>NC_142409.1:10657057-10978932 GCF_059441095.1 Idiotropiscis lumnitzeri | reverse complement strand
CCGTTAAGTTACCGTGTTTAATTACCGCAGGGAATTAACGGATTCTATTTATATAGTTGTGACATGCTAATTAGCTTCCTTGGCTAATCCCCGTATACTGCAGAAGGGTGTTTATGATGACACGAGCAGTTTTTGTCGAGTGGCATTTAATGTTTTACCTTGCAAAAAAAAAAAGAAATAGCGCAGGACTCGTCCCCCGAGGAATCTGCCTGAGAGCAAATCTTATTCATAAGTTATAAAACGCCAACGCACGCGTGGTCACATCCGCACACACACACACATGCATCACTTGGGTTGTGATTGACAGCTCGGTGCACCTTGCATATTGCGGCACTCAACCTCTTTTATGTAAGCTAACATGTAAACTCGTTTAAAAAAAAAAAAAAAGTTGGTCAACTAACTTTATGAGGCAACTTCCTGGGACAACGGGGCAGTACCATTATTGATTGTGGGGAAGGTAAAACTTGTTTTTGCGAGTCAAATGACGAAAAAGGAAATTAGACATCTATCTTCCATAATCAAAGTCCATGTTTGTTAGTTCAAAAAAAAAAAAGCTCCTGTTTTGTTATTGCTATTTGCTTCTCTCCGTAAGTTAGCGAGCTAATTCCTGGTGAGTTGAACTCTACCAATTTCATTGCTGGGTAGGAAAAAAAAGTCAATTAAATGCCTCTTAAAATGGCTTTGGGTCATTTTTGTTTGTCAATCATGACTTTAACTTTAATATTTCCCATCTTAAAACTTTCTTCTCTACGATTTCCCCACCAAAATGTTCCTCATACACTTTGGTAATGTTCACCGGTCCAACTTTACATCTGCCGTACACTAAATAGGCTGTAAAATAATATTTGCCCGGTTATTGTTCTTCAAGCACCACATTCGGCCAATCGCAAAGCAAACATCATCCAGTGTGTGCGTGTGTGTTGACAACATTTCTTCTGCCAATTGGTCCTGTTTGTTTAGGTAATGGCTATGTAAACATTCATAGCATTTGAATAGTGTCTCATCACTGTGCACCTGTGCACCTTTCATTAATCAGTTTCAGTGTCACCCAAGAAAAAAAAACGTTTTGTAAACGTGCCTTTACAGCACTTTACAGTATTTTATTTTATATACATATATATAAAAAATTTAAAAAAAACATCACTAAACCGAATATGAAGAATTTTTGAGTTTGTGCATCATGACTTGACAAGATTGTGCTGCGCCTCCACGCTAGTAAACTGCCAGTGTATACACAAATCTACATGAAAGCCCAATATTTGGCCAGCTGTCCAACCGATTTTTTTTTACTTTTGCTTTGAAGTCTTCAGACAGCTAACATAATGCTAATGCTAACTAGCATCTAGATTGTGGTCCTTCAACATAGGTAGCCAGATACTATCACAGTACCACCTGTCATATCCTCTGTGACGAGCAACTAATATGAACGGTGTACTGATGAGCTGAGAGAGGAGTGGAGATGTCTCGATGAAAAGTTAAGATTTCAAGGCACTGCTGTATTTGTTTGTAAAATCCCCCCACAGGAGAATTCCTTAAACCCACCATCAGCGAGGAGGCCTTAAAGGTTACATTAAGAGGCGGTAGGGAAGCAAATTGCTTCCTTCCTCAAGGTTTGATGGATCGTATACGCCGCGGTGTGCAGCCGGGTGGTCAGCTTTGTAGAAATGTCACAGAGAGCCTCGGCGAGCCTTTCAAATTTAACAACAATGAAGCCCGGCTCAGTAAACAGGCGATAATGGCGAGTCTGGAGAGCACCGCTTCCCTTCTCATTGCCCCCCCCTCCCTCCTCTCCCCCCTCCAGGCCTGCAACACGTCCTTCCCTTTTACCAGCATTTGCGCATCTCGCGTTTTGCTGCCGTAATGTACCGCAGCTGGTCAGATTTCCTCTCATTAGCCAAGTGGGCATGGCCGCGCACGGGCTCGGAACAACATAATGAAAGGGTCGCGGGGGACGGCATCTTGACAGCGTCGGAAGCAACAAGAAGAAGAAGAAGGAGGTGGCGGCACTTATGAGGCAAATTTCTAGAGGATTCTCCTTCACTTCAAAACACCTCAAGTAAGACTTTTTTTTTAATTCATAGACAGGCTTAAAAAAAGTTTTAGATTGAACTTGGTTGTTAGTTTACAACTTCAAAATCGTAATGATGACTAGCCAGATGAGGAGAAAAGCTTGCCAAATAGTGCACCCACATTTCAAGTGATTCATATATCAGATATTAAATAGTTTTAAGCAAATCTAAATCAGTAGATGAGAAGTTTGTCAAATTGTGATTGTGAGCCGAAAATTGTTTACGAATTGGTAATTAACTGCCGCGCTTTGAGAACTTCAATACGAAGTCAAATTGTGAGAACAGCTTGTCAAATCGTGACCATACCAAAATTATAAATGTTTAAAATGTGGTTATTGATATAATAACTTGTCAAAGTGTTACAAAGCCTTAACCAACGGCCATAATACAGGCATGGCTGTGACAAGCTTGCCAAAAAGTGAGTCCATGTTTAAGTATTTTTTATTGTTTTTTTTTAATTAATTAGTTTTATTAACGTGTTATAAAGCTGTAGTAAATTCTTAGTCATACATGAGTGGGAAATGTTTGCCCACATGAAGAGTTTGCTAGATTACATTCAAAAGTGTAAACTGCTTAATAACGACTTGATGGACCTTAAGATGCGACTATAAGTCAGTAGATGAGAAAAGTTCACCAAATAAGCAGCTCGCATCTTAATTGTGTAATAATATATTTGTGCAATTTAAATCCTTAATAAATGGTCAAAATCATAGATAGTTGGCTAAACAGTGATCCTGCATTCAAAATGCTTGACAAATTAGTAACTAGTTTTGAGATGGAACAGGGTTGCCAAATGGTGAGCCATATTTTATTTGGTGTATAAATTGGATATTAAGTCATTTTTTAAGGTGTTAGAGAATCTTACTCTTTCCATAAATGGGTAAAGATTGCTAAATAGTTGGTTCAAATAGTAAGGCTGCATGGATTTTTATTTTTCTTATTTTTTGGGGGGGAGTGGGTAAATCTGATAAACTGCTACAAGTCAGTACATGAGAAAATAGTGCCAAATAGTGAGCCCACAAATGGATCTAAGTAGGAATAATACGAGGATAAGACAGGAAAAGAAAGCCAAAAGGTTATAACAATAAAAGCGAGATTATGTTGACCAATAAAGGAAGTCAGATTTTTGCAAAAGATGTCTTCTTTCCATATGTAAAGTCTTAATTTATAGTGATAATGTTGTTTTTACAGGAATAATGTGATCATCTTTATGAGAATAAAGAACATACAGTGGTGCCTTGACAGAGACTGACTGAGTACTCTCATGTTGTCAGTTTACATGTGTTGCTGCACTCCTAATAATGGGCACACTTGTCCAAACATTACAAGTGAGGCCAATTTGATTATGAGGAAAACAACGAGAACAAAAAGCCAATGTGAGTCATTTGTTTCCCGGAGTGCAGCCAGACAGCCATTGTCCAATTTCATTTGGCGAAAATGAATCCCCATTTTTCTCTTTGTGCGCTGCGGTCTCCAGTGTAAGACGATAAAACGATTAAAAGTTATTCAAATATTGATGGAGATCAGACAGGAAACATTTTAGCAGATGTTTTATTGTATCTTGTTACACACGCTGGCCGGCTACACACTCACTACACTGCCAATGAAAGTTTTTGAAAACGCACACTGGCAAGATGTTTTATATTCGTGATTCATGATTGTAATAATATAACTTGCTCAAAGTGACGGCGTGCTCGGCCCGTATTGAAAAGCAGGGGGGGAAAAAAGAGGTAATATTATGAGAAAAATGCCCAAAATATTTCCAGAAAATAGATTTTTTTTTTTTCAGAAAACAAGTCATTACGACTTTAAAGTTGGCCCTTTTTTTTTTTTTTATTTTACCCCAATAAAGCCGTAATCTTTATTTTAATTCAGACGTTCTCATTTCATTTGAATTATAATATTTGAGAACTTATGAATGTCTCAAAAATATTTTTGGCCTGCAGTATTTGTTTAATTTTCAAACAGAGAGAAAAAAAAATGAGCAAAAATATTTTTTTTTTGCTTGAATGTAAATATCTTTGTCTTATCTAGGAACGTGTATTTTTTAAATTAATTTAATTACGTTTTTTTTTTTTTTACAAAAATATAAATAGCATTAAAATAAAGTATTATTTCTGTGAAAAAAGTTGTAATCTCCAAAAATACCCTCATTTTAAAAAGATTAGTCATATTTTTTATCACAATGATTTTAAGCGCCTTTTTGCAATCTCGCCCCCTCAGGATCACCCAAGGACGTACGGCCTCACCCCCGGCCCGCCCCCTCCGGCTGCGAGGAACATAATTGCTTTTCTCCACATCGACCTCGGGAGCGAGAACTGGATCTGAGCGTCCTTCTGGGGGTAAGGACGATATCACGTGGGCCAATTTCCCCTCAAGGCTCGACTTAAGGCCTTATCTGCCCTCTTGCAAGCACAAATGGAGATACGGCTGCTATATACATCCTGATTTGTTTCCCGTTTGGATGTGTTTGTTGATGTTTGTGGACGATGACACACGCAAGGGTGAGGGATGAACTTCGGCAGGGAGGTGGCCAGGCAGACCAGTTGTTATACGTACGTGATAGAGGATGAAGATCCAGCCCTGGCGCATTTAAATATATTTGAGGTGAGATGCCTTTTTTTTACATTTCTGAAGAGTAAGACCACATTGAAGAAACCCATCGTGTCATGTAGGAATAAATACAAGTGGTGCCGAGAGACACAAATTGTATTATTTCTCTCTCTCTCTCTCTCTCAATAATACTACTGAGCTGTACAAGACAATATGACATTGGTTCCACATGTAGTGGTGGCAAAGCATGAAGCAAAACGTTTACCTCTGTTCTGTGTGGTCTAGTTGGCCGAGAAGGGTGACCAGGCTCTGCTGGAGAGCCTGGTGAGGAAGAACCCTGAGGTCCTAAGTGATAAAGATGAATATGGCGCCGGTCCCGTTCATCACGCCGCGGCGCGGGGCCACGTCGCCCTCATCCAATTCATCACGGGCATCCTGGGCCCGCAGGGTACGGCCGCCGTGGATCAGCTGATCTCTACGGCGAGATGTTGTACACACTCTCGTTCATTCGTCGATGTCCTCGTCCTTCGTAGAAGCTCTGAACGGCTGCGATGAGCGCGGCGATGTGCCCCTCCACTGGGCTGTGGACAAGAACCAGGCGGAGATTTGCAGGGTTCTGCTGGATCTGCGGGCCAACCCCAACATCCTCAACGCGGCTTTGCTGTCGCCCTTGCACTTGGCCATCAGTCTGGGACACAACAGATTGGTGGAGGTGAGTCTCAATTGCATAGTCGGACTTTGTCAAACTTTGGCTAGTTCAAACCAAAATGGGTCCTTGAGAGTTTTTCATGCATCCTGTTTAGGTCCAAATTATATTCAGAGATAAATTCTTCGAACTAGCTAGATTTCTTTTAGCTCTTATTGGCATCAACTGAGGCACAACATCGATATACCCGCCAAGACATCGTGAACATTGGATATCGATGCGAAATAACCATCACAGAGGAATTTTGCTATGATCGCAAAATTCCGAACGAACTGGCGAGGCTGCCCGGCTCACCATGGCTGGTCATCGGGGCCGGGAGGCGGCGCAGGCGACGCAGAGAGAGGAAGCAGAAGCGAGGCTGCAGGTCCGGTGTCTTGCAACGGCTGCGACGGCAGCCCCATAGGCAACCACTACCGAGTCTGCACCTCACCAACGCCAGATCCGTGGTCCACAAAATCGACGACCTGGGATTACAAATCCTGGGAAACCGCTATGTGCGCGATAGCAGTGTGATCGTCGTCACGGAAACCTGGCTGCACGCAGACGTCCCCGACGCTAGCATCCAGCTGGCCGGGCGCTCGCTACATCGCGCGGATCGGACGAGGGACACCGGTAAGAGGAGGGGCGGGGGGCTCTGTGTTTACGTGCATGAGAACTGGTGCGGCGATAGCACGATCGTCGAGAAGCACTCTTCCCCCGACATCGAGTTCATGTCCGTTAAATGCCGGCCTTATTTTCTCCCGAGGGAGCTAACGGTAGTGATTGTCACAGCTGTTTACATCCCTCCCGACGCTAGCACTAGCACGGCGCTCTCGCTACTCGCGTGCGTCATCAATAAACATCAGCGGGCCCACCCTGATGGCGTTCACGTAGTAGCGGGAGACTTTAATAAGGCCAATTTAAAGACTGTACTCCCAGAGTTTCACCAGCATGTCAAGTGCCCAACGAGGGGAGACAACACTCTCGACCATGTGTACTCGAACATCAAGCACGCATACAGAGCCCTCCCACTCGCCCCTCTCGGCCAGTCAGACCACCTGTCCTTGCAGCTCGCACCTGCGTACACCCCTCTCAGGCGCAGATTCAGGCCTACCACAAAGACTGTGAAAACCTGGCGTGACGACGCCATGAGTGAATTACAGGACTGCTTTCATGACACAAACTGGGACCTCTTTGATCATCAGGACCTTGATGTCTACACGCACTGTGTACTGGACTACATCAAGTTCTGCATGGAAACTGTGTCCCAACATAAGACTATACGGACCTTTCCAAATGCGAAGCCCTGGATGTCCAGCAGGGTTCGCTCTCTCCTCAAGGCCCGTGACGCTGCCTTCAGGTCAGGCGACAAAGCCCAGTACAGGGTGGCTCGTGCTGACCTGAGCAAAGGCATCAAGCTAGCCAAGGCAACCTACAAGGGGAGGCTGGAGGCCCACCTTGCCAGTAACAGGCCACGGGAGGTGTGGCAGGGTCTACGGAGCATCACCAACTTCCGTGGCAGCAGCACGACCTCTGTAGACCCGAGTGCATCGCTGGCAGAGGAGCTTAACTGCTTCTTCGCTCGCTTTGACTCGCCCCAACCGTCACACCCCCGCACTTCAAGCTCCAACTCCCCCCCACTCATCGTAGAGGAACACGATGTGAGGCGCGCGCTCCTGGCGGTCAACCCCAGGAAAGCTACTGGACCCGACGGAATACCAGGCAAGGTCCTCAGAGCATGTGCCCACCAACTGTCACATGTTTTCTGCAGGATCTTCAACCGCTCCCTGGCTCAGGCAGTCATCCCCTCCTGCTTGAAAACTTCCACCATTATTCCTGTCCCCAAAAAGTCACCAGCCGTCCACCTGAATGACTACCGTCCTGTTGCTCTCACACCAGTCATTATGAAGTGCTTCGAGAGGCTGGTTCTCCAGCACATCAGGGACTGCCTTCCTCCCACTCTGGACCCCTACCAGTTTGCATACCGGGCTAACAGATCCACTGAGGACGCCATCGACACTGCTCTGCATGTTGTGCTGGGCCACCTGGAACGACAGCAGAGCTATGCAAGGATGCTCTTTGTGGACTACAGCTCGGCATTCAACACGATCATCCCAGACATCCTCGTCGCCAAACTGGACACTCTCGGCCTCCCTGCCCTCACACGCATCTGGATTAAGGACTTTCTGACCAACAGACCCCAGACTGTGTTGCTCGGCCCCTACACGTCCTCCACCCTCATGCTGAGCACCGGTTCCCCCCAAGGATGCGTGCTGAGCCCTCTCCTGTACGCCCTCTACACCTACGACTGCAGCCCGGCCCACGGCAACAACACCATCGTCAAGTTTGCTGACGACACGACAGTGGTCGGTCTGATCTCGGAAGGTGACGAGACAGCCTACAGAGAGGAGGTAAAGAGACTGACAACTTGGTGCAAGGACAACAGACTGCACCTTAACTCTGCTAAAACAAAGGAGATTGTCGTCGACTTCAGGAGGAACAAGACGCTGCCGCCCCCCCTCTGCATCGAAGGCGTGTGTGTGGAGAGGGTCCACACGTTCAAGTTCCTGGGAGTACAGATCTCCGATGACCTTTCTTGGAGTCACAACACCACAGCAGTGGTAAAGAAGGTCCGCCAACGTCTGCACTTCCTGAGAGTCCTCAGGAAATTCAACCTGGACAGGAAGCTGCTGCTGGCCTTCTACCACTCGTCCATCGAGAGCCTGCTGACGTACTGTGTCTCCACCTGGTACAGCGGCTGCACTGAGGCGGACAGAGTGAGGCTCCAGAGGACAGTCAAAACAGCGCAAAGGATTATTGGCTGCCCTCTCCCCCCACTGTCGGACATCTACACCGCCCGGTGCCTCAGAAGGGCTCTCAACATCGTCAATGACAATACCCACCCAAACTCACACCTGTTCGACCTGTTGCCCTCTGGCAGGCGCTACAGATGCATCAAATCAAGGACCAATAGACTGAGAAACAGTTTCTTTCCGAGAGCCATCTCCATACTGAACTCTCACACACACACGAGACCACCCTAACCTCGCAAAACAGCATTGTGATGTGTTTCTATATGCCCTATTCAGTACTGAATTCCATTGCACTGTCTTCTTTATTTATCTAATTTATATATTTGTCTGTATTATTGTTGTATTGCACTGGAGAGGGGAGCCCTCTAATCTCGTTGCACACTTGAGTACAATGACAATAAAGGGATTTCTATTCTATTCTATTCTAAAAATTGCTGTCAATGACCAACCTTGGGGGAGGTCATAAAAGTTCAAAGCTGATGAGAACTTTTGCCCTTGGCGTTCACGCACCGTAAACTCACGTCAGCGCAAGTCAATCGAGGACGACATTTGGCCGAGCGACACCTTGGACGGGTCGCCAGTCAATCACGCACCAATCGCACTGCTGACGACTGAAATGAAGTGGCGTGTGTGTCCTTGACAGCTGCTGCTCTCCTACGGCACGGTGGACTACGATCAGCCCGGAGACCTTGGCAACACCCCCGTCATGATGGCCTGCTCGCTCAATAATTGCGAAGCTCTCAACTTGTTGGTAAGCGACACAAAATTTGGGGTAGACGGAGACACAACATGTCAAGAAAGGAAAAAAAAATGTAAGGGTTCACGACAATTTTGAGGGTAGCTAAAAAAGTAGATGTATTGCGTGTCACAAAATTGTCTTACGAGGTGTGTGTGTGTTTTTGAAAAGCTAAAGCACGGAGCACGCCTGTGCCAGCAGAACAAGCTGGGACACTTTGCAGTGCACGCGGCTGCCTTCGCCGGCGCAAAAAAGGCCTTGGAATTCATCTTGAAGGCCGGTAAGATAAAATATGCATGAGATTATTTTATTTTATTTTTTTATGTTTCAAATTTATTACAAAAATAATTTAAAAAATTTGTTGAGGTCACAAAATTCAGGTGAGCACAAAAAATAGATGTGGGGTGGCAAACTTGTGGGGGCAGCATAAAATATTAAGTGTGGGAAAAAAAAAACATTTTTTTTTTTTTTTTGGTCAGTGTGTCCTAATTCTATTGCACGTGATCAAATTATCCGCCAACAGGGGAGAAGCTGGGCTACTTGGGCGATAACCACATTAACTATCTGGACAAATCCAATAGCTCTCCTCTGCATCTGGCTGTGCGGGGCGGCAACGTGGAGACCATTCGATTTTGCATCGACAAGGGAGCCAAAATTGACCAGAAACAGGTACGCGTTTGGTAGAGCTTACTGGAATTTGGATGAACATTTGCCACGCCGCGAGATGAGATTTAAAAAAAAAATGCTTTCAATAAGCGCCTGCCGGACTGTTGCTAAACTCACACCGTGAATCCAGTTTCTCTGAGCAACATGAAATAGTGTAGGCGTGTCTATGAAGAGCAGTACCACAAAAAAAAGCAACTCAAACGCAAAAAAGTCGGCCATTTTTATTTGAAGTAGACATTTTAGGCTCATTTAACCATGACCGGGGATCCTAAAAAGAAAATGGCCGCATGAAATTTTGTAGGTGCATTTATCATAAGTAGACCCACAAAAAAGTCTCAAAAACTGATGGTTTGAGGTATTTGTTTTAGGTTAAATTGACCAAGATCCTTCAAAGAAATCCTTATTTTTTTCCAAGGGACTTAATTTGAAGCCCATTTTTAAGACAGACGTTATCGTAAACTGCATGTGGGAGGAGCAGGAGGGCCAAGCGGGACGACGCGCCATACAACATGAAATTCAAAAGGACAGAGTCAGACCAAACGTGATTACAGTTGCGTAAATATAAGTAGCACGAGCATTCTAATGGCGCCCATCTGCTCGTGGCGTTTTCTGCAAGCGGGCTCATGTCCAATGCGAGAGAGCCCGGTGCCGCGGAAATTGGAACAAATGACCTCCACTTACACCGTGCCGAAATCAGAGGCCTCCTCCTGCCACTCCTGCTTATCTCATTAAAGGCTTGCGTTACACATCTCAGCGTTCAGCCGGCAAGTCTGCGCCACGCTAACAGCGCCATACGCGTCCTTTTTCCGTTTTGCGCCGTCAAACGCGATACATCAGCGTGTCCTCTCGTGGACGCTCATTACAAGCGGCGCTTTAATCGACGCGTGTTTGTTTGTGTTTGGCGCGCAGCATGACAAGTCGACGCCGCTGCACTTGGCGTGTACCCAGGGTGCCATCGAGGTGGTCAAAATGATGCTGTGCGCTCAAGGCCGAGTGGATGACATCATTAACCTCAAGGACGGAGCGTGTCAGACGCCGCTGCACAGGTGGGCTCTCTCGCCGCATGGCTATGGACGAATGGCTCGGAGGAGAGTACGTAGTGCTGGCGTGACTACGAGCGACCCAATTTTAGTGATAGACCGATATGTTTTTTGGGTTTTTTTTCCGAAATTTTTGAAAACTAAAAACTCCAAAACATGCATATGTTTACGAAACAACTTAATTGATTTACAACATGAATGATTCATTCGCACGGCACCTGCCTGTAAAATGACACTCCCTACACACAGTGACAATAAAACAAAGTCACGTACAGTCAAATATATTAAACCTGTCTTACGATTCCTGTTTCTGCTCTTCTTCTTTCCAGGGCTACCATTTTTGACCACGTCGACTTAGCCGAGTACCTCATATCTTTGGTAAACATCCACAAACTGCATATACAGCACAAGCGCTAATAATATGAATTCCTCAATATAGCGTCAAGACATACGGTGGCATCGTGACCTTTGAATAAATATACAAGCGCGCTTATTAGCTTGTAAAAGGAGGCTTGCAATTACTTGTCACCATCTGCCGTTGCCAGAAGAAAAACGGCTTCAAGTTGACCTCTTGTCCAATGATTCTTTAAGCAAACACCGAGGCAACGAATAGACACATGCACACCGTTTATCTTAATTAAAAACAATGCGCCTGCACGGGAACATGTTTATGGCTATGATGCGGTTTGTTTCGAGCACGGTATTAGTCGTGAGCAGATCGAAGGTTGGCGCGCCATCTCCCTTGTGTCAAAATAAAGCCGGCATTTTTTTGAATCAGGATCATTTGGGTTGTCATTAGACTGATCTTGCGCACCAGCGCACCCCCGGAATGCACAGACCACTTTATGAGAATATTTTTTTATGAGCAAACAACCTAACCAGAAATGCTTTGGCCTCCCCCAGGGAGCAGATATAAACTCCGTGGACTGTAAGGGCATCCCGCCTTTGCTACTGGCGACTAGTTGCGGCGCGTGGAGAACCATGGCACTGCTTCTGTCCAAAGGTGGAACACCATATGCATGCGTGTTGACCGCAATTTGTGTTTCTCATCATTATTGCTTCATTTTTAAATTTTTTTTATTAGGGGCCAATGTCAACCTAACGGACCGGTTTGGCTGCAACTTCCTTCATTTGGCCATCTTGCAACCCAAGGGGCTGAAGAATCTACCAGAAGATGTGCTGCAGGTAAATTGAATTCGAATTAATCAAAAAGCAAAAATAAATACAGACAATAAATTACATACGAAATAGTCCTTGGCCTGTCCATTTTTGGGGGCGTGGCTTAGCCAAAGCTCAAGTCCTCTATGGAGGATGTCCAGTCCAAGTCGTGTGCGGTCTTCCTGTTTACCATCATCATGCGTTATCGTTTATATAATCCGCCTTTAACTTCAGATTGTTACGTAAACCCGAGCCTAGCAATTAGCCGCATGAGCGCTTTAGCGCACGCGATGCTTCCCAGCTGCCTTATAGATCGGTACTCGGCTGATGTTTCTTCTTCTGCTCATTTAGCGCGGCAGCGTGAAGGCGTTGTTGAGTTGCGAGGACAACGAGGGCTGCACGCCGCTGCACTACGCCTGCCGGCTGGGCATCCACGACTCGGTGCGCAACATGCTGGGCCTCTCGGGCCAGCTGGGCCTGGCGTGCAAGTCCAAGGACAAGAAGTCCGCTCTGCACTTTGCCGCTCAGTGAGTAGCTTCGGTCGCCCCGAGGGGCCGGGGAATCAAGTGCAGCTGTTCGCTATAGCGCTATGCCAGAGTCTCTTCTTGGATGCAGCGGACTGTTTTAGCACTGCTCTCGGTCTCCTCTTGAGACTAAGGGCAATGACAAGCCATTACCACAAAGAAGACAAAAGGCTTAGTAAAGGATCTTCGTGTGGGATGCTTCAGTATCGTTGTAGGACCGAGGCACTACTATACGCCACACTTTAGCAAAAGCAAATATTCATCATCCTTTATTAGTCAATACTGCGGCTTTACTTTTTTTAACCGTTATGCTATTTGAGATTAAAAAAATTTTTTTTAAAAAAGACCGCAGGAGCATAACGACTAAAATATGACTCTTCCGAGACCGAAGCCAACTGTTTCATCTCCCTAATTGGACTAATGAGATATTAGAGCAGAACAATATAAGTGCGTTTCGTCGTTACCTCAGCATACAGTTTCTTTTTTTTTTGCGCGAAAAGCTTTTTGACGATTAATTGGCCCTGACATCTCCATTACGCGCTGACCCAAGGCCTGGAATAGAATTCAATTAGTGAGGCATATGTGATTTTTTTTTTTTTTTTTGTAGGTGTGAAATGCATGATCATGTACTCATTCCAGCAGGCAAATGATGACGTCACAAAATAGGGTTCTCAATCTGAGGACTGTGGACCACTGGGGGTCCACGAGCCAAAGCTTCCACTCTAAAAACATTTGGGAGAAAAATAACCCAATTACGGCTTGACCCAATTTGTAAAATGTAGCTGGACCAAAATATTTTTTTAACGACCCTAATATGACTTCCGTGACTATCGTGACCTGTCGACGACGCTATCGCTTTGCAGGTACGGCCGCATCAACACGTGTCACCGACTGCTCGAGACCATCACCGACTCCCGCTTGCTTAACGAAGGCGACGAGCGGGGCCTGACGCCGCTTCACTTGGCGTCCAGAGGCGGACACACGCAGGTGGTGGGGCTCCTGTTGCGCAAGGGGGCTCTTTTTCACAGGTACACGCCTTTAAAATCGATCAATCAAAAATGTCACGTAAACAGCTGTGACCACCGCGTGTGTCTTATGATGTGGGAAGTGATTACAAGGGCTGGACGTGTCTGCACCACGCGGCCTCAGAGGGCTATACGCAAACGATGGACATTATATTATCCGCCAATATGAAACTTCTGGATAAAACCGATGAAGACGGGGTACGAATGATTGCCCCCCCCGCGCCCTAAATTTGAAAAGTTGACTATATTAAAAGGTTCTGATGTGTCGTTACAGAACACCGCCCTCCACATCGCAGCGAGGTTGGGCCACGTGGCGGCGGTCATGGTGATGGTGAACCGGGGGGCGGAGTTTGTGTTGAACAAGAGCGACACGTCGTTTCTCCACGAAGCGCTGCAGAACGGGAAGCAGGATGTGGTCAATGCCGTCATTGACAGCGAGAGGTACGTCAAATTGACGACTGGTCGGTTGCCGTTACTTTATATTTTTGTCCCGGCAGATGTGCCGAGGCGTTGACCAAATTTAAAGCCGGTGGATCCCAGCGATGCGCCATCATGGACATGATTGAATACTTGCCCGAGACATACAAGGTTTGCCTTCTCGCACATCACGCGTCTGCGTTTGGAAATTTCACGTTGATTCCTGCTTCATAGCATCTTTTGGACTGCAGCGTGAGGGAGTCGGAGGACGATCAGAACGCTCCTGAATTTCACGTAATTCACCGGCGACATGAATCCCATCCCGAAGCGACGGCACGATCAAACTGATGTGCGTCCGCCTTCCGCAGATTAAATACGACTTCACGTGGCTGCAAGCGCCGCTCGAAAAGCAGAAGAAAGGCGACAAGTCCAACCGGGTGCAGCCACTAGCCGCGCTCAACGTAAGTTAAGAGGAAACGCGAAGCTACAAAAAAACTTTGCCTCGATGTGACACTGCCATCACTAAAAATTAAAAGCAGTGACTGCACGAGCGCTGAATAGAATTGGAGTTTTGATTTTTGACCTCCGTTTCTGTCTGTACTTCGAACTGCTTAGCCTTTAAAAATCAACATGCTTCTTGCGTTCACTTAAAACGGTGATCCGGCATCGTTTAGAAATAATTGTAGGAATGTTTTTTAATTCGAAGATAATATAGCGTGTCACCGCGCTAATGTTCGGTATGCTCTTTCCTCCATGCAGGCGATGGTGACGTACAACCGCCTGGGGCTTCTCAACCACCCCGTCTGCAAAAAGTACCTTTCCATGAAATGGTGAGTGCCCCGTCGTCTTGCGTTTGCGCGATTTTCCCGCGAGCAATCTTTGTTGCGCCGATCCCGCAGGTTGGCGTACGGGAGCACGGCGCATATTCTCAACATGTTCATGTACCTGCTGGGCCTGTTGCCGCTGACTCACCTCATTGTGACTTTGAGGCCCACCACGAACGTCACCGAGACGGGCGAGCACACCATCACCATGGTGCCCGTATCCTTCGTGGAGGTCCGATCACGTCCGAGCACCGGATGTCACGTGATGCGTGACTGAAAGAGAAGAAAGACATTTTTTCATTTGTCTTTGCGTTGAGCAGCAAAGTGTGTTCCTGTCCTTCTGTATGGTGATGGTCCTAGTCATGAACGTCTACTCCATCGTGAAGGAAGTGCTACAAATAATACAACAGGTAAAAAAAAAAAAATGTTTTTGAACTGCATCCATGTTTTTGTCTAACTGGCGTTGTTGCGTCTCAGCGTTGGAACTACTTGAAGGATTACTCCAACCAAGCCGACTGGTTCTCGGCCGTCAACTCGCTTGTGTTCGTCATCCCGCTCATGCTCAACGCGTCGGGCTCGTGGTCCTGGCAAGCGGGCGCCATGGCCGTCCTCAACTCCTGGATCGCGTTTCTTCTCTATCTCCAGAGGTACGCAAACATTCCATACGAAATCGCCTGCCCGGTGCTTGACGGCGGCCGGTCGCCCCGGCAGGTTCGAGGGCATCGGCATCTATGTGGTTATGTTCGGCGAGATCTGCAGGACGCTCTACCGCACCGTGCTGCTGTTCTTTTATCTCCTGCTGGCGTTTGCTTTGGCCTTCCACGCGCTGCTGCTCAACAGGGTACGAAACCTGTCGGTCTTAACGACACTAACCCAACAGTTTTTAGCGAGCGCCTCAAAGTCAAGTCGTACTCACGCCACATCATATTTCGACCTTCTCGTTCAGCAAGAGTTTCAGAACCTGCCGCTGTCCATGATGCAAACGTTTGTGATGATGGTTGGCGAACTCAATTACCAGAACAACTTCCTGGACGCCTATCTCAAAAACGAGCTTCCCTTCAGCGGCTTGACGTACTTGTTGTTTGTCTCCTTTGTTCTCATGCTGCCCATCGTTCTTGTGAACTTGCTGGTAAGATGGCCCCCGGATGCTTGAATGCAAGAAGAAAAAAAATAAAAAGAAAAAAATAACGGTTGCTTTCCGTCTTGTAGATTGGTTTAGCGGTCGGCGACATCGCAGAAGTGCAAAGAAATGCGGCCATGAAAAGAATTGCCATGCAGGTGAGCACCACTTGTGCCCAAACAAGAATCCATTAAAGATTTGCTGCGTTTTAACTTTGCCGTGGTGCTACTCATCCACTGAACGCTTGTTCCTCACGAAAGAGGAAGTGTTTAAAAGGGTGGCAAACAAACTTTTCATCGGCATGAGAACACAATCACTTTTTACATTTTAGATTGATCTCCACACCGCCCTGGAAGACAAGCTACCTTACTGGTTCATCAAACGAGCAGACAAATCCTCCGTCATCATCTACCCCAATCGCAAGTGCTCCAGGGTAAACTCAAACTCATCAACCGGAATAATGACGCATTTTTGTTATTCATTCCTCGAATTTCACTTTCGCAACTGCAGCACTTCTTAATGGAGTTATTTGGCGGTAGCGTGCCGGCCAACGACGAGTGGAAGCGAACGCAGGTGGCGTCGCAACGATGCTCCATGCTGGAATCGGAGATCAAAAAGCAAAAGTGCAGGTAACGAGAGAAAACAATATTACTTTACGTTGTATTCACGTGATCCTTTTGCCAAGCGCTTTGAGAATGCGAATGCATGGAAAAGCCAAAGTGGGACGTTTTTGATGCATTAGTGGCTCTTAGTGGGAAGTGTGGTCATGACACCACTCCAGTCCGTCCAACAAATGCAAAGTTAATCACATTTTTGGTCGAATGATACCTGGATAAAAAGTGACGATTTTAAAACCGGCTTCACCAAGTCGGCATAAGCCTCCGAAATCGAGAGTTGAAGCTCAAAATGTCCTCTCCAGGCTGAAGGAGATGTCCGGTATGTTGGAGAAGCAGCACAGCCTCCTCAAGCTCATCATCCAGAAGATGGACATCACCTCCGAGGCGGACGAGTACGACGGTCCCGTCAACGTTCGGGGCGCCGCGTGGAAGCGTGTGTGTCTACCCAAGCGCACCACCAGCGTATCACGCTGGGTGCCGCTCTTAAAGGCCATCGAGTCCAAGCCCAAATGAGGCTGACGATTTTATAAAAATGTTCACGTGCATGAAAATGAAACTGTCAAATTTAGTCAAGCAAGTCATGCAAATTAATCTAAATCAACACCAAATAGAGTCGACGCACCCCCTCTGACCTACACCCTGAAAAAAGATATCAAGACAAAGCCACTTATAGCGAATAACAAATAAAGCTAGAAATTAAACTGAAACGCACCAATCCTGCTCCTTCTGCTGTCGCCGCCTTGACCACTGAGGGCGTTGTAACAACGGCATGCAGATACAAACCAACTTGTTTCGAACTTCCACTACTACTACTTTGAGGAGCTCAGTACATTGCTGAAATATTAGCTATTTTTCTTTGAGGATAAAGAATATATGCCTGTGAGTATTGTCTGTCTACATGTGTTGCTCCACCACTTGTGTTCAAATATCTGTTGCTTTTGAAACCGTGACTATACTAATCATCAACATGTCAAAGGCATTTTGCGTTGTTTGTTCAGCAAAGCCGACTTTCCTATCATCTAATTCTCTTTCTTCCATGTTCAAACTTCAGCTAGTAGTGGCATTAAACAGCGTGGCGCCTGTGCATGCACTGTAAATTATGATTATAAAACAATAAAAATATTGTGAAAATTTGAAAGCATTTGAGTATCGAGTAACTACAGGACCCCATGACAGATTCCACTATTCATATTTTTCAACGCTTTTATTTATGAAATTCTCCCTTCATTGCATTCATTTTCTACATTTTGAAACCGACTCAGTTTTCCCTCAGGCTCGACTTGCAGGTTTGGTACATTGTGTGCCAAGCCTAACCCAACTTTGACTTTCTCCAGTCGCCCGCCAAAAAATCCTCAAAAAGCAACAAGAAGTAGCAGAGCAAAGAATGCAAAACAGCGACGTTAGCCCCGATCATGCCAACGCGCCAGATGTCATGGGAACGGCAAGCAGCTGCTCCGTGTGCAGAAACACGATCCCTCTGTGAAACCTTCCGCAGGATTAGACGCTTTTGATAAGGTCTTCAAGACATTTCTATCACTGAAAAAAAACAACAACATATTTTGGGGGAAAAGGTGAGCTATAAAGCAAAACAAAGAAAAGGCAACTTGCAGCTGGTGTACTGCGGCGCCTTGAGATACAAAACTTTGCCCATTGCGAATGGAAATGGCTTTAATCTGATCAAAACATTTTCCTTGTGCGTTCGTAATAAGAAAAAAAAATCACCTTTGCACTTTACAAAACCATAGACTAATAAAATAACTAAACAGAATGCAAAGAATTGAACGAAGGCTGCCAGGATGGCCGAGTGGTCTAAGGCGCCGCGTTCAGGACCCAGTCTCCCCAGGAGGCCTGGGTTCGAATCTCGAATTTCCCCATTGTGGGACTAATAAAGGCATTATTATATTATTATTATTAATCCAAATCATTGTGCAGCTCCTGCTGCTGCGCCCGCTTGGGCCACCAGAGGGCAGTATAATAGTCACACTCAGACAACGAAGAGACACCATGCGTCGCGCCACCGTTTGCGTTACTGTCGATAAGATGAAATTCCAACAATTTTAATTTAAAAAATGTCTGAAAGATTAATCGATTGCCAAAATAGTTGTCGTTTCTTTTGCGAATCGATTAGCGTGGTACAATTGCGGTACTTGGCAGAATGTGGCCAAGTCTCCTTAAGTCGAGGCTGAGAGGTGGGAGGGGAAAGTGTTGCCCAGATGTCAGCTTTCTTAAATGACAGCCGTCGCCCAGTCACAGGCTTGTTTTCGCTTTCGTACCCCAACCAGTCCACCGAAAGATTCCTCTGGACGCAGTAAGTGCACATTCGAGGAGTAGCAGGTGGTCATGTCAGCCGACTGGGACGAGGAGGACCGAGGAGTCGCAGAGCGAGGAGGAAAAGAGTCACAAAGGGACGCAGCCAACGCTCGCGAGAGGGCCAGGATGAGGGTGTTGAGCAAAGCCTTCTCCAGGCTGAAGACCACCCTGCCCTGGGTGCCCCCCGATACCAAGTTGTCCAAGCTGGACACGCTACGTCTGGCCTCAAGCTACATCTCGCACCTCCGGCGACTGCTCCAGGACCACCCGCTAGACGACGCCTACGTGAAGACCACCAGTCTGGTGGGCTACTTTTACTAACTTCAAAATCAACTCATTTGACTCAAATCTTAATGCGTTGTTTTGCATGGTATCGTCATGATATCACATTGTATCGCATTCTAGTGATATTTATCGTACGTTGTAAGGCTGTACAATTTTGAAAAAAATACTCTAATAAATTTTTTTTCCTCTCAAGATTGGGTTTTAATATTTAATATTATTTTTCCCAGCAGTAAATTAATCTAAAAAATAAGAGATTTATTATACATAAATGTTTGGGACTAAAATAAAGGCAAATGAACCATGAATTAATATGAGCTATAGTTTGTCAACTACTTTAATTAGAGGTGTTAACTCAAAAATCACATATCAGATGACAACAATACCACTCTAGCTTTTCATCTTCCTATAAATACATACATAAAAGAAACATACAATACATCAGAAAGACTAATATTCGTGCAGTACTGAGAAGCCAAGAGAGGAGCAGAGCCTTCAGTACAGTACATCCCACGTCTGCTTTATACTGCCCCCAGGTGGCTAAAATATGCACGAACATGATATGTTTGTACAATTATGTACGTATTTGTCCCGCCAGACCTGGCCATTTGGGGCATCGGGACACTCGGAGGATGAGGACTCTCATTCCAAGACCACCACGAGACTTTGCGGCGCGACAGCCTGAACGCAGTACGACCCCGGCCTGAGCGTTGCACTACGACATCAAGGACAAAAGACAGCAAAAGAAAAAGCAAAAACAGGAGCACAAATACTACCTCTTTCTCAATGTTTATCATCACACAACTATCAGTGTGACATTCTCTGCTCTCCGGTAAGATTTTGCGAGATTTGAGGCACACTTGGTGGCACCGACAAACAAGGGGAAGGATTTTCATCAGGTGGCTGTTAAACTTGCAGCTGTCGGAGAGATTCCCACAAGTGGGAGCCGTGCGAGGCAACTCTCGGGGGACCTTTAATGAGCTTCCTTCTCACACTGGCACAAACATCACGAGCCGGCGAGCAAACGGCTCCGATGTACACTTAAGTGGTGTCATCCATCAGCATAACAAGGTGATGAGAAGGATGGATGGAGCGGACCTTTCTCATGGCTTTTGATTTAACGAGAAGATGGAAACGTGAAGTGTGACAACAGAGACACCTAGCGGAGAAAAGCAAAAGTGCAAGCTTGGAAAAAATGGAGCATTTTCAGGCCCAGTCATTTAAGTGTATACCAAATTAATGTTTTTTTTAAAGCATAATTGTACTATTATTGTTGTTATTGTTATGATTACAAATGAAAATGCAAGCGTTTCCATTCGATCCGAATATATAATTGCAATTTAATCACAATTTACATTTTGCTTCTGTTCTAAATGGACAATAAAATGAAACTGAATTAGCTTTTAATACGGTTAGGTTTGGCATCCGCAGAGTCACATATTATCAGTTTTTTGTAATATTTTTATTATTTGTTGTCGTTGTTTGGAAGGCCCAACCACTGTTTGTGGTGTGGAGGTTTATCCTTTTTTTTAATTGTGTTTATAAAAATAAATAAATAAATTCTAATCACATGCCTATCCTCTGTGAAAAGTGGGGGTCCCCTGTATTGATTTACCGTTATCTCATCCTGTGTGTCTGAGAGGTTGATTTTAATTTTTTTTCTCACATAGAGTTGCATTTTATGCTGAATAAGAATGATCATAAACATGAATTTATAATTTATAATAAATAAGATAATGCAATAATTTTAAAATTAAAGCCAAATAAACACACGTTACATATAAAGTTACCAATCACAGAAAAAGTGCAATGATGTGTATGTCCAGCAGGGGGAAGTGTTTCTCCTTGACTGAACATCAACTGTACCTGTCGACATTTTGAGAAAATATCAACGGAGAGCTTTCCAAAGTCACTTTTGGGAATGTTTGTTATCCAATATGCACTCACTCAATGGAGCTAACGAGAAAATCCTGAGGCATTTCAATCAGGTTTGAGTGAGGCGGGTACAGATTACTTCCTCCTGAGAGAATACTTTTCTTTTGGAGATGTCAGACAGAAATTAAGAAGAAAAACTAAATATAAACAAGAAAATTATGGTGGATGCGAGGAATTTCATATAATAAAATCAAAACCACTACTCAGCCTATCCCTGAATTTCAGACGAAAGAATTACGAGACAACTTTTTACAGCTCTTAAGTTTTTTTTTTAGAACTCCGTGCTCTGGATTGGCTAAAATATTCAATTAAATGTGATTTACAGTGGCACTTTGTCTTCCTGTCGCCAACCATTTTGATCCTAAAATGGCTAAAAACGCTTTGCTCTGACTTTATGCGTCCACAAAGACATCGTGACAAAGAAATCAGGCCGGCGCTTTGGGGCGAATAGTCCGCCTGGGTTTTCCCGTCCCTGTCATCCGTGCACCAATGAGGTTGATGGAATGGCCAAGCTGTCAGCGCCGCAGAGGGATTATCCGCCGTCATTGTTCTCGGGGCCACAATGGCCTTTGTCAGAGAGCCTGTTGGGAACTTGGACCAGAGTGGGACACACCTGTGGATTAGACCGTTGCCTGTGGCGCTGACGGCCTAAAAACATCCACATTTTGGGGTCGGGCGCTAAAAGCAAAGATTTGATGTCGAAGTCCTACCTTTGAAGTTTGGCCACAAAACAGTGTATTTTTTTCAATAATTTTAATTAAAAAGTGACTGACTGATGTGGCGCTTTTGAGAGAGAGAGAGAGAGAGAGAGAGAGAGGTAAAGGTGCAGCCCAATAAAAATTCAAAAGATTGACTACAATTCAAAAGGCTGTTTGGTCACACCTGTGTTCGCCCCTCCTGCTCTTTCTTTGTCATTACCGCAGTTACGTTTTACACGAGCGGCGTAAAATCGCTTTGATTTCAATCACGGTCACGGAAAGTTCAAGCCTCTTAAAGTTTGGAACGCACCGATTTGGTTTGACAGGATACGTTATTTCTCAAGAGTGAACGCACAAGGTGATAGATTACATTTGGACAGTTCATTTGTTTTTTTGCGGATTGGATTGATGGCAACACAAAAAAAATTGTCAATTGTATTTAGAATAATTAAATCCAGATTCCAAGCGGTCACAAAATAATTAGGCGCAGCTACTAAACATAAAATTGTGTTAATGCTATCACACGCACGCAGATCATTCAACAATATTCACGGACATGCGGATGCTCCCCCCCCCCAATCCCACCTGAGGCCGCGACCCTATGAGCCCCTCATTGCACGCCACAGATGCGCATATTCTGTTAACCAAACAAATCATGAGCTGCATCCATTTTAAAAGAGCAACATGATGATGACGACAATGATGGCGGCGATGATGACGACCTCTTCGGGGTCTCCGCCGAAAGCGCCGAGATGCCACTGACAGCTCCATCAGCCCAGTTAACACCGCTTGATGGATCACCTTTGTGTGCTTGTGTGTTCATAGAAGTACGTGTGTGTGTGTGTTACCCAAAAGAGATTATGTGGAAGGCTGGTAGATCAGATGGCGCGTTAATTACTCCGCCTTCAAAATCGGGGGCTGAGGTGGTGGTGGGGGGGCTTTCGAGCAGGATGTGGCCATGGGCGGGGATGGGAGATGACAGATACGTGAACGCAGTGGCATGATGGAGCCACAGAAACTATTCTGCCTAGTAACAAGTGACCAAATGTGTGTTGTTTTTTTTTTACAAAGTATTTTTCTCAGCACATTCTACCTAGCAACAAGTGACCATGCAAATGCATGAAATTTCTATTGGCTTAAAGACTATTACTAATTGTTGTAAAATGTGCGACTCAACAGTAAAGTAACACATTCCTCCAAAATATTAATTTAAATATTATGTTGCCTCGACTTGTGAGGTCTTATCTCAAATTAGCCTTCCAGATGGAAACGAAGGGGGATGATATTGATCCGAATTTTGGAGCGAAAACAAAGTTGTGTTTAAGTGTTTGCAAGCAGCACTTCAGCGGCCAACAAACAGAAGGCCACACAACCTTTAAACCCACCCGACCCCTCACCATCCAACCCCCCCCGGCCACCACATCACAAAGAAACACACACAAGTGGTGGAGGGGGCTTCAAGTTGCCAAGTCCTTCTTCTTCTTCATCTTCTTCTCTCGTCCGTCACATCAAAGCTCAGTGGAGGTGCGGCGGAGAGGGGGAGCTGACCCCCCCCGGGAGGGGTGCGCCGGGAGAACCCCGCTGTTGGCCCGCTCGGCTGTGTGGAAAGAGACTATCAGGCAGCGCCAAGGACGGCCTCGGGTGAGGTCCCTGAGTGGGGTGGTGGAGGGGGTCGGGGTCTTCTGATGGAGACTCGAAATCCAAAGAGGTTCCTCAAGGCCATGCGTGACAAGAGCAGCTTGTTTGTGAACGCTCAACACACACACACACACGCACACACACACACGCATATGCAGACAGACACTTTTCATCCATCATCTTGCTTCCACTGTCCATTTGGACCCTGACGTTGATTTATTTGTGCTACTTAAGGGACACACAAGGGAGCAAAAAGTCATATGCAACTATTTTAATCTAATTTAATTTGAACACTTTATTTATTATTGTATATATATATATATATATATTAGATACACAAATTCTGCCTAGCAACAAGTGACCTCAGAAACGTAACGCGTTTGAGAGTAAATATCGGAATGATTCTTTTAGCGGATTGTTTTTAATTAAGTTTATAAGGTTAAAACAATTGGTTAATTGAAGCAATTTGAATTTTAAACTGTTTCCGTTCTGTTTTAAAATGATTTACATAATGTAAAAATATTCGTTTTTCGACACCTGACGCCCGTTTGCGCTACTTCTCATGGAACTCTGCTTGTTTTTTTTTCTTCTTCTTTGTTTTTATGAAGTTGTCTCCAGCCGTCTCCGGAGTGCCACAAAAAACATTCATGGACTTGAGTGTCTCAGCCGGGTTACTTTACAAGGTGACAAAGCTGGCCAACGACGGCCAAGCGCAGCTGGCACGGCTGCGAACGCGCCTGCGTGGCATTATCTTCGAGGGCAAGTTCATTGAAAGCGCGATGTGTTCTTCCCATATGGTCCACTTTAACGAGCGTGTGGGAAGCAGGAAGCGAGGACGACGCGTGTTTAATGTGCGCAGATGATACAGCTTCATTCAGTCAGTGAATTAGTTTATTTTATCGGAATTATTTGTGTTGGTTTGGTATTGCTTTCAAATAAAAAATATCAAAATATATATTTTTGGGTATTTTCTCTCTTTTTCCACAACACAAATTCAGCTGATCTTGAAATACTTCCTGTTTTCATTCTTCAGTCAAATGAACAAACTGTTGAACACCATAGTATGGCACCATCTAGTGCCCGACTGTGGATTTACACCCAAAATACCCCCCCGCCCCCCATAAAAACCCCTCATGAAAATATCACAAAACTACTTAAGATAAAATAAAAATAACACGCCGAGATGAGATCTAATTATGAAAAAAGTATTTGGCAAAAAAAAAAAACATTAGAAGAAATATAAGTTTGTAAATCTAATAGTAGAAATTCTGCACATGTTTTATTCATTATCGTGGTGATTTTTTTTCCCTGTAGCCACCTGTGTCATCTATGCGGCACTCTCATCCATCTCCGGCGATGGGGCGGCAATTGGGAGACAAATTGAATCCGATAGGAGACTGAGGGCGGTGGCCAAAAAAAAAAAAAAATGGAGCTCTGCAACACAGTGGAGGCTGACGGGTATACTCCTGCAGTATCAATCCCGGATGAGTTTTACTTCATCCAGAAAGGGAGGCGAGCCTTGATAAATGGAGCGGGCGCACCCCTGGGGGCCTCTCCTGTTTAAGGAGCGGCGAGGCGATTTATGAGCGGGCCCTCGCAGGCTTCACAGTGATTAATGGCTGCCGTCCTCCGTGGCTGTTTGGATAGGCAGATAACATCAAAGCGGCCTGCTGCTCGTGTTAAGAAAATACTGCATTGTGGGTCAGTGCAAATGAAGCCAAGAGGGGATCAGGAGTGTTTTGGATGGCGCGCCCCCACTCTCTACATATGCGCCGGTCACGGATGACACATGCAAATGAGTGATGAGCTGTTAACGTTGGCCGGCGTTTGTGAATGGAGGCGAGCAGCCGTCACACAAATTTGGACCTAATGAGCAGTTTAGAGATATTTGCGCCCACCTGTGCCATTGATCATGCACTTGATGCTTGGGGGTGCACACTTTAATGTCTTTCCCCCAAATGGCGATGAGTTTTATCGTTTGAGGTTGGAAATCATAAACGGCAAGTTGCAGAATGACAACAAAAAACATGGTTAATATGTATGGTACTATTTTTACTCAAGAGGAGAATAAGGGCTGTTGCAGCAAAGTGGAGACTGAGGAATCCAATAGTACAACAAAAACCAAGCATCGGTAGGACCGAGACACACTTGGATATAAAAAGAAAAAAAAAAAAAACACGGAGAACGCAGTTCTTGTATTTACTACAGACTAACAGTAAAATTTAAATTTTTTTATCCCAGAGGAGAATAAGGGCTATTGAAGCAAAGTGGAGACTTTGGGAGACACTACAACAGCAAAATGGCAAAGCAAAGTTTTGTACGCGTGTAACCGCAAATGGTGACGAGACAATGAGCTGCTGCAGCAAAGTGGAGACTATGGAGTCAGTTTTCTGCACCGAAATGCAGATGAGGCCGTTGAATTTTGTCGTCGCCATCCTTGACCGCCCCTCACAAAGCGCATTATAAAGAAGTGCACCATTTCTCTGGCCAAGAGCAGCTAATCGTCCTGTGAAAAGAAGCAAATTGCGGCGGACTCGTCTGACCCGCCGCGTCCCCTTTCCCGCCGCCCTCTCCGGTTTCCTGCCATCGAGGTGCCCTATCGCCAAGCCCCTCCACCCCACCCGCACTCCCGTCTCTCAATAGAAGACTGAGATTTCACATGGCGGCCGAACAGGTGTCCCCTCTGTCCTGCCGCCACTCGCGGGGGTCCGGCCGTCGGCAGGAAGTATGGGAAAGGGCAGACGCAGTCGACGCGCGTTCTAGCCCAGCGGGCAGGTAACAGTGAGCCTTTCAAGGAAGTTTGCCCTTCTCACCGCCCTAAAAGATTTTGATGTGCAAATGTGATAAGAAGAAGAGGAGGCTTGTTTATTCGACCCGAGTAATGAGCGGGAGCGCCCCCTGAAGGCGGCGTGCCGAAAAAAGACTTCTGGAAGGATTTCGATTACAGATGGATAAATAAGAATTAAAAATGTGCTGCTGTTCGAGTTTTTAGTTTTAGGCTTGCCTGATGAAGGGCAAATTGTGCTCTCCCAAATTCTGCCTGGCAACACGTGACGGGAGAAACATGGTCATAGAGTTTAATTGAAAAATAATAAATATGCTTTATATTAACTTATTTATTCATTATTATTATTATTATTTATTCATTTACGTATTTATTTATTAGTTTTATTTATTTATACATATTTTTATTTATATACATTTATTTTATTTATTGGAATAAAAATAATCTTTTTAAATAAAATAAAAACTAACCAATAATAGAATAAAAAAAATAAAATAAAAAAATTGGCATCCAATGACAAAAATTCTATCTCTATCTATATACACATACAATATGTGTCATCAAAAAATGTGTTTGCAAATGGGAGGAAACCATTTTTTTTTTTTAATTCAGCAAAGTAACAAAAGTGAGCAGCTAGACCCCGCGATGGAGTTGGATTTATCCTATTGTGTGATATTTGCTGGCCTCTATTTGTTTGGCCACTTGTGAAAATCGCATATGTGCTGCTGCTGACAGCTTAATGGCGCATCCAAATTTATGCCTTTCCTTTCATCCATCCTTTAAGTCAACGGTGAAGAAGAACAACACGGAGGAAGTTACTAGGCCGGGGCCCTTAAAGCTGTCCTCACCTTTCCGGGTGACCCCGGCCGGCTCGCTGGAGACGCTTTCTTTCCTCGGGCCCGGCTGATTTACGACACGATGAGAGAGGGATGAGGATTATTGATCCTGGGAATCAGCGGCCAGGAAGGGATGATGAACGCGAGAGGGGAGGAGAGGGAAGCCATTAGGCCTGCGGGAGTGGAGAGCGAGCGTTTGAGGGCCTCTAATAGGATCAACTCCTCCATTAGCCCAGGGGAGCTAGTTGATGCTATCCATCCCCTGCCCGCATCACCTCGACGCAACAAACGCTCTCTGTCCTCTACGCTGGCGCGCCGTCAGTCCGAAATTGTTGTACATTCCCCATTATTGCTGCTGAGTATTTTACGTCAGGCACCTTCTTGGGAAGCTATAGTTTTCTATCTATATTTTAAAAGACTATTAGTATGTAGCTATTTTTTTTTCTAAATCCAAACAGAAATAAAAGTGACAGGAACAAGTCATGAGTAACACATTACGCCGACACCCGTGGGAATTTACATCACCGAGATATCGTGCGTGTTTACAGTCCAAACATGAGCGCTTAAGCAAAACGCCGCCGCGCATAAACATCATCTGCGTGTTATTCCAAAGGTGGCTGACGATGCTCATAAAACATCAAGCCGTGCCATTGTGATGTAATCAGCGTCTCATTTGCGGTGTTTACTCTTGGCCTGTGATTGCGCCGAATGACTCATGCGGAGAACGCAAGACAGAAAGCGAGGCAGTCATGAGCGGGACGTTCTGTTTTAAGAGCCAACCTTGTTGTAAGTCTATTGTTTGACCACCTTGAGTGGATAACCATATGGCGTCACAGTCGAGCAGACATGTCTCGTCGAGCCCTCTTTTTACCTGGGAATCGTGTGGGAGGCGAGTGGAAGGAGCGTGGGGGCGAGAGAGGGGGCAGGGGATACAAATCAAGGACTAGAACTACGCCAGGAGACATTAAATAAGTCTTGGCGTGCGTTTTGGAGTGTCTGTTGCACGGACCTTACAGCTTCCCCGACAGGCCAAGTTGCAAATAAAAAATTGTGTCATGACCTCTGCCCTAAACACACAAACACACACCCAAGCACATCGTGATTTGTATATATACTTTTTTTTTTTTTTTTGCTGAACTTGCGACATGTCATCGAGCCTCATTGGGACTGAAAGGTGTCAAAGTGACTGGACAAATTATCATTCGCTCGCCCAACGCTTCCCCTGTGCAGCTGCACAGGTTGCAGCAGATATTCACACCCGTGATTGTTGTCATGATGAGGCAACGGTAACGGAGGAGAGCAGCTGACAAATAAGTTAGAAGACCTACTGCATTCCTTGCTTTTTCCTTAATGCAACTTCTCCTCTTTGGAAGAATCAAAGCTTTACAAGAATGCCTTTGCAGCTCTCAATCAGAGTCAGATGTCGATTCCCTCCGGACCAAAACCACATCAGCTGTCGCCCGTCTCGCTTCCTCTCTCCAATTATGTCTCAAACGGGGGACAACCGAAATGCAGCCATCGAAATTCCTGCAAGCTCGGGCCCATGAGCCAAACCGGCATCTGTTTTTATAACCGGGGGAAACCCCTTTTTTTTCTGCTTGTGACAAGATTGTAGCTAGCACGATAGTTTGACGAGCGGTGGGAGGGGCGGGGCCAGAGGAGTGTTATTCTGATTTTGGGGAGGCAAAGCCACCAGCTTGTCAAACAACGGCGGCCTCGGCAGCCCCGAGAACATTGCTGGTGTTAGAACAGCTCAAATCGGACTTGCGGTCCGGAAGAAACGTTGGCGCAAGGCAGCGGAAGCAAAAAAAAAAAACATTCCTATGCGGGTCAAGTGGCGGTCAGGCATTAACATATTTGGATGTGTGTCAGTAAAAAGCAGCTGGACAGGACTTCGATTGCAACACAGAGGCGGATGATTACAATATTATTCAAAAATTGACAATTTGTTTGGCTTTGGGTGCCAAGAATCATGCAAAAATCTCAAGTGAAAATTTTTCACCAAAAAAACTCATCTGACAACTAGAAAAAAATCCCTCCGAAAAAGGAATCTCACCTGACCCAAAAAATTTTGATTGACTCTTACCTTGACCACTGGCTCTGAGTTGTGTCAAGCCAAGGACTCCTAACCCCAAAACAGGAAATAGCAACCTAGCAAAATAAAACACAGCAAAATACGTACGAAGAGTGAATCTTCTTGATACTGGCTGAAAAGATGTGACTAGTGAGGTGAGCTTGGCGGCACACGTGACGATGCTTGGGAGCCGTATTTGCGTGTGACTCGTTTTTTTTCTAATGGCGGCCAATCAGTTCCAGCAAGACTCCGCTAATGGGCTACGCGGGCGCTCGCCTGATTACAGTCAATTGTGCCGATTTCCTGCCTCCGAGCCTCGCATATGGATCGAGTGAGGAGGCGGCGGCTGAGGGACTACCGTTTCTCGACAAGAAATGCTTATTTTGCTCCCACTCATTTTTGTCAGAAAAATGAACGTTTTTATTGACTCTGCTGACACAATAGCAACTTTTAAAAATCACGTGCAATCCCAAAATATTAAAAAAATCAAACTGAAAATTAAAAAAAAATAAATCTTCACTGTCAATTAGAAAAGCAAATCAGTAAAGTAAGAACCTTCAAAAAATTGCCCAACAATTATTAAGATCTGTAAAAAATGGTCCAACCTTTCAAACGAAAATCAATCCAAAATCTCAAACTGACCAAAAAAAAAAAAAAATTCTTACTAGAATCTTAACCAACATTCTCAAAGTTTGTATTTCATATCAAAAAATTCTCAACGGGTCAAGACAAAATCTTTTGTAAATCCAAATGTTTGTAAAACCAACAGGACTCCAGCTTCACCCAAAAATCTCCACCAACAATTTAAATGATCTCAACCAACAATCTCAAAATCCTCAGAAATCTCAAGTAATCATCTGAAAATCTTTTGTAAATCCGTTAGAACTCAATGGATATTTGCAACAAATAATGTAAAATTTTCGCAAAAAAACAAAAACAAAATCTATTTCAGTGAGGAGTGCGTGGAAAACAAAGAGCGCACACATCCTGTGTGCTTTCGTCCACTGCCGGCGATCTGAGCCGACAGGAAGGAAGAAGGCAATGAGAAACACATCGCGCGGGCTCCGACTGTTATTAATAAATTCTGCTTCACCACCGAGCCGTGACATTCTTGCACAATAAAAGACGCTTAAGATCCATTAAGCCAAACAAGACGGCCGCATCCGCCTCCTCTATCGGTGGTGCTTTGTGTCCGGACAAGCAACCAGATCCCGAGAACACGCCAAACAGACTTTATTGATCACCACGATACAACAACACAAAGCTGACGAGTGACGTTTTTTTTTTTTTTTTTGATGGATTAATCGTTGTTTTATGATCTTCTTATGATCCTAGTATTAGATTCTACATCTTCTCCCTCAATTCTGGCCCAGTCGTGCATTTCCCCTCCACATCCTGTATGAAAATGGTTCAAATCCCAAGAGTAGGGGGGGGTCATCCCCCCCCCCCCCCCCCCCTTCCACTTCAAGTCGCCTGCTTTGAGTCAGCCAAAACATTCCAGACTTCAAACGGGCAGCGTTTGCCATTTTGCGTGCCTCCGCCTCACATGCGCCGCCCTGCAGTAGGAGGACTTGCTTATTTGGATTCATGGATTTCGAGAGTTGGGACCAAAACCGCCTCCTACTTGACAGCCAATTAGTCTCAAAGCAGAGTTAATCAAACCGTGGTGGCAAGATGGGAAGCACCAACAATATCTGCAAATTTGAATCACAGATGGCTTTATGCGTCCTTAATATATTTTTCTTTACTTTTTTTTTTCTCTTGTACAGAAAAGCTTGCACATTATGGATTTTAACACACATTTTAATTTAGAGCTGTGACATCGCCCCCAAAAAATTCCACCTGTTGCTGAACCCAACCCTTAATTATAGATATTGCTAAATATCAGAGCTGTCCCGATCACGTTTTTGGGGGGGGGGGGCGGAATTTCTGCTGATAACGATCTAATTTAAAAATCCTCAAGACAAAAACTAAACTGGTTCAACAAAAAAAAAAAAATCTTTACTCGGACTACCACTACAGAAATTAAAAAAAAAACAAAAAAAAAAACAAATGACCAAAAAATATGAAAACATACTTTGTCTGGCAGTCACGAGTCGACTTCACAAGCAGCGGGCGGCACATATGTGATTTTGCAGCGAGTGTCCTTGGAGCGCCTGAAAACGTTGCGCACCATTAATTCTCGATTGCCTTCATCTGCTTGCTGTCTTCCATCTTTTTGTCAATAAAAAAGTTAGCGTTGACATTTCTTTTTTTTTAATAGCACACACCACTGTTAAACTTTTACAGCAAGTCATCAGCACGATGCTGCGCACAGCTGCCGTCTTTTACAGCATGTCAAAAAAAAAGAAAAACCTTACCACCTGCTACAAGGTAGATTTACACGCGATATTTCATCCTATGTTTACGATCAGAAACATGTTTACTGAGACGCGCACATTAAATCGGTAAAACAGCAGCAGATTTTCTTTTTCATTTGAATACATTTAGTGTAGGTAGTAGATCAGTTAATATTTGCAGAGGATAAAGAATATATGTCTCGGAGTATTGCCATTTTTTATTTATTTTTTTTATTTATTATTTTACTTTTTATTTTCCATAAAAAGTATTTCTTAAAAAAAAAAGAAAAATTTTGTCTGAAAGAATGACTTCATAAGGAATCGAAAGATGCATTGAAAATTAGCAGCCCAGAGTTATTAGACAGCCATGTGTCGTTGCAAAGCAGCGGCGAGCATAGAAATCAGACCTAGCACATGCAAACAGACTGTAAACGCATCTTGAATTGACATTAAGTCACACGTGGTGAACTGCTATTTGACGGCTCAGTCAAAGAAAACATCCAATCACGGCTCGTTATACAGTCCGACTCTTCGGCGTAATCACGACGGCACATAAGCTACACTTCTGTCTGGGCGATGCACTTTTGCGATGCATCACCGGCGGGAGAGAAAATGAAGACAAAGTGAAATGGGAAAAGCAGAGAAATCTTTCCGAGCTTGTGTTTGGTTGCAGCGCGTGTACGCCCGAAGCGCGTCCAACGTATATGTGGACAAAAATGCTCATATTTAACCTGCGATCCATCACTGTCAGCTGCGGTGCGCTGCAAAATAAAAGGAAATAATTAGACTGAAGAATGGCTGCAGACACCGACCGCAGAAGGTTAGTGTGATGGCAACCATAGAGCAGAAAGTGGAACTCATTGTACTGTAGAAAAAACCTGTGGCTACTTTGTACAGAGAATTCACCACCCCCCCCTCACACACACACATCAATATACATATATATCGTATTACTGCAGCTTCTTTTTCCGTGCAAATTTTCTGCAACGAGCAAATAAATCACGTGGGCCTTGATGGAGTGCCTGACAATGGCGTTAGCGCCGCGCTCGCCGTTTTTATAGCAACGCGGCGGACGCGGGCAATTAGGGCCCGTGGTGCGTAATTTACAGGACGGCGTGCAGGTGGGCCGCCCGCGAGACCACCTGAGTGACAAACGAGGGCCAATCAAAGCAACACAATCAAGTCGTGTTTGCTCTTTTGGGCTTTTCGTATGTGACTTATAGCGTCGGCTAAGTCCTGGCCGCCCAATGAATGATCACGTTTTATATTGTGTTGATCTTTTTGCTCCCCCTGCTACCTATTATTTATGAAACAGACCTCTTTCTTTAACGGCCGTCTTCCTGTCTCTGTGGTATTATGTCATCCGAGTCAAAAAGGCACGGCTGAAGTCGGAGGAAGGAAAAACGGCGCGCTGGTCGACACCTACGGTGCGAAGGGGACCTCTGACATTTAATGCGGCAATCTATTTAAGTAAAACACTTCAATCCTTATTAATTCGGCTTCAAAAAGTACACTTGTACCTTGAACTACAACTTTCATTGGTCGCGTTCTGATCTCTTCACTCAAAACACTTGCATGGCACTACTGTGATTTCATACAGAGATTCAGCATTTAATGACGTTTGCTTTTTTTACACAGAACCCAGCAAAGGAAGAAAATTGGCACAACTGAGCGCCCTTGTGCACGATTGCGTCATCAATAACATCTCGCCACGCTTTCTGCAAAATTCCACAAATGGAGTCATAACGTTGGCAGAATTTTCTACAGCTTTGCCTTTCACCCAGAATCCAGCAAAGGCGTAGTTTTGCCACGGCACCCGTTTAGTGTTGGGGTCAGACAGAGTGGCGGCCACGATGTCAACTTGGCTGTTGCTACGCTAACATTTTTGAGAGCGCAACTTGTTACGAGCCATTTTTTCCCGCCGGAACAGGTGGCGGGAGTGACATCATTCGGGCTCCTCAAGAATTCTTGCACATGCTTGTCATGCGAGAAAGTTGCTCAACAGAGATGGCAGAATTGTCCCCAAACAAACCGTCACGCCGAGACGCATCCGAAGGCTCGGCTGTTTACCGCTCCGCGACGCCAACTTCGGGCATGTATCGCGTCGGATCGGAATGCCCTGCAGAATGCGGGAAATATATTTAGTAGTTGCCGACAGACGGCGAGGGGCACCAGCAGGTCTGACCGAGTTGGGTTATTTATGTTGCAAGATGGGCGCGCGATTTGCGTAACGCGCCGCCAGATGCCTTCAAGGCACACGCTGGAGATGCGTTGTCGGGATATTGTTAGCACGTTAGCATAATTGCTGAAGTCAGAGTTGGCAACGTTGTTCCCGTAACTTTAGGACGTAAAATATTTTTGTCTCTCGTGCCATGTTATAATGGTGATTTTTTTGGGGGGGGTTTTCATCGTCATAAAATTAACAACTTTTTAAAAACTTATTACATCATACATTATTTTAACGAGGATTTTTTTTCTCTGAATAATCCAAACTTTTTTGCAAAACTATGAATTTATTTCCCTCTGAAAATTGCTTTTTTACCCGTAATGGGACAATATTGACCAATTATTGAAATGTATTTATTGAAAGAATTTGCATCTTTATGTACTGCACTGTTGGTTTAAGAGTATTTTTTTTAAATGATTTTGTGGATGCCGTCTCGGGACATGCACGTCTTCTGGGCCTCATGTTTTCTAGCTCCTTGGATCCGACGCATGGTGGCTTTCCCAGCCCATTAATAGGAAGGTGCTTATGGACAGTGGAAATACCCGCACAGCTGCGGTCCAGCCGTCTGCGATGCTGCTGCCAAACGCCCAGAAAATACTTAGTAGGCTCTCTCCAAATGCGGTCTTGCGCTACAGTAGCGTCAGCTGTCTGGCCAACGCGACAGCCGCATTTTGCATGCAAAAACTGTCAACTTTAGCTTTAAACTTGTGAGGTCTTCTATTTCCTGTCAAATCATATTTTGGGTATTTCCCACCACAGCATTGAGCCAGCTCTGTTCAAGGTGACAAATGATATCCACCTGAACACAAATGCAGGCAAAGTCTTCGTTCCGATGGACTTGAGCCCTGCCTTTGACACACTCGACTATGTGATCTTATTACAGAGGTTAGAAAACTGGGTGGGAATCTCTGGGACTGCTCAAAACGTGTCTTATCTGGAGGACAGAACTTACTTTGTTTGGTGTGTCTCAGACCTGCGGGGTCCCCCAGGGGTCAATCCTGGGACCCCCTATTCTTCACTCATTAGACCAGTGCCCGACCACAAATATGCAGATGACATGACGTTCGGATCTATTCGCCTGCAGATTGACCATGTCAGATCAGAACGTGGATGCAAAACGCTATTCTCCGGCTCGACTCAGACCAAACTGAAATCCTCGTCTGTGGCCCACAGAAACAAAGAAAACGCGCTTGGCCTCTCGTCATTTTCTGCACGGAACGTGCGCTACAAACAAACTGGCCTTACTTATTTGCTGGAGGTTTTAGCTAAAGCCGCACAAATCTGGTGGCAAAGCCACGCTATTCAGCAGGGATGAAGGGAGGAACAATGGGCCATTTAAGTGAATTACCTACCTGCTAGAAACGTACGAGCCAGGCAACTAGGCGGTCTCATTGTTTGCATTAAGAACCCGGCTGATCCCGTTTAATCGCTGTGTAATTCTCGCAGTTGTCATACAGGTCTGTTTTTACAGCAGAAAAGGGCGGGGGGGTTAGAGTGTGTGAGAGGTCGCCGAGTGGTTAAGTGGAGGATCCTCCAGTGGGGGTAAATAATTGGTTGCAGGATTTGCGTGTCTGCGCCGTCCACGACAAAGTGGCATTGTTCATCGTGTAAACATTTGGATTGGACTTTTAAAGCGCAGAGGGTTGCATTCGAGTGATGAGAGCGCGATGGGCAAACGGTTAGCACGTCTTCCTCACGGGGGCTGCGTTTGATTCTGTATCTATCATGATAACGCCATGATGACGTTAAGGCATTTTTTGTACATCCCTCCTTGGATTGACACTCCAGATCGAAGTTATGAAGCATCTGTGCAATAAATCGTCACATGTGCACTCAAACTCTTTTAGAGATCCTGGAGGAGTTCTAGTTCAGGTCCCCGTCTAATGAAGGCCCCAGCTCGCAGGCGAGGAGATTTCTCCAAATGACACTAATTTACATGTGATGCATTTAGCGACGAGGGGGAGGAGGAGGCCCGGCTAATTCTATTTGGACATTTTCCCCTTTTTCTTTTTTTGTTTTGTTTTAGGAGTCATTAGCAGCTCACTCAAATCTAATTCTTCCAATTTCATCAGGCCCATCTTGGAAAAGCCTCGGCGAGCTCATCAGAGAGGCGCGTTTATTGCTAAGTGTTCTCTATTGCATTAGCGCGCAATAAAGCGGCCCGGGGACGGCCGGCGACGTTTATGCGCAATCTAGTTAACACTGGGCCCATTCGCTCTTTATTGGGATGCAATCAATTTTTATTCATTTTAAAAGCCAGCGTGGCTTTCTTTCATGGTGCTGCCCCATCCCCCGCCGCGGGCTTATTATGCGTTAAACTTATTACGCGCTTGTTTCGGCAAAATGCTAATCTTTGGAGTGGAGCTATCCTACTTGACAAGCAAAGCGGTGGTCATGTGGTTTTGTCTTTAAACGCCGACACGAACTTTAATGTTGCAATACGAATTCAATATTCCGACTTCTTTGCACATTTTTTTCTCATCATTTTTTTTTCCTAATCCGCCTGATCCCAATACTTTTTTATAAATGCAAATACTGTTTGGCATAAAATGATGACATAAATTGAAAGTCAACACGTCAACATTATGCAACACTGAAAAGGGATCTGTCCCCGGCAGGAACGGAAACCACCATTAGTATGTTTGAACGTGAATCATACTGGATGTGTGTGTGTGTGTGTGTGTGTGTGTCTGTGAGATAATTAGAGTGCTTAAGTGCCTAGATAGATGCGCTCGTCCTCTCGTCTTTAAATGGCTCCCATTTGACTGTCGTGTTGGATCAGGTACCCCTTGTACCCTTCGGGTACAAATTAAGCTGAACTGATGACTATTTTTACCACTTTGCCCTGAAATTGTCTCATGACGTGATTGTGTAATCTTAATGTCGGAATTATGCAAAGGGAAATGGGTATCGTTGCGAAATCAGCAATTTAAATGACAAGAATCGGACAACTTGTTGGAAAATAATAACGATCATCTGTCCAAACATTTTCGTCCATCACCGTTGCATCTTGCCATATTTGACAAATTAACATTATATCAGAGTTGGCCCTCAGAGGTCCTTTTTCGCATTTAATTGAATTACCGCATAATGAAAACTGGCCCTAATGAGATCAATTTGAATTATTTAACAGTGGCCAATTTGAGCGAGAGAGGCGGCAGTGTAAATTATGCATGCCGGCCCTTTTTCAATTCATCACCTCTTCCTTTTGTTCAAGGTGCAATTTATTAAGTGCATCCGCATCTGCCGACGTCGATGGCGCTGGAGATACGCCGAGGCCCAGGGGTGAGTCGGAAGCGCACACCGAAAGTGCTCGGGAGTCATCGGACACCGCGAGTCGTATTGATTCATTAGTATCGCTTCTCCCCCGCAAGAGACGTCACGCTCCTTGAAAATGTACAAAAGAATGCGGGATTTTTGAGTGACATCGAAAGAGGGGAGCCGATAATGACGTTCTGATGTTTTTCTATCTCCATGGTCCTCATTAGACGACGTTTAGTCGGCGGCAAACAGAAAAAAAAAAATTCTCCAGTCAAAGCAGAGCAAGTCAGGTGAAAAGAATGTCATCGCAGTCCCGATAAATAATTCACGGAGAGAGCGGGGATTGCGCCGGCCAAGGTTTCGGCCCGGGCATCACTTTGTAAATTGCATGGTCATTGCTCAACAGGGCGCCTTCCGACGAGTTGCCAGTCACTAAAATTGTGATGACGTCAAAAGGATGCGGGGTCATCATTTACGATATATTATTGATACATCACAATTGTCGATTTTGTCGGGTGTGTGACATAAAATAAAAAATTAAATTAAATTAAATTAAATTGAATTGCGCCTCCCCCCCTTCGCATAACAGCATATTGTTTTCTTGTAACATTGTGACTATTTTTGCAAATATTTCCTTGTGTTCTGATGAATATTGCGTTCTCAGAAGAAGAATTAAGCAGATGAATTCATCCGTTTTCATCAATCTCGGAACGCTGCCATTTTGTTCTGTCTTTCCCTCTGCTGTCAACTGAAATCGACATCAAAGTGCCCTCGGGCTCGCATTGCGATCGAAAGTGCAAGAATGCGTGGCTGAAATAGTCGGCGAATGGCTAATTGCATTAGCATATCCACTGACTTCCTGGCGTACGTACCAAAAAATAAACAACCAAATTGTTTTTTCTATTGCAATTTCCAAGTGGGAAGTCTTTTTTCCCTCTCAAAAAAACAAACAGGCCGTTTCTTTTTGATGCTCTTCAAGGTGCCTTTAGCCCAGGTGCAGCCAAACCCCTCAATTCCTAACTCCGCCCACCCCCTCTTGATAAGTCCCATTCAATGAGCTCTCTTAATTGCGGTGGACTGGCATTACCTGTTCCGTGCTCTATTCTCCCACATTGTTTCCCAGGCAACTGCAAGTTTTTTTTTTTTTTTTCCTGACCTACAAAAAGTTGCTACTCCTGTAACCAAATCCCGGTTAGCCAGCGAGGCGCTTGTTTCCATGGCAGGCTTGCTGTGCTATTTATATCTCTCTCGCTCTCTAACTGGCAGCGAGCGTTGATTAATGCAGAAGAAAGTCTCACTTGCTTTCCGATAAACAGAAAAAAAAAAAAGGCTGGCGAGGATGGGCGTTTTGCGAGCAAACGAACTCGGGGAACAAAAAGTCATGTCCATGTTGCCACGTGAATTCATGAATGGAATTTCTTTGTCGGTGTTTTTGCTAAAAAATGTCGAGCTGAGCTTTTGGCACTCGGCAAACCACACGCACGGAGAATCGGCTGTGTCGGAGGTTTACGAGGAACGCTTTGCATCTTAACCGATTTTTAAACCGTAAAACTTAGGTGTCAAACTCTGGCCCACGGGCCAAACTCGGCCCGCAGTGTCATTATATTTGGCCCGCGAGGCTATACCAAATGATGACATCCGATAGGATAATAGTAATATTCAAAACGATAAAAGTAATTTTCAAAAATGAAACATTGTATTGCATTAATAAAACCACTTATAATAAAAAATTGCAATTGAAAAAAAATCTGCATTTATATTGTACGTTTTATTTTGCGGCCCACTGTGTATTTGAGTTTGACACCCCGAAATGTCTTGATTTATTTTTGCCATTTTTTCTACCGCAGCAGTTTTAACGTGAAGCTTCAGTTGAAAGACGCGATGTTATGATTTTATTTAAATGCGCAACGTCTAATTCGGTTTTAGGTTTCGCTTGACTGTACAGACAACTTTATAAAATCACTTGACTTTGACGACACACAACTGCCCCACCCACTCGACATGTGAGAGTCATCTGTGCGCATTATCCTTTTACACTGCCAGTGACATATCTTGAAAAAATTCCGACCTCTTTTGTTTGCGTCGTTAGCGAGCGGACTGCAGTTTGGCTCAGGCCCAACGCGAGTGGCTTCCATCAGGCCAATTCAAACAGACGTTTGACCCCAGACATTTGCCTAATGTGTTTTTGTTGTGTGGACTCCCCGGCTTCGCAAATGTCTCCGCGGGCTCACTACTGGGGCTTTGCCGGTGACTCGCGTTGCTTTGAGACGCCCCCAGAGGAGTCTGTTGAGGAGAGGGCCAGACTCGGCGCATACGGCAGCAGCCGGGGGCCCCCGCGACTCGTCTGACCCCAAGTGCGCAAGGCGAGGCAGCTGCGCGGACGAGACGGCTGGCTGGGAGTGGCGCATTGCTGGACGTCCCGGTTGCACAAATCAGAACGGCGGCCTCCCGACAGTTGGACCCGGCCCCGACAAATGCTGCCATTACATTAGACGGGTGTTGACAATTTATTACCATAACTATTGGCATTTAGGGTGCAGCTGATTCCGTTTTAGGAGCATTCCCTCGTAACATTCGCGCTAGTAAACCAGCAAAGTTGTTCGTCGTTGCGATATTTGCTGAGCTTTTTACTTTTCAAACAGTTTTTCTTTCTTCAGATTGCACCGGGGACACAAAGCTTCCTCCTACAATGAATTCCACGCATGTTTTTTGGCACGGCCCACCCCCGTGGCCCTTGCACACATCCTATGTTTGAATTCTTAAAAGGCAGCAGAGTTGGAGAAAATTTGGTCCCGCAAACTTGGCTAAGATGATTTCATCCAAATGCCTCAAAGCTCATTCCACTCGACCACTCGTTATAAAACAAAACAAAAAAAAAAAACGTAGCAGTACACGGTTGACTTCCAATCACGTTTCCGTCAATGAACGAGTTAATGACTTTGGACTCCTCGAGTTGGTTTCTACGTTGTGTGCATAAGGCTTGTCATAGTGACGGCTCATTGGGAGTAATCGCTCTCCACAGTGTGCTTGTTTAGCCTTCAGAGAGCCGTCAGAGAGTAATAAACTATCTGACCTTCCCCGAGTGCGTCTCAGAGGTCATAAAGTACAATCTGTAGTCTCATCAGGGATAAATGTGTCATCTTCAGCTAAACACTGTTCCGGAACGTTCTCATCAAAACATCATCTCCGTGTTGTGTTTGGAAGGGGAAAATTGTCTGGGCCGTCATGTCGAGGTGAAGCATTTTCTGCTTTTTCGCGTCGGGGAAAGCGTTTAGTTTTATCTAAGTTGATGCGTATGTTTCGGGGCTTTTCTCGCCGAACTTTCATTTGCCACTTGAAAGTACTTGACTTGCTTCGAATTTACCTTGAAGGATCTGTCCGCACTCTCGGATTCTTTCTGTGCCGCATGACAGCTTATCATTAAAATTGTCTGTGGACGCTTATGACAGCTTGGAACACGATTCAAGTCAGGAGTGTTTCGGGTCAAATTGACCCGCCTTTAGTCTGCTTGTGGAATTAATGCATCCAACGGAACATGCTCATTTCAAATATATACGCATTTAAAATAAAGAACAAGTAAATTGTTGTTAGTAATGCAGTTAGTGATAGTGAGATTTTTTCTTTGTGGGGGGGGTGGTTTTTGGATAATTAAACTACTGTTCAACATGTGAATGAATGAATAATGTATACATTGTGATTTTTTTTTGTGTCTGTTTGTCCAAAAAATTGCGATATAAATCAGAGGCATCATTCTTCTGATTATAATTACATAAAAAAATTATCTCTGTTGTAAAGTAAAACAAATACGAAAGGACAACATATTGTCAGTCAAATGGTTATTTTTTAATTAATTGGACCATTAATTGGTTATTGGAATTTTACTCTGCCAATTATCAGAACCGACGTAAAAAAAAATAAATAAATAAATAAATAAATAAATAAATCGGCCCTTGTTTTATATCTTTCCTTTGGCAGCCTGACCCCTAATCTATTTTTGGGGCCATCCAAACAGACAGCAGTCGCCGTCAGAGGGTCTTTGACATCGAATTGGACCCGGTCTTGAATTTCTCGTTGTCATCAGTGCTGCGTTGCTGAAGCAAGGCTGTGTCACTCCGTGTCCAGCTTTTATTTTCATTAGGAAGCGGCCCGATAATATCCAGTACCTCGCACTTACTGAGCACGCAGACAAATTGCCCGTCCCGCCATTTTCTACCACGGGGCCAAAGCGAGGAGCTGGCGCTTTCGCCTTTAACCAGATAATGTCTGTGTAAATATATCACCGTTGTTATTCCATCCAGACTGGTCCAGAGTTCAGATTTCTCTTCCCGGTGTGAGACGGCAACATAAAACAAAACAAAAAAAACTTGATGTGCGTGACACTGAGCAAACACTCAAGTGGTTCAAAGCAAACAAATTTGTGGCATATACATACGAAAACATTGCAACCGTGTCACCGTGTCATCCGCAACATTTTTGATCTGCTTGTCACCCTCTTTTTTTGCACAATTTATGTAAACACTGTCAAGGCGAGTCAGCTCCAACATGAACATGTACACTTTTTTATAGGGGTGAAAAGCCGCAAATGTTTCACGTGGGATTTCGATTTTTATCTTTTGAGGCAGCTGGAGATACAGTAACACTTGATAAAGATTGGCTTCCAAATGAACTCATTCATTACCGGTCGAGTGGAAAAAAAAAAAATGGAACTTTGACGTCTTTAGCCGTCAATGGTAGTAAATGAGTGAATCGAAAATATGGGAAAAGCTAAGGAGCAGTATTCTGGATCTCATAAGCAGTTAGCAGTTCCTAACGGCTTCCTTCCACCCAACGGCAGCTCGAACACGGGAAGTGTAAAAGCAGCACCTCATTTGGCTGCTGTGCCGCTTGGTTACTTGAGAGCTCCCATCAGTCAATTGAGTTAGCGAGAGCCTGTTCGGCGCGCAATAAACGCCCCGCAGAAACCGGAGCCTATGGATTCACCTGCGGGCTGCCGAGACGCTGGCAGAGACGATTTGCTGCATCCTTCGCAGACCCAACTCGTTTATTTCGAGGGTGTTTCATAAGGACGATAACAACTTTCTGCTTCTGAAGGTGCTACTTTTGAAAATCCCGTTTTTAGTGGGTGACTCAAAAACCTGGTGTCTCTAAAGATCGTCCAAAACCTGTTGCGTGATGATGTGTGCTGCAATTTGCATTTGCATTTTACCCCTCCTCGATCGAAATTTATGTTGTTTACGGCGGTTCGGCGATTGTCCTCTCAAGTTATTGTACGACAAGGAGAAGCGATGTAGTCTCCACACATGCTAACAGCTAGCCTAGCTTTTTCCTCGATGAATTTTCTGGAAGTCTCGTCTTGATAAGACTTCTGGTAGCTCGTTAGTGTGTAAACGCCATCATCACCCAGAAGGGTGCAGGAGGCCTGATGCCTAACACAGCATTCCATTATTTTAGCGGTTGGTGTTCTTCTTCTGTCGCCACCTCTTTAGCGTAATGAATGTTTGATTCCAGCTTTCTTCAGGGGACGTTTTTTTTTTAGCTGGGTTGCGGGAATTGAGGTTGCTGTATTCACGGATTTCTTCAACAGATGACATACTTTTATGGAATTCATAATGGGATAAGAAAAGGGGAGTTATCGGAGAAACAGCTTGAGCAAATCACCCATTCGGGGCCGATCAGTAGCAGCTTAGCAGTTGAAACAATAACCCGGAGTGGACAGAAGGCGCGCAGACGCAGCGCAGAGGTGTTGACGGAAGACTTCCACTAGGCCTGAGACGGACCAAGCCGATCCGCTGTTAAAACGCCAGCTCGCCCTGCCCCTTAAAGCTAATGACCTAAAACCCTTGTTTACCCTCCCGGGTCCTTCTGCCAAGGAGAGGAATCCAATGGTGGCCTACGACATACGGGGGAAGACGACAAAGAAAATGGGGTTTGTGTGTGTTGGGAGGGGCGGAGGGAGGACCCTCGGGGTCTTAGCCTGCGCTGATACAATCTGGAGAAGAGCCTCATGCTTAAAAGACGCGAGTGTCAGGTGTTCCCGGTATATCACGGCAGAGTAACACATCATACGATATTTTTTTTATGTTACAGATAGTATCACGATACACAGCAAGACTCGAGAACCTGTGTAGCAATGGTTGGAAAACTTTTTTTTTTTTTAATTCAAGATTTAGGGAGAAAGGGTTTAGATTTTGGGGGATGTGGAACATTTTGGCTAAATAAATAAATACATTTTGGGCATGTGTCATTAAGCAATTTGGGAAAATTTGTTTTTGACTTTGGGGGGGGGGGGGGTGTCTTCAAAAAGTTATCAGGTGTTCAAAGGGCGGCTTATGACTTCAAACCTTTGGTACATCTTTACCGGTATTTTGAGGGTGTGCGCGTGACAGATGAGGTGCGTCTATTTTATCGAAAAGTCGACGGGCTTAAAAAGTTTGGCCAAGACTCCCAGGCTTTGTTTTGACTTCCCTTTTAAAGGTTTCATTGGAGAAGGGGTGCGCCTACTCTGTTTGGAGGTCAAAAGGGGTGCGCGGCTTTAAAATAATTTGGGAGACTGCCAGGCTTTGTTTTGACTGATTTTTTTTCAAAAACATTTTGTTGGGTGTCTGCACTAGAAATGGGCTATGACATTCGTGACAAGAGGTTGAGGGGGTGGGGTGGTGCGCAGCTGAAAGAGTTTGCTAAAAACTGACATTGAGAGGGTTTTTTTTTACCAAAGTCTTCCTGTTAGAGCAACTTCCCTGCTTTTTTTTTTTCGCCACAACCTCTCCCTCCCTTCCCAGTCCACCCCCCCCCTCTCTCTCTCTCTCTCTCTTTTTTTTCCTCCTCCTCCTCCACTTCCTCAGCGACACACACTACTAGTAAGCGCCTGCAGCGGTAATCGGACAACTCTCTCCGTTCTCTCTGGACCGGACTGGCCCTGGTGAGGTACCGCGCTGGCTGGCGGCGGTGTGGTGGGGGTGCGCTCCATGGCTTCCCAGGCTTAAAATGAAAAAGAAAAAAGGCATCTTGTAAAGTTTCATCTGCGTCCGCCAATCATGCTGGAGTTTCCGGGAGGAGAACTTTTTTAGAACATTGTTGGATCTTCTTTCTACAGATATTTTTTTTTTGTAAAGAAGGGATAAAAGACACACAGATTCAAGCTTAATTGTTGTGAGTATGATATTTTGTTTGTTACTGCGTGCAATTGCTGCTGCTTGTTTATAATGTGTGTGTGCGTGTGTGTGCGTGAGTGTGTGTGTTTGCAAAAAAAAAAGTTTTATTCGTAAATGTGCATTTTCACAAAATATAGTGTAAAATTAATATTGATTGAATGCATGATTAATTAAGGGTGCCAATGATCCGATGGTCACATAATTACAAAAATGTGCAAGTCAGATTTTAAATGGTGTTAGTGTAATAATATTCTCAAAATGTTTTCTGTAACTTAAGTAATTATCACGTTAAAAGAGTGTGGGCACATTTGAATCTAAAACTTTGAATATGAGGTAACTAATCTAATAATCGTTGCAGCCAATTCAAATAGTTGTGTCAATTGCAAAACAGAAAAATGTTTCACTATTTAGCTCAAAAACTCTTTGGTTGTGTAATTCTTAGAAATAAATGATGATATTAATAATTATAATAATAGAAAAAAATGTCGCCTTGAACGGTTCATTTCGAAATGGGTCAAATTGTTATATCTGTATAAAATAGTTTTTACTTGTATAATATAATATCCGTAGTTAACGTGAAAAAATGAAAGCAGTGCATTTGTAATTGGACCTACACATGACATTTTGTTTGGATTTTTTTTTTCTTTTGTTCCTGAAACTTTTGAATAATTAAACACACCCTGGGTCAAATTGACCCGGCAACATGACTGCTGTTCAATGCAGCAGGAGGGTTAAATAGCAAAAAAAAAAAAGAATTGCTCCCAAGTGGAAGCGCTTGACATTTTATGCCATCTGCTTCGGCCGTGGAATGCAGCGAGGAGACCCCGAGACGGAGGGCCGCGATTCAGCGTCCTCATAAAAACGACACACACACGCGCACACGCAGTCATCACACACTGCTGTAATTGAAGGGCTAAAGGGGAAACTCCTCTCCCGTTTTTTTCATCCTCATTTGCTGTCTCCAAGGTGTGAGATGAAAGAAGAGGAAGAAATGGTGGGCAACCAGTGGCTGGTGGGCCACAGACGCAGCTTTAAACGCAGTACAACACCCCGAAATTGTCGACTTAGCGTGGCTCTCGGAGCGCACCCTCTGTGTTAAACAAACACGACAAGCTGCTTCCATTCACGGGCACAATAACCTTATTTATCCAATTAGTGCTTATTTGCTCGCGTGGCTGTATGTGCACAAGCGGGAGCGGCCGGCATTGTGGATGCAGAGAACGGTGGTGGGCGGGAAGGGTGGGGGTGCTGCGGGGGGGGGGGTTGGTAAGTAGTAAGTGGGATGATTTAGCAGCGCAGGGGTTGTTTACTAAATAGCGCCAGGCGTTGTTTTGGGTCACACGTTGTTGTTTAGGTCAGGAAATGAGATTGAAAGGACGGCAAAAAGCACTCGGAAAAAACAGTTTGTGGACGCGACTGAAGTGTTTGCGGAATAGATGCGGAACGGCCCACCCACCCACCTCAAGGCCATTTAGAAGCCAGAATAATATTCATAAGATGGAAAACAAAGCACAGCTAATAATGTGTGTGTGTGTGTGTTTTTGAACAGTATAAAACCAATTCCCGGATAAATTATAATTTTAACCCTCTTGATACAATTGTTACAATAATAATGTCCCCGGGTCAATTTGACCCGCGGCTTGTGTCATTTCCTAAAAGTATCAACAAGTGAAAAGACCAAAATCCTAATGGACACATATTGCGAATTTAATATGACATTAAATATATATTTAAATCTCATTCTCAACTGCACGACGTCAATTCAACTTGTTGATTACAATTTACTTTAAAATGTCGCAATTGGACGTGCAACATACAAAAACATAGAAAGGTTTTACACACCTTTACATAAATCTGACTTAAGAACTTAAATATTTTTGTGTAACATTAAACCGAGCAATTTTTGATCAATAATCATATTTAAATTGTGATTTCAAGCCGTAACTATCGTTCTCGAGGCCTTCCTGGAAGAGATTTACGATGAAATTTTATTCGCAAAAACGCTGATAATTACACTTTTAAAAATGAAGCCCGCTTTAAACAGCCGTCTCTGTTTTGTTTGCTCGGGCTGATGGAAATGCAAATGAGGAGCTATTTCCATTTAAATATGCACAGTTAGTTTATTTAATGAGGCTCACGCCGCTCAAGCATTTTGCAAAATTTGCATTTGCGGCCCGTCATCCCAAGCGAAGCGTCGCATCCCCAAAAAAAAAAAAAAAAAAAAACTGCACCCCGGCACCCACTCGCAACATCTGTGTCCAATTGTCGTGCGCGTTCACATTCTTTTGCTTGCCCGGCGGATTTATTTTCCCTGGGCCACCATGTGGACTCAGCTGACCAGCTTAAGTGAGGATTAGTCGCTTTAAGGTTCCATTTTTTTTTTTTTGATTAAAGAAGTGCTAATCAAAACATGATCATAAATGGCCTAATGATATTAAGTATCACAAAGTTTTTTTTTTAAGTGCCATCACATATGCCATTATAATTTTACAAGCAGAGTAATGATAATATTGAACTGTGAGGACTGATTTTTTTTAAAAGAAAATGTCACCTTAGAATGCAAACATCCGTCATGCCGTAAACATCAACTGCTGTTTTGAGGTGAATGCATAAATGTTGCTGATTTTAACTCGGGCCGGGAAGGACTGATTTCTTGTATTCAAGAGAAAAGGCTTTAAAAATCAAATTAAGCTGCTCTTCAATCAGAAAGCGTACGCCAACGGTGGAGTTCATTTATAAAAAAAAAATAATAATTTTTAAAATGTAATTTTGTTGATCACACTGAACGAATGTTTACACTTTTTCTTTAAGCAGAGATGCAAGCAAACTTTTATAGATTTTTTTTTGCACTGATTCTGAATATGTTTTTTTTCCTACAGCACATCAAGTTTTCATAATAATAATATGTGTTGCAATAATGTAATATATTTAGTAATGTTTATGAATTAGACGTTAGGTTCAGCATAAACACGACTGGTCTAAGTTACAAGATTTTTTTTTTTTGTTGGTCTCGAAAACGAATACTAAATTGGAAGGACCGAAAATCATTCCTGACTCTGTAAACATCACAAACTTTGTTCACCTACTTAATAACCAGTTTCATCAGATTCCAAGCATCTGTATTATATTTTAATACAGAACTGGGAGGATGGAGGCAAATAGTGCACGTACATTTTGAAGCACGCCAACAAACGAGTGGAACCCTCAGCACTCAAAGTGTCAGCTTGTGTTTACCTGGAAAACAAACGGCGAGCAAGCGTGACGGGAGCGCTTCTTCTTCTCCCCGTCGTCACGGTGATGCTTCTCCGCCCGCTTTGTTGCAGCTCGCTTCAAAGACGCGCCGGCGGTTTGGGTCCGTGTACATGAAAGCTGCTTTTTCTTTGACTTCAACAACAAGGATTTCCAAGGAGGCCTTTGAAGTCGCTCTTCTTCTTCACGCTTTCTCCTCACCTGGATGCTTTCACCTGCAACGGTGGAGACACTTGAACACAACTCAAGACATTTTTCCGAGCTCAGGTGCTGAAGCAAATGTGTTTTCCTGCTTTTGCTTTTGAATTTTGCATCACTGAAAAGTATTCTGTCGCATGGGGGAAATATGCTTTTACCGTTTCATAATAGGTACTGGAGGGCAACCTATGGCGTGTAGGCCACGAGTGAGTGAGTCACAAGAGCATTTGATATGGCCTGGAAATATAAAAAATAAATAAATAAAAGAAAACGGTACTCAATGGGAAGACATTTTGAAGAGTGGTGGAAAAGAAATCACAGAGTTGAGATGGCACTGCATCGCTAAATACAAGTAAAAACTATTTCATTTCAAAACTGGGAGCAGTGCAGCAAAAAAAAAAAAAATAATAAAATCATTTCCAGACGTATGCTCTTGACCCTGTTTTGGACCCGGAATCCCCACGGGTGGCCTTGAGTCAGCTCTAATATACTGTAGTGTTATGGCCGCGTCGGTGTACGGCCCTTGGGCGCTCTTGATGTCCGACTGAGCTCTGAAATGTAACTGTCAGCTAAAGGAGAATAATAGAGGCGTCGGCGGTGTCATCGGAAACATATGTGGCTCCGTATGCTTGCATATGCGCATTGTTTGGAGATGGGCCTCCAAAAGTGCCCTGGGGGTGAGCGGGGGTGTGTGTGTGTGGGTGTGTGTGTGTGTGTGTGTGTGTGTGTGAGCGTCCCAATGAATTGGAGGCCTCTCAAGAAGACACGTACAGAGGGCTCGGCCCAGTCGACGACGAGCTTCGACCTGCTACTAGTGTGACTAAACACGTTGCAGATTCGCTTCTGAGTCAGTAATCGTCGCTTCCATGGCGGCGATTAAGATACACTTCAAGTATCGTTCTCAAACAGCGGTGATGAGCAGTAATCAACAGACGATTGCAAAGCTAACCTAAGATTGACATTGTGAAAGACAGAAATGAAGTGCTCGGGTGAGCAAGTGTATTTTTCACAAAAGTCTGGCTGCAACTGCATTAAATTTATCCGACTGAGCGGCAATTTAATAAGTGACTGCAGAGAAATTATATAAATGAATGCTACACACGTACGTAAACACGAGCAGGAATGAGGTTGCGTTATGGCGTACGTTACCTGGGAGGAGTGGCCTAGAAGATTAAAAGTACATTCATTTTCTTTTCTTTTTTTAATTAATTTATTTATTAATTTTATTTAATTTTTTTTCATTTATTTAACCGCAAACCTTACAATCCATTCAGAAAGACAAAGCATAAATGTACATTTGTGTTTGTCCCACTGAAAATGTTTCTGGACAAGAAAATACAGAAAAAAGGGGGGGGGGGAAACAACAAATTATTAATTTATTACATTTACGTTTTTTTGTTTTTTTTTTTGCGAACCTGCAAAAAATTGCTCCTCAAAATTGGAACATTGCTCGTCAAATGATGCCACTGAAAACTGTATTGCGGTGCAAAACGTTTTTTCCCCTTTATGCCACTTTGCTCGCACAGAATGCGCTTTGAAGTTGTATATTTGTGTGCAACGCTGCTGCCCCCCCAGGCCGGGGCAGGCCCGCTTGGGGAGGGTTGGGGGGGTCTGAGCAACCCTGACGCTCATTAGGAGCTGTCAGTCGAGGCCCGAGCGGGGGTTGCTGATGAATTTCAGATAGTGTCAATTGCACATGAAAGATGTGCTGAGGATGCCCGGGTTGTCACGCTCGACTGGTCCCCCGCTCAACACGTCCCATCTTCCCATCCCGAAAAACCTGTGATCCTTCACTTCTTCAACACCCCCACACCCCTTCTTCCTGCTTACCTTGGCTAAGTCGCTTTGCATGTTGATTGGCAGGGGGGGGGGGCTCGGTGGGAGGGGAAGGCTAATCCGGTTTGCAGCTGTCTTAAGGGCCAATGATGAATCGCCTCTCCGGGAGGAAACGGCAGCGGAGAGAAGGGCTTCTTCTTCTTCTCTCTCGCCGCTTCAATAATGTTTTCTCACAGACGAGGCTTTTTTTGTCTCACGCTAACAAGGAGCGACTTTGTTTCTTCCAGGTGGAGGAGGCCGGAGGAGGAGTAGCAGGGCGCGGAGGACTCAAAGGCATCTCGGTGGGAACCAATTTGAATTGCATTTTAGGGATCGACAAAGTTTGATTGGTTGATTGATTAATTGATTGAGCTAGGACTGCAATACGGAAGATAAATTCTTCCCGGCTTGTTCTTCATTGAGTATTAACGATGCTTGGATATTGTCACGTATCGTTTCTGATACTGTTGTGATACAGTATTGGTATCGATCAATTTGATGGCGGTCAGAAGTACAACATAACGATTTTGACCTTTACTCTCGTAGATGCCACAAGATGCGCCAAAGCCTTGTCTAAATCCAAAAATGTAAAGACGGAACGCTAGCGTATTTAAAGCCATATACAGGGCAGCGAATTGCATTAGTTACTGTAAAGTACTGGAACACAATTGGTGGGGCAACATCTGCAGACAGAAATAGAAATAGAAAGTGCATTGGGACTTTTTTTATTCATATTGTAACAGCAAGTTAAAACGACTTGTATGCTAGTAGGCTAACAATGTGCGTCCGGTCATTGTCCTTGCTCATAGTATCTTTCTAATAATTCACATTTTCTCCAATTATCTCAAACACACCATTGCGCCGCTTAACTCCCCCATTGTCTCACGCCCGTCCCGATGCTTTTGGGCCAGCCAAACATTCTGAACATTGTTTGCTTTGCTTCTGCGTAAACACGGCAATAATTATGGCGCTTGCCAGAGCAAACACATCGGCCTCCTCGCCTGCCAGTCATCAGCGAGGCAAGCAACACACGCAGCCTCTTGTAATCAAGTCGGAGCGCATCAAACCGGCCAACATCTGGCTCGGGGGAAGAGACGCGGCGCACTGACAGCGAACACCGAAAGTGCAGCTTGACGTGACCAGAGAAATGACAAATGACTTTGTTTGTCACTGCGCCTTTCACAGCTGACAATTGCTTACAGAGCTGTCAGTTTATTTGATGGAGCCTGTTTGAAATCCTCTGTGATGTTTTTTTTTTTTTTTTACCGTCATCTTCTGCATCATTTACTCAGCACGCCCCCCTTCGACATCCTAAGAGAGGCTATGGTGCTCCCTCGTCCAAACCGACACATGAATTAAAAAAAATAAATAAAAGACTACGATGCACCCGCACACCTCCATAAAAAGTCACAAAGCATCATCATCTAAATATTTAACGAAAAAAATAGAATAGCTACCAGATGATCCTGGTGCACGATTATAGCGAAACACAAAACGTGGCAGCAGAATTTATTACAATTTATTAAAAGTAGCGACCGCAAACAACACTATGGCGCACCGCCTCTCCACCGCACACCTCATAAACACGTCATAGACGTCATAAAAAATGTCTGAACAAGACATCAGGATCAAAACATGACAAAATATTTTGTGTAGAAGTAGAGAAGAAATCACACATTGAAAGTGCGTCATTAATTAATTAATTCCAGACCACCGGTGCGCCCCCTGGAGGTGGTGCGGCACCACAGCAATTTGAGTCATAAAGAGCATAGCTCATTGGTGAACTAGGTTAGGAGTCTGAAAGAAAATCGTATTTCAATTGAATTATTTGATCTTGTACCTTTATTTGTTTGATTTGATGAGTTCTGGCGGCTGCTTCTCTGCATAATAAAAACACAAAGATAGTGAGAAGCAACCCAAGAAGTAATGTGGTTGTTTTAAAAACACACTCGGTGGTTCTCTTTGTCTGATGTTTAGCTTGACGTCCTTTTTTCCCCCCAATCAGGTCTATGGAAATGCAGGATCTCGCCAGCCCTCACAGCCGAGTTAGTGGATGCAGCGAATCACCGAGCGGCGCCGGCCTGGACAACTCCCACATCCATAACAACAATTCCATGACACCCAATGGCACGGAAGGTAAGTTGGCACTCCCTTTTGCGCTGTTGATGTTTCCCGGCGATTATTAAGCAGCGTATTTAAGCCACCGCGTTACGATTGAGTTCCCTCAAGCATGGATGGACACAAGTGCAGTTTTGCATGCGGTTTTCCCACAGCGCATAGTTGTTGACTCAGGTGATAAAAAGACCGGACTCACGTCACGTGTCCTCTTTTTTTTTTTTTTTTTTCTTTTTTTGTTTTGCTGCTTTCTTTCCCTCATAGGTGACAGCATCACAATGCTCACCACCGCCGACTGGTTGTTAGGTTGTAACTCGCAGTCCGCCTCAGGTTTGTCGACTTTGTTGGCAATGAAAGGACAATACTTGCAAGGAGACATCCCAAATTCCCGTAGCGTGACTTCAACTATTGTCCTTTTCATTCAGGCCCTCTGTGGTGTTTCAATGTGTCATGCCAGCATGCTTTGCAGTGAACCGTTTGCTCACGCTTCTCCACCCTCCAAACATGTTATGTTTTTGGGACTGTGTGCTAGTTTATGCATGCACACCGGCATTATTTTCATCCTCTTCAAGCACATCGCCATCCCTCCCCTCCACTCCTCCCCAGCCCCCCTTCACCCTCCCGCCCGCGTGTTCTCGCAAAGTATCGCAACTTGTCAGCATGTTTCCGAGCTGAACAAGCAGATCGGGAAAAACATGTACGACATGACAGCCGATGGCTTCTTCCATTTCCGCGGAGCATGACCGCCTTGCCCACATTGCCAATTTGTTTTGCCCTCCCCCAAAAAGAGAGGGAGGGGGGGGGGGGATTGGGGGAATGATTTCGAAGATTCCTGAGCTGTCAGGTAGCTGTGAAATTGTTCTTTACGCATCTATCAGTGAGCTCGGTAATGGAGCCAAGGTCAAAAACCGGTCGCTACGCATAAAGATGAATTTATACACCAGCGCCTTTTCCTGACAGTTCAGTTATACTTGGTTGTCATCGCTAAAACAAATCCTACCGCACGTCACATGAATCATTCGCCAGCGTTTTAAAGCGTTGATTTAGAGTTGCTTTCGCCTGCTTGTATGAGATTTTAACACAGACGCAGACTCTCAAAGGCAGGATTTACAACACAGGTCTTTCGGTCAATTGGGCAGATTAAAAGAAGACTACTGTCAACCTCTCCCCCTCATCCCCCCCCCAAAAAAGTTATGCAAGTTAAAATGAGACCACTTAAAAGATATGTAGGTTAAAACGAATGGCCTAAAGTTGCACCAATTAACATTAGACAACTAAAACAAAAACAAATTGTGGTTTAATCGTGTTTTTTTGTTTTTTTCTCCTTGGCAGTTAAAAGCGAGCCAATGAGCAGCAGCGACATAGCCGCCTCAGTAGCAGACACCTCGCTGGACAGCTTCTCCGGATCAGGTGAGGACCAACTTTTGCGTGTGCGTGTGCACGCGCGTGTGGGGTGTGTGCGTGTGTGTGTGTGTGTGTGAGAGCGAGTACGTTTATCTGTGCAGAAGCGATGAGTGAGTGATAAGCGTCTTTGTGTTTTTTGAGAACATGAGCGTTTGTCAAGCAAGGGCCAGAGAAGGAGGCAGTTCCGAGGCCCTCTTAGAATTAGTATTATATTATTATTTAGTTGTTTTTTTTTTTTATTATCCACGTTTTCATAATAATTTTTTTCACAGTCACATATTTGTTTGCCTTGCTCTTGTAATCTGATTGACGGAGAGGACCTTGAAAATAATCTTATATTAAAATTGCAATCGCAATATTGAGGTAAAAACAGCGCTTTAAAGCAAGACAATTACATACAATTAAAAAAAAGGTAATCACTGTCAATCCTTCATTTTTTTTTTTATTTAATGACCCCAAAACTGATTTTACAATTTAAGTGTAATTTTAGTGTAAGAGGCTTTTTCATTGTAATGCTAATGAGAACATTTATTTTCAAGGGAAATAAAACAACTACGACCAAAAGAGATGATGAATCTCCTTCAAAAAACATTTTTGGTGGGCTAAATTAACAGCCCTGTGGGACTATGTCGTCGTGTCTTGTGGTTGCGGTTTTTCTGGCTGGCCTATTTCAACTGTGTGTTTATACCAGCAGTTGCCATGACAATAAATGAGTCAGCACAAAAAAAAAAAAAAAACGATCCTGCCTATCTGATTATTTTTGCGCCATTATTATGATCCGTCTCTTCACCCTTAAAGAAGGTCAACGAAATAAACAGAGTAAAGCGGGCGTAATTACCGTTTCTTCGGAATCTCGAGGTTCTGTTGGCAAAAACTAATATTTACCTTGCTTCTGAGTGTTTAAACATGCTCTTTTCTCTCTCTTAACTCTCCTCCTCAGCTATTGGAAGCAGTGGCTTCAGCCCAAGACAAACGCACCAGTTCTCCCCGCAGATTTACCCTTCCAAGTAAGGCTCCATTTTACTTGTTCCTCCAAAAAAAAAAGAAAAAAACTAAAATAAAAATAAGCAGCGTCCGACTTCATTTGGAGCTTTAATTAGATCCTCCTGTCGGTTTCGAGCGGCTCTGTTTGCCTGGGTGTCTGCCGCTTGTGTCGTAATTTCTCGTCGTCGTTGGCGATACGATCACATTTTCATGTGGCGAGTTGAGTTTTTCTGCGAGGGCGGACCGCATTTCCCCCCCCCCTCACTTTTTTGTTGTTCTTTCATCGCTCAAACAGCAGGACGTATCCGCATATTCTTCCGACCCCTTCGTCCCAAAATATGGCCGCGTACGGACAGACGCAGTACACCACAGGAATGCAGCAGGCCGCAGCTTACGCCAGCTACCCCCAGCCCGGCCAGCCCTACGCCATCCCGGCCTACGGTAAGAAGCGCCATCGTAACTTTGTCTATTTTTGAAACAATTTGGACGATCGGCTTTCCGTTGTGAAGGTCACGGCATTTCATGAGATTTGCATTTCTCCTCATTTCCACTGGTATAGCAACAATTTTGCTGAGTTGTTGTTTGTTGCCTGCATGTTCTCTGGAGGTGATTTTGCTGATCATGTTTAGCAAAAAGCAAAAAAGATGACAGTTGCAACTTTGGGTCGTAAAATCCATGGAATGTCTTGCATTACATTTTTCAGAATTCATAATGGGATTTTTTTAAATATTTTTTTAAAGCACAAATATTAAATTGAAGGAATAAATCCTTAGAATTTGCGGAAGCATTGCCCTAAATTTGCAATTCTAGGGTAGTTTAGAAGGTAAAAAATCATTATCCATTCATATTCCGTCAACTCAGTTAATGAAGTTTTTGAAGCTGTGGTGCACCAACTCAGTCAGGATTTCAAAAACAGTGCATAAAAAAACTCGGATAAGGAGAATGAGCAGAAATATTTTGAACTGATTTTATATTATATTGTACATAAAAAACTATTTTGGAGAAATTTTGAGCCCTCTGTTATTAATTCCATTCAGTCAATGAAAGTTCTTTGATTTTTTATCAAAGGAGTCTTTTTCCTGTTTTTTATGCAGCATGATTGAAAAAAAAATATTATTGCAAAATTTCTCAAATTTTGAGCCCATATTTATGTACTTACATGGAGCGAAAAAGCGCTTTTAAATTGACTTCAAGTCGTCTTTAAAATTTGTTTGAAATTTCTAGCATTTCTCTTTTAAGACAACCACCGCTGTAAATCTGTAGATATGTTCTATATCAACAATAAAATCAATTTCAATATCTTTGTAAAATATTGTGGAACGTTACTGAGCGCATACCGCCGGCTCCTAACGTCTTAAAATGAAGGTCTTCAAATTTGATCAAAGTGGTCTTAAATTTTGGTGTCTTAGATTGCAGATAACATTGAGTGTAACATGAAGTAACCAAAAAGTTTGCTGTGCAGAAGTATGAGATCGCGACAAGGAATCAGTAAACAAATCAGCGCCGGGGCCATTGTGATCGGCCCCCGGCCCGCTCTCGGTGTAATTTCAAACCAGTGACTCTCGACTCTTGTAAAGAGCGTCAAACCGATCTGATGTCGCTAACTGATTTAGGGCCATTGTGGGCAGGCATCAAGACGGAAAGCGGCCTGAGCCAATCGCAGTCGCCGGGCCAGACGGGCTTTCTGGGCTACGGCTCGGGCTTCAGCACGCCGCAGACGGGACAGGCGCCGTACAGCTACCAAATGCAGGGTGAGAACGTCTGAATCTTTGGTCGTTTGACTTGTACAGTGGTGCCTTGAGAGAGGAGTCATTGACAATTTTGTTCCAAAAAAGAACTAACAAAACATAAAATTAGAAGAATGACGTTTTTAAAACAGTTCAAATAAATGTTCCGTATTTCAAATAGCCTTTAGTCTGCTAGCTTAATGCTAATGCTAACGTAATGGGGAACGCATATCTAATTATTTATGCTCATGCAGCAACACAAGAAGACATGAAATATAATTGTACTCAAAATCATATTCTGTATCCTCTGCGAGGAGCAGAGACAGGCTACTTCAAAGGATTCACGGTATCTCAGTTAATTTTAATGATGACTTGAAGCACTCAAGGCACCAACGTCCATTTCTGTCTCCTGACAGATTTTGAGACTTGTAAAAATGTCTGTTTTATATTTTCAACTTTGAGTTGGGCCATCTTGGGTTTGTTTTCACTTTGACCAGCCAGTCGTCTTCTCTCAACATCCCAGTTATCGTCTATCATCCAAATGAGGTGACCTGACGCCAGAAATACCGCCCTGCTTTGATTTAAACACCACCAAAAATAAAAAAAAATTTTTTTAAAAATCAACACAAGATGGGGGAAGAAAATGAGCCGACACTTAGGAGGCACCCGAACTCCCCAGCCTTTGTTTTTCTCTCCCTGTGATCATATTTGTATTTGTTTAAGCGGGACTGTGGCGATTTATAGCCTTGAAGCTAATAAAGATGAGCTGTTGCGCGCCCACCATCCCTCCTCTCGCTCCGAAACATTTCTATCGCTTTCCCCCTCGGAGCCACAAAAGTTCCACCTGCGTCGGCTATTTCGCTCGCCGCATTCCGCTCTCTCTTTCTCTCTCGCTCCCTGGTGACAGAATCCTCCGGAATATCCAACAGTAAATAACGCCAGCAGCTCAGCCACAGATGTGGCACGCCGTAGCCGGTTTTTTTTTTCCCCCGTGGCTGCGGATCAAAAAGCAGAGAGGCTGAAAAACGAAGAGGGCGGGAAGGGCGGAGGGAGTGGTTTAAGTCACGATGACAGCATTACGTGCCCATTTGTCTTCTGCGTCTTATGCCATTTGTTCTTTTTACCTCGTCGCGGGAAGTGGATCCCCTGAGTAGCTTGAAGTTGTTTACTGAAAGCAAGTGCGTAGAAGAGGAGGGGTGGAATTAAAAGTTACCAGGGGAAGATTTGTGTAATTGTTTTAAAATAGGATCTGACCCGATCATTGTAATTGGCCTGACGATCAAATCGGCCCATATTAGCCCTTTCGAAATTGACAGTCGTTTTTTTTTTTTTTTTAGCCAATCAGCCAATTTTTGACATTTCTTTCTCTCTGTCGTAATGTTAAATACAAAAAATCTCTTTGGATTTGAGATTGAGACAGATTTTGAGTGTCGGAAATGGCAAGACAAGTTGGGCAGGTTTAGGCCCCTCACACTCTAAAACATTTCACAAGCGAAAGCGATGAATGTTTTCGCTCGCTGCCTCAGGATGTCCACTGACAGATTTCTCTGCATCGTCACATAGCTCTAAGTCTTACACAAACGCTCATGGCTTCCATAAATCCTCAGATTTGCTTCATCACGAAAGATTAAACTGACGAGTGTGATCGAGTTCAGGGACACGATCAGACTAAACCAGAGACATGAGAAAACAATGCTAGTCGAAAAGAGAAGTGCATTTGCAGGATGATTGTTGTGCCGTCTTGCAAGGTTATTCAAAATCGTATTATCCAGGTTTCCAGCAACCCAGACCAAAATTCCACATGTTCCACATGTGATCCCCGCTCCCACCCAAAACACGCATCCCTCCACCAGCTTGTGACCAGCTGTCAAGGCGGCAGACGATTAGATTAATGTTTCTGCGCCTCGCTTTCATGCCCGATGCCACGGAGCTTTGCGTGGCTGCGCAGAATCGTAAAGGGCACAAAAGCGTGCGTGTACGCCAACTCGTGTGGCAATGGTTGGCAGTGCGCCTCGTGGATTGTCGCAGAAACTCTTAGATGTGAGTGCAAAAGCACAGCGAGTTTGCGACGACAACAGTGTTGGGAGTAATGCAGTCGTGAAAAAACACGCCACTAACGCCAGCACTTTTCTGGAGACATGTTGAGTTTTGTGACCTATAAACACCGCTGAAAACAAAAGCTGAAACTCAATTCCTTCGATAGAGCTCATATGACGCAAATGGCTGTGACTGCAGTTAAATCTTTGGACGAACTAGATGAAATTACTACACTCTTAAAATTGCTGGGTCAAAAATAACCTAATTTGGGTCAAAGTTTGGACCGACCCGCTACTTTGAGTTATTTTGTACAACCCAAAACGTTTGGCTGTTTTCACACAAAACAACCCAAATAAAATAATAAATAAATATTTTTTTTTTATTATCATTAAAAGAAATAATAATTAGTAAGGGATTTTTTAATAAAATGTGAATTAATTAATCACTGATTATATAAGGGATTAATTACAAAAAGGACATATTGTGTATTTTTTATAATTAAGAATAAAAATTTAAATTAAAAAAAGGAAATAGGAATGAAATATAAATAGATAAAAATTAACTAACTCAACAAGTATTTTAAAAAAAAATTACATAATGTGTATTTCCCACCAAAAATTGCAATTTAAAAAAATAAAACGAAATAACAGCAACTATTTAAAGCACATGAACTCAATATATACCGCAACGACAACCATGACAACCAAGAAAAGCAACTAGTCATGTAAATGTCACGATTTAGAAGCAACACAGAGTTGAGAAGTTTTGAGCAGATGCTAATTATGTGAATAATTGGATTCCAGCATTCTGGCAAGCTCGCAAAAAAAAAAAAAAGACGAGGCGAGTCCATCTGGACTTGATAGCTTATTCCCAAGCGGGGCATCCAAACTTCTGCTCCAAATATTGTGCGCTGATGATAGACATAGCCCGTGGCGAAGAGACTGATCAAGCAAAGCAAATGGACTTCCAATTGTGGGGCCAGAAGGCAGGCAAGCGAGGGGGGTGGGGGGGTGAGGGGCTGGAGGGAGGGGGTCAGTCCTGATGTCTGCACTTGAGTGACTGAGTGAACTAACTGGAGCAGCACAGAGGGAGGCAGCAAAAACATGCCCCCCCCGGGGAACCGCAAGTAACCCCCTCCCCGATCATAACCAGCACCGCCGCTCTTGAACAACACGCCTCCATTCTCGCCAGGGCCGCCGGGGTCCCCGCCGCTTTTATGTGGCTCCTCGCTCTTCGCCGAGCAAGCCTTCCAACCTCCGCCGCAGCCAGCACTTTTATGACCGCTTCGACGGCGCTTCGGGCAAATTTGTTGTCGCGCTTTTCTCTGATTGTTCTGTCAGACTTTCACTCCGTTTTGAACTCTGGAACCAACAGAGGAAAAAAAAAAAAGAGGCAAATCCCCCCCCCCGCGGCCCTTGAGAAACCAAACAAGGCAGACAGATGTAAAATAACCGGTGGAGGCCGGGGGATGAAAAGAAGGTGAAAAAGCGCCACGGGAGTAAGGATGGAAACTTCACAAATCATGTGTGTGCGGCACGTCGGAGGCGTTTGTTTCTCTTCCGCAAGCCAAACAGAGAAGCGCATTGTGTCCGCTTTTCGCCACATACTTCCTTTCCGCTTGCCTGATCTTTTGAGTGCCTTCTGAAAAGCTGCTTCACGTTTGTCACGGTGTGGGAGGGCCCTGATGCTCACAGCATGAAAGGAACTCCCTCTTGTTTGTCGCCGGGGCGTGGCGGGGTTGCGGCGGGGGGGGCAAAGGTGTAATTATGGACCCATTTAGGGGCAGCGTTATTTATCTCCATCCTACTGACACTCGGTTTTTATGGCAGGATGATGCGTATCGACAATGAATGGACGGAATGACTAATTGTTATTTGGGTTTTCCGCTTGTTGAATGAAAACAAAAGCACAGAAAAATAAATAAATGAACAAAATGAAGATATATTTTGATCTTTGTGTGCTTTCCCAAAACATTTCCTAACTACTCCTTCATACCCTGTCTAAATGCTGGCTTTTGGTTTATTTTCATTTGGAAGTGGGTGTTAATGCAACTTTTCAAACTAAGTTGTCATTTCATCCAACAAGAAGGATATTATTAAAATAAATAATTCAATAAATAAATAAATAAATAAATACATTTAAAAAAAAAACTGAAAATAGAAATGTATTTTTTCATAAAAATTCACATGGACGTGAATGATTTAAAGCAGGATTTATTATTACTATTATTATTATTATCATTATAATTATTATTATTATTATGACATGAAACAACTTTTGTCCCTTTTCAAGATAAATTTGGGCTTAACTGTATATCAAACAATACGAGAATTGTAGCGGCATGTAAATCCTCTTCTAACGTGGACATCAAGTTTATCTTTGCTGGAAGACTTTCAAATAAAGCACTACAACTTTTTTTATTGACGCTAAGATTGACTCTTGAGTTTCCTCTCTCAGAGGGGGATTCAGGGGGGGGGGGGGGGGGCCTGCATGTATTATCCGCCTTAAGTTATGATCACTGAGTATCAAAACCATGTTTCCTGTCCGTCAAAACTCTGCCATCCTAACAACGGCACGATTGTAGCTTTTTTTTTTTTTTTTTTTTTTAATATGCGTACAAATCACACGTCGGCAGCCATTTTATGTGACGTCTTCCTCTCGCCCGCGGCAGATGGAGCGCAGCTGAAGCGCCGAACGACAGCCCCAGCCTAGAGGCGCCCTCCGTTCCTCTAATAAGTCATGCTGTGTATATTATTAAGCCATTAGATGCTATCAGCCCCCCTTTGAATGACTTAATTACCCAGGAGGGATCATCCTTTGAGTGAGTGAGTGAAAAGAGAAACATACATATTCATTCCGGCGGGATGTCAGCCGCGCCGGGCCGCCCCGCGCACTACCCAACCCACCTTCCGTCGGTCTTTCACCCCGCACGTTACCCTTCGGTAGCTCCCGCACAACCGACCTCTTGTGCTACTCGCAGGTTCTCTCCACTAGTTCTCTGCCCATTAACCCCCCCCGAACACCCCCAACTGTCATTCATCAGGCTCGATTCAAGTAGTGATAAAGAGAGGAAGAGGAGTGAGATAAGGTCGCTTTCCTTAAGGGAGCCAAAATTGCGATATCCTACCCCCCACCCCCTCGTCCCATCCCCCTACACGCCCCCCTAAACCAAAGGAAAATAAAATGGGATATTTGTGTCATCTGCAAATAATATAAAGTGGAGTTTTTTTAAATCATGCACACATCATTAATATAAATTAAAAAACGCAGAGGGCTTAACACTGACCCCTGAGGAAGGCCACAAGTCACTGTTTGGATCTCCGAGTCAGCTCCGCTCGCATGTACATATTGCGATCTGATCACCAAGAAATCAAGTCAACGTCTGTTTTTAAATATAATATAATGGTTATGTAACTCAAAGCTACGACATTTTCCTCTTCCTAGGAGGTACTTTCACCACAACGTCAGGATTATACGGTGGAAACAACTCCCTGACAAACTCGACGGGCTTCAACAGCACGCAACAGGTACGACTGTCACACTTTGGGATCCCCGTGCTGCTGATCGATTGGAACGCCAGACTTTCAACCATGTTACATTTCGTCCGTGACACATTTGAACATGAATCACTCTGATTGTCGCACGCCTTGTCAAGTGGATTACCTGCTGGACCGCCTCTCACATATGTCTTGTGGCACAGAGGGAAAGCGCACACACACGCACACAAAAGGGATGCTTGTCCAGATGTGGGAGAGATCTTACATATGTTCGCATTTATGTTTTTTGGAATCTGTGCGGTAAAGTAGCAATAATGATGAAGGGCATATCTCACGTTACTGCGCCAGGAAAGAAAATTCAAAATGTCGCCAATCTTTCTTTTCAAGTACGCATCTCTTTTGCAGGAGTACCCGGGCTATCCTGCCTTCGGCCAGGGTCAGTACGCTCAGTATTACAACAACTCACCCTACACATCGCCCTACATGACGAGCAACAACACCAGCCCCAGCACGCCCTCCACCACTACCACCTACACCCTACAGGAACCGCCACCCGCCATCACCAGCCAGGCCATCACGGACAACCCCGCAGGTGGACGCTAATTTTAAGTTCAATTGGCTTGAAATAATTACTTGTAGCCGGCTTTCACGGAATAGCTGCAGTCGCAATAATAAGAGACCATTGTGACAATGACGGCTGCTTTTAATAAAAAAATGAAATGTTATCGGTTTATTTTGTTTTTACAATTTATTTATTTTTAGTAACATACTGTGACAAAAGGCGACAAACCTCCGGGCAGGTGTGCCTTTTTGTCCACGTAATGTTTCATTCAAGATTAAAGTCCTGCTAACTGGTATTGTATGATAATAGAAGCTCGCCGTTAGCATCAATTTTTACGAACGGACAATGACTTAAATAATGGAGCCAAATGGCAGCATCCTGAGTCATTTGCAGTCTTTCATTAAGACAAATGTCCTTGCAAAAAGAGCCGACTGTCATTTCTTTTCATCATCTGTCTTCCTTCCAGCGGAGTACAGTACCATCCACAGTCCATCAACCCCCATTAAAGATTCAGATTCGGATCGATTGCGCCGGGCCTCGGATGGAAAGTCACGTGGCCGGGGCAGGAGGAACAACAACCCGTCGCCGCCGCCCGACTCCGACCTTGAGGTAAGGCTGAGCTCGCTACCTTGGCGACAGACGTCCTCGAGGGACCTTAATCCACTTAGTGTATGGGCTGACACTTTGCCGAACGCACCATGGGCATTAATTCATTAATAAGAAACGCTTCCTTAACCAGGCATGAATAATTGACGTGCTGTGGAATCATGACTCACGCATATCTTATATTAAGTTCTCGTCTCATTATTTAGCAATCAGGGGGTTGATTAAGGTAAGGTGAATTATACCAGGGGTGGCTAAACTACTCTGTACTTAAGTATCAGTTGTTATCGGACGCAATTGCGAGTTACTTAGCCTGCAGGCTAGCAGGTGTCTAATGCCTCTCGTTGAAGCGTGGAAAGCCAGAAAATAATACAGATTTATTTTTACAGCTCAAATATGTAAGAATGTGTCAGAAAAATAAAGTAAAGTATTTTTTTAAAAATCAAGTTGGCATGATTATTACACCATTTTCTGAAATTTAGAAGACATTTATTTTCCCTTTCCACGCACATTAATATGAGTTTCAAGCAAGCAGCCATGAAGGCGCTGACATCATCGCATGTTAACACATCAAGTTAATTAGTTTGTCCCTATCGATTGCTCTAATGTAAAGGGGTAAGGCATGAAGGGGAGTGGCGGAGACCGCCGCGGTGGCCAACGCGAGCAAATGGACGGCGGTCCCTACGGTGCGCCAGTACACGCTCCCGGCCTATTGACCGGCAGGATCACCTTGCAGCAACGACAGAGCGCGCCATCGATTTTAACTCCTTTCCCCTCTGTTTTTGTGTCCCTCCTCCTCCAGCGAGTATTCATCTGGGACCTGGATGAAACAATCATCGTTTTCCATTCCTTGCTCACGGGCTCCTACGCCAACAGATACGGACGGGTGAGTGACGTTTCGGGGACGAAATAAAAGACGAGTAAAGCGAACATCAGGAGCCATGCCTACCAAATTTCATTTTGCGATTTAAAACTGGCTTCGGGGGCTGAATTGTCCCAAAACAGTCCATCCGGGGCTACCCTTGAAGCCAATATCGTGGATTCAGGTGATTTATCCGGTTCTACCAAAGAGCACCACTAAAAACTCATGATCGGCACTGACAAATAGACGGTGGAAGCACTTCAGCACGTGGTAAGGAGATCTCACTGTGCAGATAATTGCTTCTTTTTTTAATAGCTTCAACGAGGCTTGGCAAGTATTTGCCTGCAGCTGTCGAAGTGGTGCGTGGCCGCCCCGGGGGGGCACGGCTCACGGGGGGCTCGCAACAGTTGCGCACAGGATGTCTCCTGCCACACTTAAGTGTTCTTTTCTCTCGCCCAAATGAGCACACTGTTGCTTTAATTAAGCGCCTCTCAAATCGTTCAAGAATAAAATTCACAGGAATAACTCGAGTAAACTGGAATACAAGCGGACAAGGATACAGTCGATCGGAAGTAATATATTGTTAAAACACACGGTTGTTTTCCTTGTGTATGCTCATAAGATGAAACGTTTACTTTTCCACGCTGGGCTATTTGTTATTCCATTTAAAATTGCCTCTCTAAATTTAAGCTTTCTAAACAAACTGTTTTCGGGTGGGGGAAATAAGGCAGAATCGGATTCTCATGGTTTGCTTTTGCGGTCATCCTTTCTATACGGTTTCCAAAGTTAAAGTAATCATGCACTCGGGTCTTTGCAATGACAATTTGGAGATGCATGTCAGTTGGAGTGGATTTGAATTTTTTCGATTGTGTTCCATTTAAAAAAAGAAAGATAGAAAACATGAAGGCACATGCTTTTAATTTTTGGGTAAAAACTAAGAAAAGTAAATTTAAACGTTTCAGAATCAAAGCAATTTGCATTTGGGGGGTAAAAAGTTGACGGCCAAAACAGTAATTTTTTTATTTTTATGTTTCTCAATTCTCTGCTTTTTATCTTCTTATGATTCTTTATTTGGAAAGAAAAGTCAAAATTTGCAGACACTGTCCATATTTTTTTTTTTTACAAAAAGGAGGTACACTTCTAAGATTTTTAAAAGAAATTCTTGAAAATGATGATTGCTTTATATTTTCTTCATCAATTCCATATGGCCCTCGGAGGACTTACTAACAACAAAAATGGCCTTGATGGGAAAAAGTGCGACGGTGGGAAAAGTCAGCGACGTTGTGAATCCTCCGTGATTCAATGTAAACAATCAGCCGGCGAGGGAGTTAAGAATACAAGCAGGCCACAAGGCACCACCTGCCTCGGGATGTCAGTGCCATCCCCCGCCCACCACCACCAGCCCACCCCTTCACTCTTACTAATAACGCCCCCCGCGCGCGTCCACTTTACATCTCCACCTCCTTTAAGCTCTTGCTCTGGCCTGCCCAATGGTGCTCCAGCTGGCTTTAGCCGTCAAAGCTTTATGGGGGCGAGCTGCCTTGATGCCAATTAAAAGAGCTGATAAGAACAGCACGGTGTTTATGAGAGGGGGGGGGTGTTGCCTGGGGTTGGGGGGTCGACCGACCGTGAGGGAAAGTGTGGATACGCGCCTATTTATAGCGATTACGGGGAAAAGTGTTTTGTAACGTTTTGTTTACGCCACCCAGACAGGGGATGACTTGAGTGACGAGGGTGGGTGGCTTGGTGGGCGGTGCGGGGTGGGTTTTGGGGGTGCACTTTCTTTCCCGAAGTAGTTTATAGATGTGCCTTGCAGATAGGCTGCGAGTGAGCGCACTCTGCGGTTGCCATTTTTAGGGCCCGAGCACCAGGCCCTCTTGGAATCGTTGTTTATTATTATCCTTGCCACAAATGAAGAAACTTTTTTGGGGGGGGCACAAAAATGGCTGAAAACTCACCATTTTTTTGCAGCTGTAGGTAGCTAGATGAAAAGGAGTCCAAAGTCCAAAACACAATCCCCTCACAGGTCAGAAAGGAGGGCACCTGGAAAGAACAGTAGGTCAGCCATTTTAGTTTGAAACTTTCATTTTGGGCAAATCCCAGAGCCAGCAAAAAATGTCTATCATAACTGGAGGCGTAGTCTCACCGACCTACGCCCCAAATTGAGCAGGAAGTCAGCCATTTTGTTTTGACGCAGTCTTTTTGTGCCAGTTCCGGGGGTTGATACTTATTTTGTACTGTAAGGAATTTGCACGAATGAGCCCCAATTGAATGTCCATGAAAAAAGTTGTGCGACGGTCCGTTCCTCACGGCTTGGAGCTTTTCGTCTATTATTGTTTGAATAGCCGGAGTGGCGAGTTCTAAGTGGGACTCTAGCTGCTGTCACATCCGATAGAAGTTCAGATGAAACGGGGCCCTTATGGAGGGAGGCGAGAGTGTTTCCTGCTTTGGAGGCGTACACTGGAGACCCTGTGGAAGTGTGTGTGTGTGTGCGTGTGTGTGTGAGACCGCTGCTGCTTCTTGGCATAAGCCTCGGCTCGTTCTCGAGCCAGCATGCTCGGCTGAGAATAGAGTAAATAAATAGTGCAGGGTCGCGGGGCAGCCCTCTTTCACCCCAAAAACAAAACAGTGCCCCCATCAAATAGCTAGCCACCCGCCCCCCCTCCTCTCCTGCGCCCCCCCTTTATACCAGAACAAAGGCAAGGAGATGCTTAAGATCGCTCAACACTTGAGGAACAATATGTGATTTTGAGGCATGCACAGTCAAAACAACCGGCGGTTAGAAGTGCCGAGAGAAAGTAAAAGATGTAAATGCATTCGGTCGCATAAATCTTCTGTTGTGGCTGCGACTTTGCGGGTTCTCGGGTGAAACGGTTGCTGATGGTAAAAGCAATTTCGCGTCTTATTTCCTTGTCGCTGATACATGTAAATGGGGTAAGAGGGGGACGCAGACATTTGCTCCCTTTTTTTGAGCTTTAACAGTGCTGGAAATTTAAAAAGTTTTTATTTTTTTTATTTAAAAAAATCGCAATCATAGATGTCAGGCTAAAATCGCAAAAATGGAAAAACAGTTGCACTCAAATTTTGGCTTATTTCTTTTGAATCCAATAATTTAAATGAAATGAAACATGTCTCTCCTTATCACCACATTTTTCTAATATTCCCAAAAAGTAAAATTTTGTTGTTTTTTTTTGCTTTGAATCCCAAAACTGAAAAGCACCAACTTTTTCACCCGTTTTTGTTTCATTTATCCGGGAAATAAATCACAGGGATGAGATCTCTAAATTCTTTTATCTGAGAAATGAAAAACAGGCATTGCCAATTTTGTTGTTTTTATCCAAAAATTTAAAATAAGTATCTCCAAATATTTTTTTTCCCTCTCCACATTTCTGTCGCAAACCTATTTCATCATGTTTTGGGGCTTTTTGCTAACACTTCCTGAGAGGCTTGATTTGTTTGAATTGCACGCCGGGCCATCGCCGCTCACTCTAATTACAATTGTCATGGCTGAGAATCCGAGCGGCAAGGTTCAAAGCACAAAGCCTTGTCGAAGTAGAGGGGGATTGCGAGTTGTACTCGTGCGGTTGCGCCGCTGTCGTCTTTGTCGAAAACATAAGTGCTATGGGCTACGACAGCTAATCAGTAGAGAGCTCAGGTGAGTTTTCAGGTGGTTTAACGGCGTAATCCCTGCTTCTGCTCTCTGCTGGGCCTGTTTTCAATCCCAAAGCAGCTGCAGACACAGAGCCAAAAAAAAAATATATATATATACTCATCTTTGCAGTTCAGCCTTTGTGGGAAGAAATCTAAAAATTTGAGAAGGAAGAATCATGTGATTTTTAAATGTATTAATACTTTTTTGTGGGCCTGTTTGTTTGACAATATTTTTGTTGACAAGATAAATTAATTAACTTTATTATTTTTTTTTTTTACAACAAACAAGTGTTCTAAATCGACCACCCCCAACTGGAGACAAGTCGTACTTTTTTTTTTTCCCCAAACAGCATTTATTTCCATCTGCAGGCCGTTCCAAAGACTATTGTGGTGCTTTCTGCACCGTCGTAAACGCGCCAGGCCAAAACTTTCAAGTGGGCCTAATGTCTTTTTTTATGAGAACAGCCTGCTGGGAAATGATTTGAGTGCACCGGCCTACTTTCACCCCAAATAAAAGCAGAAAATGACATACACACGTACACAAAAAAAAAAATCTTGATTTTTCTTTGTTTTCTTTCAGGATCCGCCATCGTCAGTATCATTAGGACTACGGATGGAAGAAATGATCTTCAACTTGGCCGACACGCATTTATTCTTTAACGACTTAGAGGTGCGTCTTTTTTTTTTTTTTGCCTTCTGTATGATGATTTAGTGTTTTCCGAGGGCTATAAAGTGTGACCCAAGTGTCCACAAGAAGCAACTGCTTCATAGCGTGGAAGCCTCCTTCTCAGTTATCAGTCTCATACCGGAGACGCCTTACTTTCTGAGCCCTCGAGGGACGCCATGAATTTTACATGTCAGTCGTACACCACCCCCAACCGTAGCAGCGCAATTTGTCAGGCTTTAGTGTTTCTGCGGCCGTCTCCTTCTGTCTGCATGTCACGCTGTGTGTTTGGTGTCACTGTCCACCTACGCCACATGTTGCTTCCCACATCTCTCCGCACTCCCTGGATTTCACTTCCATGCGCTTCGATGCAAAAGACGAGCCGGGATGCGACTGGTATTGAGATTATCTGTCGTGCTGGGTGGTGAAATTATTTGATGTCTTTGCAAATGCGCCTTCAGACATGTCTTGGACTCGGTCAATGGAAACGGTCTTACAGCTAGCCATGTAGCGAGCGCAAAGCAGCAACTAACATCTGTAAAGTGCCTCCAACATACATTGCTTTTTCTCTGCAGCCTGAGTGGGAGCGCTAATGTGAATTCCACAACATCTCGTCCCTCAGCGGAAAGCTGTGTACTAGAATGTGGATCTGCCAACAGTTTGTAGGCTAACATATAGCATGAAGGCAGTCTGAGTCGATGCTGAGCATTCCGGTAGTATTTCGACGAAAGCGAAAACCAGTTTGTCAGCACGATTCGGCAGAGGCCGCCACATTCATGTAGCCCACCGTTAGCTTGGTGTGCTGAGACGGAATGCCCTAAAGCAGACGGCATAGCATCATGCCACTGTTGCCTGGCAACGCTAACATGTTTCGAGGAGAGGTTTGAACAAGGATTGAAGAAGATTAAGGATTTTACATGTTGCCCTATAGTAGAGCACTTAAGCGTTAATATGCTATCAGTTATCATGCTAATATAGCGCTTGAGCGCAACCTGCTAGCATGACAACGGTTTTACGAGGACGGTATATAGAGCGAACCGATAAGTATTTGACATCATGCCCTGGAGGTGGGTGGGAACTATTTCGAATGAGAATTGATAAAGTGTTAACATTCGAACCGTTGGTATGCTCACCTTGGCAAGAGATTGGTGAGGATATTACATCTTACCCCGTAACTGAGTACTGAAGCTGTAACATGCTAACAGTTAAATGTCAGTCACATTGTTATTTTGGTGCGGCACTGCTCGTTGCTAACAATAATTACCCAAGGAGGAGCGACATTTTACCAAAGGCGTATTGATCTCCCCTCCTAAAAGCGAGCGCGGCTGCGTCAAGTGTTAAGTGCAATGCCTAAGCAGTCGCGCTTCCTCTTCGTTGATTTACTGTACAGTCGTCCGGGCTCAGATAGCTGCGGCTTAAAACGGAGCGCGCCTATAAATACCTCCGCCAGCAGCAGCAGCAGCAGCAGCAGCAGCAGCAGTTATGTATTTAAGCATGTGCAGAAATGCATATGGTCCATCTAATTTAGTCGGGAGCCATAAAGGGACACCCCAGAAGGCTGTGCAGGAACACAGGTGCAGAGTTTAGTGCGAGTGCGAGTGGGCCATCAAAGTCTTAACACTGCCTTGCGAGAGCCAGAACATTAAATATGGCCATGGCAGTCGACTCCGTGTTCGTACTGTATTTTCAAGTGGATTATTTTCACACATTATTTTTACCCAAACAATGAAGCGAAAAAGATTTGACACTTATAATCTTTTTTTTTTTTCATTTGTTTCCAAAAATACAATATCTATTAAAATGTCAAATGGAGAACAAAGAAAACATTTTAATATGTATTTATTTAAATATTTAAAAATAATATTTAAATATTTTATTAGGTTATATTCTGTACAGTGAATAAAATTGAAGTAAATACAACAGAATTAAAACACAACTTAACTGCTCTCTTTATTTTAATTCATTGTTTGTTCATATATTGATTTATTTAAATATTTTAAAGTATTGCATACTACAAATACAATTAAAATAATATTCATAAAATTGTCATTTACTTTTTTTTTTAATTCATCAATATTTGCAACTATTTAACAAATTCAAGTGAAGGAGAAAAGATTAAAAAAACCTAATCCATATTTTTATTTAAACATTTTTATTAAGTTGTTTAAAATGTACTTAAGCGAGATTTTTGCATTATTTATGTATTCAAATATTTTTTTCATTCATGCATTTTTATATTCATTCTTATTCCACTTTTATAGTTTTGTAGCCATTTTACAACGTTCGCTTTCCCCTACAGTTTCTTAATAATGCCCATGACCTGCTTACGTCTATATTTACTCCAATAAATCACATATTGCCATGAGAGCAACAACGACGGTGCTTAAACTCCAGGACAAGAAACAATAAAAATCCACCATTTTGTGTCTTGCGCCAAACTTCAGCCAGTCATGAAACCTCACAAGACTGACACTTGTGAGTTCATTGTAGCTCTGAAATGCTCGTTCAGCGTGTGGGAACCGGGGGCCTCAATCTCAAGCTTCCCCCACTTTGCGCTCTCTTCTCTGTGGGGTACAGGCCTGGCCGTCCCCCCCCCCTTCCCTTCCTCCCTGTCCGGGTGAGAAAACAACTCTGAAGGATAAAGGGGCAGGGGGGCAAAGCACTCACAAAGGGGGTTGGGCGGTGAGGTCTCTCAAGGTGGGAACATTTTCAATTAGTGGCCCGATGCCCCCTTCACACTCTGAACCCACCCGGGCCACTTCCACGCGGCGGATCATGGAAGCAACCCCGTGACATAGAGAGCTGCCTGCTTTTTATAGCTCCCTGGGTTGAAACGTGCACTCGAGCCTGTTAATGAGAGATGCTGTGAATTGCACGCTTAGCTTGTGCTACAGGCCTCCAGAGTCTCTTTGCTGCGGGCCCCAGTCTGTTGGTTTTATGTCTCGCCGTAGTCGGGTTAAATCCCGCGATTCCACCTCAATGGTAGCTTTATGTTGTTTTTGCTTTGCTCGACACCTGTGGGTGTGTGTGTGTGTGTGTGTGTGTGTGCGTGTTATTTTTTTGTCCTGTGTGGGAAGTCAATTCCAGAAAAGCCAGCTGTGCTGCAGTTGATTGTCTACACGCTCAAAGTCAGTTTTCAAGTGGAAAGCAGTTTTTCACATTTCATAGCACACAGTCAAAATCCAGAATCTGTGGGGGCTTTCAAAACAATCAACACACACACACACACCAGAGTCTCACCACTGTTTGAGACACAAGCAGGAGTTGAGGGCGCAGTGAAATGCAGCGGTGCCTTCAGATGAGAGTGACTTGACTCGATACAAGCTATCATTCCGCCATTTTTTTTTTTACTTTACTTTGACAAAAACAGATTTGAATTGGAAGATTTGATGCATCAAACTGAATTGAATTGAACTGTATCACTTTCAAATGCACGGTCCTTGAATTGTATAGAGATAGGCATTGAGTCAACTTGTCTTTTACTGGAGAGATGCACACTTATACTTGGCACCACCGTTCGACAAACAACTCTACCGACGTAGCCAACGAATTTTGCAAACCACGTTTCCCCACACTCCTGTGAATATTTGTCAAACCAGCATATCTGTGTGCTTTTGTTTGGCACCGTTGTTTGAATTCCGTAACTGTTCAAGCGCGGCTCGGAATGAAGTAGCTTGGAAGAACTCTCCCTTTGTTACCCACATCCTGTGTTTGACCCCCAGGTATAATCACAGCCCCTCTACCCACCTCCCCCCCCCTTTTCTAGGCCTATACCTGCGGTGGGAACCGAGAGAGGGGGGAAGGCAGCGGGGGTCAGTGAATGACAGCCTCTATCGGTGGAGTGTCGGCGTTGAGAGCCTGCGAAACCGCGGATGAGTCTCTTTCACATGGCTTGAGGAATCCCGCGATGACGGCTGTTGTCCGCGACATGACGAACAAAAGACATTATGCAGCGAAAATGGCAGCATTTATTCGAAAATGGCAGACAGGAAACCAGAGTGGGGGCAATGGGCTCCGTGTTTTTGGCGCATTGGTGATTAACCTTCGCTTTGGTCTGCGCCGAGTCGCCACTCCCGGGCTATACAGGAAGAGTCGGGCCGTCATCGCTTGATTGCTTGATGACAGACAGCCGGGGAACAAAGAAGGCTCTGATAGCTTCCTCCCCTGCTGAAAAGTTTTCAGCAGACGAGTTAAAAGAGAGCGGGCCACAGACAGGAGGAGAGCTTGAATGATGGAGAAATGGCATCCTGTCCTCAATTACGATGCATTTTGGGGGTGGTTTGCGCCTGTGCCCGCTTGAAATTTATTATTCACCATATTTTACCGCCATGCTCAACCTGGAAAAATTGGGTATGAGCAACTGTCATTATTGTCCTTCGGATAAATCCCTATTGGAGGTTATTACTTTGAAATTCATGAAATTTTGCAGGGATCTTCATCCTGGAGAAATTGCATGTACTATGTACAGCCAGGAATTTTTGAAAATACTTCCCTTAAAGCCAGGTTCCATCAGGAATGAACATTTTTGTAGACATTTCCATAGCAAGCAGACACACAAAAGCCATACCTGAAAAGGCCGCCATTTTGATTTGAAGCTGCCATTTCAGGGGCATTTTCCAGGTGAAACTGAAAAACCACTCCAAGACGATTTGTCCTACTACTTCCAAATCGCAACCATTTATGCCTGAAAGATGGATGACGCTCCGTTGTGAAGAATTTCAGTCTGTTCATTGCCGCTTACAACTTTAATATTCACTGAAGTGCTTATGAAGCAAACAAAGAAGGTTCCCTCCTGAGTACAGTAGGAACATCTGGTCTAGGTTAACAGTGATTGTAGCTTTTAGAGAGAGCGCTGTTTGCTTGGTGAGCGGGAAGGGAGGAGGGGGAGGGGGCGTACTGGATGGAAAAGAGATGTTCAAACGGTTCTGAGAAAGTCCCTCGCAATTGTCGAGGCTTGTCAGTCTCTTACGCCCAAAGACTTATGCGCTACTTTCATTCGTATTCAGGGAGGCATTATTCTCATGCAGTATTCCGACATTTCACCGAAGGCACCGTAAATTTCCCAGCACTGCCATTTTGGCCGCTCACCATTTTGACCATACGGCTGTACTTAACGGGCTTGAACCTGCACCATCCATCCATCCGTGGCTCTGCGGTGTTTACGAGGCTCTCAGAAGTGGTTCCTAATGAGTATGTGTAAGGGTTACTGTACGACATGACTCAGGGCCACCTCCTCCACTCGCTTCCTCCCCTCCCAATCCTGGTCCTCCCAGGGAGGCCGGTACAGAGGTTTATGCGAGCCCCAGCAGGGAACTGTAACTGTTTTTCAGATGCCCCCCTTCCTCTTTGTTCGGTAGAAGCAGGTTGATAAATGTCTCTGTCGTGGTCCTAAGTCGGCAAGCCTACGAATCATTCCTTTAGTAAACCTTTCATGATGTTTAATACGTTTCTTGGACTGGGACCTCCATGTTCCAGATCATGTCAGATCTAACCTCAAAGAATGAACCCAACAAACTCAGATTAGGCGGTTTAACCAGATGAGTGATCTTGAGATTGGGTCCAGTTTATTAGCAGCTAATTACTGGACAATTGAGGAATTCCAGTCTAAGGAGGAGGAGGTTCTCTAAATTGAGGTTTTATGAGGTACTTAACCCGAGGAGTGGGTGTGGTTTTTCCTAAACAAGCAAACATGCCTCTGCTGCTAAACCAATTGAAATGAGTACATCTAGATGCGTTAACTTTTAAGGTAGCCGGTGCTTTGTGAGCATCCTTCAGGATAAAAACTGATTTGTGTCAGGGGAGCGTTTGAAAATCCGAGTTATCTTCAAGACCCCATCTCATAGACAAGAGTCCACCGTTTCTTCGCTCTCTGCTCATACCAAAACCTACCTGACCTTTCCATTCCAACTGCTGTATTAACCTTGTCATTCTCAAAGTCCAGACTACTTTCAGTCAATCTTTGTTTCAATTTCCGGCCCTTCTGTAAATGAAAATCTGATCACAATTGCCTTGAGTCTAGTGTTGCATCACAAAATATTGCTGCTTCGTTCCACTATTAAACATCACCTGGCGAGTTAGTGAAAACAAATCAGTGGCTAAAAGTTGCATCTAGTGGACGACTAGAGCTCCATGTGAGGTCACTTTCGGCTTTCTACACTCTAACGGTGTGTGGGAGCCGAAGAGAGGGAGGGTAAAAGGGCCACAGGGTCAAAGTCTTTTCCTCTTCGGATCTCGGGGAAGGAGACTTTGGCGAGAGAATGGCTGCATTAGAGCGGGGCTTGGAGACGGGGGCCGGGGGGAGTGGGCTGGGGAGTAGGGTGGAGGGGTCAAGATTTTAATTCTGTTAAAAGAACAGCTGGTTTGAATTTCTCCTCACCTCGCGCTCCCCTTCCCTTTCTCTGCGCAAATCCAGGGAGATGAAAAATTTGTTCAGAGGGGAACCAGTAAAATAGAAAAGGTTTACGGTCCAAAGCCCTTACCCTTACCCTGCTCCAGCATTAGGAATGCAATAACGTCAGCGTTTGGCCTCGCTTAGATTGACTTTAAACCAAGAAGTTGCATTGGCTATTTGGGTGTCCTAAATCGCCGGATGGGATTTAATTAAAAAAGCTTTAAGGAAAATTCTGGAGGGATTTTTGGGATTTAAGAAATACCTTGAGAAATTATTAATAATTTTAACTTTAAACAGGTGAATCAGGGAGTCATTTTCGTGACTTTTGCAGATAAATCAGGAGCCTGTGCTGGGTGTCATATTTGATGAATGGGTACACGTGACCGGGCTCTGTTTTTTTGACCAGTGCAGTGAATAGGTAGAGGCTGCGCCGCTGTGGGAGTGATCACAGCCAACTTCAATCATGGCCAATTCATCCGCTCTAAACGTGGGATGATAAAGTCTTGACATGGCATGACACCGGCTGCGACACCTACAAAAATAGAGCACTTAGTCTCATCTTGTTTGTTTACGCATCACCATACCAATGCAATGAAGGCAACAAGGTTATTGTAGTTGCCGCGTAACCTTTTTTTCAGTACCTTTACATCCTAAATACTTGATTAAAACCTGTCATCTCTATTTTCACTCTACTGGGTAATTTCCTAGCTTCGGGATTGAGTCCATACTCGTATTTTTGCTTCACACTAGCACTCCCTTACATCTCAATATAAGTGGATGGGGGGTAGGAGAGGGCACTAACACTAGCGCTCCCCTATAAATGGAAAACTCAGAACAGATTTTTTTTCACCGACCCTCTTCTGCAAGCCTTTAGCCGGCTGGCCGGCTGGATGGCTGGCTGGCCCCGGGGCCTGTGATGGTGTGTGGCGCGGCAGCAATCAGAGGTCATAATTTCATTGGCGGTTAGCATCAGGTTCAATTTTTCTAGTCGGTTACATTTAGCAGAAAGTCTGGATTGTGTTACCACTCGCCCGGACGGACGGAGCTGGAGAATCGCGGGACCTTTCCAAGAAGAGCCAAAGGGAAGAGTATTAGCGTGCACATGTGCTCACAAATGCGTTATTAGAGCCAAGGCCCCCTTTTATATAGCGTTACTATATTTATATACATCAGTGCGCCTAAAGATGGCAGCTCAAACACTAACCTGGGTTGCTGAATCGGCTTTTTTGGGGTTGCCTCTGCCTATGACGAGGTCGGGGTTTGTTTAGACGGCGTTGGTGAGGGCACATGGGAAGAATTATGGCATGTGCTGATTCAGAAGGTTCTAGGACGAGGCCTTTCAACGCCGGGGCGCCCAGCCAATGCCAGGCGGGTTTTTTTTGTGTTTTTTTTTAAACGATGGTGAAAAATGACAGCAAACGCTCAAGCTCACGACTGGCAATTTTCTTCAATAATGAAACCTCTCTGAATACTTAAAATAGATTGCTCCGAGTGTGGCGTACTTAAAAGATCATGTTACGTGTTTTACAGGAATGTGACCAGGTCCATATTGACGACGTGTCCTCTGATGACAACGGTCAGGATCTTAGGTAAACTGCTGACTCAACTTATGATTTTTTATTTGTTTAAAAAGTGCGAACACCAACCTGTCAAGCGTCTCTATCAGCCAACATTTAATTTTCAAATGAGATGGAGCCATGCCCCCCAAACTGAGTGACTGTGACCCCACCATTTCCACCCTCTGCCTTGTAGATGTTTTGTACAAAAGTTTATGTAGTTTTATTCTATAAATCAATTAATGTATTTTGGGAACTAACAATGAAAGTTAGAAGCGCTGGATTCCTCCCATCCAACCTCAACTCGGTCCCACTCCTGGATGTGGTCTGACGAGCGCCACTGATTTTATTGAACCAATTATTACCAAATATTCCAGGACTCTTTCAAATAAAATTTCTCAGTGGTATGATTAAGGAACACAGACGGTGATTTGCTTTTAGTGTCACGTTTTTTTTTCATCTGTCATAGGTAATTGCGATACAAACAAGATGATAACCACAGAGCAGTTTCGGCGACCTAATTCATTTGGCCGTTATTTCCAATGAGAATAATTGAGCTGGAAGTCACATGAAGGCACTAATCTACGATGATGTTTTTGATCTGGCCCACAGCACCTACAACTTCGGCGCAGACGGCTTCCACGCGGCAGCCACCAGCGCTAACCTCTGCCTGGCCACAGGTGTGCGTGGAGGCGTGGACTGGATGAGAAAGTTGGCCTTCCGCTACAGACGGGTGAAAGAAATCTACACCACTTACAAAAATAACGTTGGAGGTAATCCCCACCCTCACCCCTCCCTCGCTAGTTGGGTACTTTTCCAAGCGGTCCAAGGCAAACAATGTTCCCGTACGCTTGCAGGTCTCCTGGGCCCGGCCAAGAGGGAAGCCTGGTTGCAATTGCGAGCAGAAATTGAAGCCTTGACGGACTCCTGGTTAACACTGGCACTGAAAGCACTAACGTTAATCCACTCAAGGTAAAAGTCCGCTGAGAGGAGGGGGAATTGGTTCCCTGCAAGTCTGGATTCTAAATGGCGCCGTCTTCTTTTGTGCAGGTCAAACTGTGTGAACATCTTGGTGACCACCACGCAGCTTATCCCCGCCCTTGCCAAGGTCTTGCTCTACGGCCTGGGCATCGTCTTTCCTATTGAAAATATTTATAGCGCAACCAAAATAGGTAAAATGTTGCTCTTTTGTTAGTTTTAGGGGGGTGTTTTGAGGGGGGAGTCTTGATGGTACCATAGAGATGGGTCCGGGGAGATCCAGTGAACAGATATAATTGACAATTTCCTTGTTTGCATTCCACTTAATTGTGTCATTAGTGTGTTTTTATAAATTGAAATTTGTTGTATTTTAAAGTGTCTTTTCCCTTATTAAAAACACATTACAATGCATCGTTGTTTTTTCGGAAGGCTGGAACACATTAATGGCATTTGTATGTATTTCAATAGGGAGAGCTGATTTCTCAAAATGTCTATTTAACTCGGCACCGCTGCTAATGACATAAAACCAGGCATTTCTGTAAACCACCACTAGGTGACAGCATCTTGTGTCTTCAAAGGATGAGTAGTTTGTCTGGCGTTTGAGGGGGAGTTTTGGGAACACGTGCTACCAAGTGACGGGTCCGGGGAGATCCAGTCAACAGATAGGATTGATGTTCGCCCTGTGAAGGAATAGGCCTCATCAACTCGGGGATTATTTTCTCCGAGCGGGGCCTCTCTCTGCATATGAAACCACTTCGAGACATTTATGTCATTCCAGAGCAAGAGCAACAACCTCCAGCCCCCACTCTTCCTGCAACCCTGTTTCCAATGCAAAATAAACATCATCGCCATGCGCCGTTTTGAGGGCTTCTTGAGAGCAATCTTATGTTCCCGTTTCCCTTTTTGGGCGGCACTCATCCTTTCATCTTTTCATTCTTCCCACACAGGTAAGGAGAGCTGCTTCGAGAGAGTCGTCCAGAGGTTCGGCAGGAAAGTTGTTTACATTGTAGTCGGGGACGGTGTGGAAGAGGAGCAAGGCTCAAAAAAGGTGAGAGATCCGTAGATGGAAAGAGAAGTGGACGGGGTGTAAAGGCTTTGAAGCAAAGCTTGGAATACATCATTTTTTGGGAGGACACAAATCATTCACTTCAAACAAACTGTAAGCGGTTCTTGTGAAAATTTTTAGATTGGCGTCGTCGTGGCGACTTGGGTTAAAATCGTTCATGGCTAAAAGTGTCTCACAAAATTAGGCAGATAGATTGGTGTTCATACTTTTTTGCATATAAGCTGTTTTCTATTTTTTACCTGAAAGACACCATTTTCTTGACCTAATTCAGTTTGCGCTTGTCAAACCACTAGTTTTAGTTCTTGGTACACCCTTAGTGCTTGAGACAATCATCAAGTCATCTTCCACTTGGTTTTGAAAAATACAGTGAAACTAAAACTAATACTAAAACCAATGAACTAACGCAAAGTATTAAAAAAATATATTTAAAATACATTATTAATTAAAACTGACAAGTCAAATAAAAACTAAAAATGAAAAATCCCAAACAATTTAAACCGTTGTGTTTGTTAGCATTTTACAGCCCAGTCTCAACTCTGTGGCCTTCTGTCTTCCCTTTACAACAGAGAAGGAAATACCCTCCGCCACCTCGTTGCATCCCTTCATTTGTCCTCCTAAAGGGCAGAGAGAGTAGAAGAGAGAGAGTCTTTGGTGTTTAATCAGAGCTCTTTCCTGCGACATCTCAGGTTTAGAAGGCGGGGGAACGGGCGAGGAGGGGGATGGGTCGATGCGTCATAATTATATATTCCCGCTCGGTGCCCTCAGCTGTGTGAAGGCATGTAATATTAGACCGTCCCTTTCAGCCATGTTGAAGGCCTACATAAAGGAGCCTTCAATCACGGGAGGATATTTGCTGTGTCGGCACGGGATGGAAAAAGCTCCCCGCTTCTTTTAGCCGACTCTGTTTCCTGCTGTGGTATGTTCGCTGCAGAAGGGGGGGGGGGTCCAAGAGTGATAAGCTTATTCTTTCATGCCATGTATTGTATGGAAGGTGTCTAATATGTGTGAAGTACTGTTATGTTACGATATGTTCAGAGACGTCCTTTCAGGCGTCACCCCCTTCACAAGAAAACCACAGCGTTTGCAGAAAAAAAAATACTATGAGGCAGAGCGAAAAGGCCCCAGATAGCATCTCCAGCTTTTCAACTTTAAAAGCAAAGACATTTTACAAAACAAAAAGCCCAAGAGCTTTTAAGGGTCACTGCAGGCCCTCCTAAGCGGAACCTTGGAGGTTCTTCTGCTGATAAAGTCCAAGGGGGAGTTTGGGGGATAATGGAGGAGCGGCTCTCTACTCCACCCGTGATGAGTTCTTTTCATTCTCCCGCGACTCGGGTTTCCCTGCCGCGTACTCGCTCACCTTGGGAACAGCACACGGCCTCCGGTGGGAGCGCGGTTAGCGGTGTAAAGCTACATCCACACTACACATTAATGACGGCCCTTCAAGACATTTCACCACAAGGGACAAAGTGACTAATTCATCAATTAATCTGGTTTAAATGGACGAATGGTGGACAATTTCTGATTTGGATACCTGCTTCTGAAGGGACCATTTGAGTGAATAAACTTGTAGACATTTGATTTAACATCCAAACAAGCAGCTTTGAAACAAAATGGCTGACTTTTTGTGACATTTTTATCATGAGTCCTTGAGACTTTTCCATGCGTCCTGTTAGGATAGACAAGTCCAGTCAATTTCGGGTCTATCGGTAGAACTGGTGGTGTGGGCTGTTTTGCCCCTTACTTTCCAGGCTTTGTTTTTCATCATTTTACGTTTCAGTTACTGACCAGTGGCTTGTGGTTCCTTTCCAGCACAACATGCCCTTCTGGAGGATCTCCAGCCACTCGGACCTCATGGCCCTCCACCACGCTTTGGACCTGGAGTACCTGTAGCAATGTCCACCTTGCTCTGGCTTCTACCTTTTCCAGTCACGCTTGGGAAAACCCAACACAAAAGGCCTGTTGTGCTACCTGTGGCGTCTCATCTTCCAAGAGAAGAGGAGGACGGTCAAATGTGCTGACGTCCGGTCACACTTTGTCTTAACACATTATTTTTTTGTTTGTCGTCGTCGTCGTCCCGAGAGGTGAATTTTACAGCCGTGGTTACTGTGAAAATGGACTGTCTGGACTCTGTCGGGGTTCACAACCTGTGAGGCTTCCAGGTTCGTCTGTCCCCCATCACCTCCACGCCAGCGCTTCTTATTTATGAACTTGATGAATTTAAGAAGGCGATAAAAGACTCGTTCCTGAGAAATCTCCGGGCTTTTCTAATAATTTAAGAAAAATGACAAAAAACTTTATTTACTGAGACAATCGTGTACAGAGGTGTTTTTTTTTTTGTGCGTGTGTAAAAGTTTGTAATCACTGGACAATTCCTTCCTTATATCCATGTGCTCTCTCTCTCTCTCTCTCACTCTCTCATGAAGAAAAAAATGTGGCTTTTTTATTGAACAAAAAAGCCTGCAAAAGTGTTGTGTTCCAAGTTTGTTAAGTAAAGGAAATCTGTAGATAATTGCCTTTCTTGAGTGTTTTGTCAAGACCAAACCTCAAATTGAAGCCCACTTTCACATATTTGTTAGATTCGTCCGGAGTAGTCTACTAAATTGTTACTCCACCAGGCACAGTCCAAAGTCCAAGTTCAAGGTTGGTGCGCTTCGTCAGGATCGTCATCAAAAGAAGGCTCAAGCACAGTCGGAAGAGTGAATAGAAGAATACATTTGCAACTATTTCATTTTTTTTTGTTTTTTCATTATGGTTTGTGGTGTATCAATATTTTGAGGCAAACATGAACTATTCCATATTAAGGCAGCCACTTAAAAAGTTCAACGACAACTAAGCTACTCCAGAATTTGCTTCTCCAAGAAATAAAGAGCATGATCAAATACAGTAACAGTAATTAACACGTTTACTAATTTAATGCTATAAACGTACTTGACGTTCCGTTCAGTCGAGTTTTATTAGCTTTATTTTGACAGTTACAACAAGCAAATGGCATTCAATTCACTCTGCCAAATTGATTTCTCGTGTTTGGCCTAGATGAGATAAAACGTCTCGTTATTTTGAATAAGTTACACGGCCGCCACGACCCGGTTTTGACACGTGTCCCATGTTGGTTAATCTCTCTAGGAAGCAAATAGAAACTGGAGCTGGTCGGCGTCTAGACCAAACAACGGGTCCACATGCTAATCCCATCTATTTAAATCAAATGCTTCTGAGTGGTTTTCAAGTGTCTCCTCACTATTTTTAATCCAGGATTTGACATTCTGTACAAATTCATGCAGAGATGGAGAAACTGCAACAAAACACGAAAATAATACATTTTGCAGACATAGCAGACTTTTATTTTTTTTTTTTAATATAGCCGCACTTCTTTTTTTTTTCTACAGCCGCACTGTGTGATCAATATGTCCATCCATTTTTATTCATTTATTTTTTTTAAATCTGGAATGAGCAGCTTTCCGGGTGAGGCGAGAATGTGCCTGCCAGGTCCGGACAAAGTAGTCAGGCTGGACAAACCGCCGGAATGCACCAGCACAATGAAGACTAATGTGCTTACTGCCTCGCCACCCCCCCCACTCCAACGCTCCCGAGGCCCCCACTTCCGAACAGCTGAAAGATTGTCCCAAATGACTGTCACTCCGCTGATAGCAAAAACCGGAGGTGGTTAGTCTATGTTGGTCAGTTTGTTGCCATCCTGGCAAACATTTAACAGTAAAAATAGTTAGGATGGACCAAACCGACCATTTGTGCAGCAAAATATTAAAAAAGGCATAATAAAAAGCTCAAAGCTTTATTTTTACCCTCAGAGAATTCCCAAGCAGGTTTCGTGTTGGGCATTCCTGACACCAGGACATCCCAGCCGCCATAAAAGCCAACGAGTACAATAAACAAGGCAATGGTGATTTACTAGCAGACCCAGACACTGATTTCATGCAGATTTCCTTCGAGGAGGCCTCTGGCTGTGCATCACAATTGAACTTAGATTGTGTTACATGCATATCAAACCACCCTCCGACAACACGATCTGCCACATCTCTCTTTACGACCTATTAATAGGCCTCCTCTTTGCTGGCTAATGTGTCGCCACTTTGGTTTGGAGGGTGGAGGAATTACTGTCCGGAGTCTGCAGATGTTAGCCATTTGTGGCAAAAAAAAAGGATGTAGACAGGAAGTGTTTCTTTGTTGTCTGATCAAGACAATAAAATTGTCAAAATGCAACTTAAAAGCAGCGTAAGGTTTAGTAATAGGACGCCAGCAAGAATAAGCCAACCAGGACTCCTCAGAAGTGATGCAGCTCGCCACTGTCTTCGAAAGAACCTTCATGGCTGGTCCAGGGACAAGATGGCCGCAAACGCAGTTTGTTGAGTCATCAACGTGAAAGTGAATGAGCGTTTGAAAAATTGCAGAAATTAAAAAATCCCACGCCATTTCAAAACACAAATAAAGTGTGGTTGCCAAAAATGAATCCCTGTGGGACCCCTAAAAAAACTCATTCTTATGACAGAATATTTATTAATTTATTTTGTCTCTAATATAGTCAAGAAGTATCTATTTCCTGAGGATAAAAGACAAGAGTACATAGTACATAGTATTCTGACAAATCAGAGCCGATACCCTGTTCACTGAATGGTACTACATTAAAGCAAAATAATTTTTAATATTCCCTTTATTAGTCCCACAATGGGGAGATTCGAGATTCGAACCCAGGCCTCCTGGGGAGACTGGGTCCTGAACGCGGCGCCTTAGACCACTCGGCCATCCAAAAAGCAATAAAGTTCCATATTGTAACAGATTTCCAAAATCACACAGGTTCCATTCCAAGATTACATTGGTGCCGGATTTTCTTAATCGCAAAATTATATTGGTGGTGCCAGATTTCCCAAATTCTAAATTCATATAGTTGCTGGAGTTTTCTCATTTCAAGATCGTTTTGGTACCAGAGGCTCTTATTCCCCAACAAATCATATTGTGTCAGATTGCTCAAATTCCAAGATCATATTGTTGATGGATTTTCTGAATTTAAAGATTACTTCGGTGCAGGATTTTCCTCTAGCCAATAAGTCATTGAAACAATAGAAAACTCCAGTGAAATTGAAAGAGTATACCAATTTCGGAGTTCCCTATTTCCAAAATTATATTGTTGCCAGAATGTATTTATTGCTTTCCAAATTCCAAGAGAAGCTTCAGGAAGTGGTCTTCAATTGTTCCGTTGATCCTCCTTTTGTTCTGCTGGTTGTTTACCAATCAGACCTTAAAAGATCTTCTCAACATTCTGACTCTTGATGTGTTCCTTCATGGCTTTGGTGCTGTCTGTCACCCACCTGGGCAGTATGTCATACGTCTTGTACGTGCGGTACTGGGAATCCATGATGTTGACACTGTCCTCAATGGTCTTCTTGGTCACGTAGTCAAGGTAATCTTCAGAAACCCCGGTGGCTTTGAGCTCCTCCAGCCGATCCTGCTTCAGCTCGTCCAGCCACTTGTCCTTCTCCTTCCAGTTCTCTTTGGTGCGAGTGAACTCGGTGAGCGTTTCCCGACGTTTTAGCAGGGCATTCTCCTCGCGGTCCCTCACCTGTGGGGTCGCAAAATCCCCAAGAATTTTGTGTTGATATTTTAATACTTACAAACTTCTGAGCTGAACTTCTCTTGAAAGTTACCCAAAATTGTTTAGCCATTTGAAGTCCTACTCACCTGCTGCTTGATAAACTCCAGGTGCCTGCGGCCATCCTCTTGCCGGTTCTTATTCTTCTCATCCTCCTGGGCTAGAGCAATCTTGGTGCACTTGAGCACTCTCTCAAATTCTGCCTTCTCTCGGGAGTGCTCCACCTCCTCGCAGTGCCTCTTCCAACTCATCTGTTTGTCCCGCTCGGCCTGGATCTTGCTGTGGAGGATCCAGCGGTCCAGCTTCATGATCTGCGTGTCCTGTGCCAGCTGGGCCTTCTCCCGTAGGCGTTGGTATTCCAGGTAAGCCGCTCTCTCAGTCTTCTTCTTGGTCTCTGCCTCCTGTTTCATGGAGCACAGATCCTTTTGCATGATCTGATTCCTCCGAAGCTGGGCGGCATTGATTATGTCCTGCTTCTCCTGAGCCACCTCCTTAAGAGCCTGCAGTTCTCTCTCAATGGCATTCGGACCTCTGGCATTGTTGAGTATGCGCTCGTGCTCTGGGATAGTGAGCACAACCGGATTTTGGTCGGACTCATCGCGCGGCATCCTGATATTGTACAGGAAACCTTGGTGGCAAATCACAGTTTTCTTTTGCGGTTTCTTACACACGGTGTCCATCATGGATAAATCGCTGACCACCTGATTGGTGGAATCCTGCAATTTGAAGGAACTAAAATCGGACGGTGTCGCCTTGGTTCCAAAACGCTATACAACTAAAGTTGTGTTGTATTGTATTGAATTGAATTGACTCCAGTCACCTTTGTCACCATTTTACAAAGTCATGGAAAAATATGAGTTGCCAGCTTACAAAGCGCTATGATAAGGCGGATCTTTATTAGACAGGCAGTCATCGGGCGACATCATCGGCTGAGGTTAGACTACACATCGCCTTTATATCACAACACGGCTTGATTACAAAGGCGTTAATCTGGGCCTGCATGTGATATCACTTCTGACGCCGTCATTGACTCAATATGCTGACATCAGGCTGCAGTTATATGGATCACTGTGGTAACCATGGAAACAGCTCCGGTAACTGAAATCATCGTTGACAATGTCCTTTAAATTAAATGGAAGATTTATTCAATAGAGTATTATTTTCCTTATTTCTAAGATCCTATTATTGCTGGATTTAAAATGCTGGTCCTAATTCCAAGATCATGTCAATGTCAAGGTTTCTTAATTCTAAGATCATATTGGTGCCAGTACATTTTTTGTGATTTAAAAAAAAAAAAGGAAATTTAAAAATAAAAATGGAAAACACTACAATTTGAATCATGGCATGCTGCATAGAGGAAAGACAACTAAGTGACAATTAACCGACTGCTTCTTGTGACTCTTTGGTGGTATGACGTGAGATTGTTTTTTAATGTGATATATGTTCCTTGGCTTAATAAAGGTTTGAAAACAATGGCCGGAAAGCCTTAAAAACAACACCATCTTGAGATACAGTTTACTGAAGAAGACTTATTTAATCATCTTGTCATGGGGTTTCGAAGCTTATCACGTAGTTCTTCTTGTAGCACTTCAATAATGCGAAAGAGTGAAATTATATTTGCGGATGTCATAGAAGAACCACCCACGAGTCATGAGGTCACTCCCAAATGATCCAACCTCCAGCAAAATTTCCCTTTGCAACACCAACAGTCATTGCTCATGAACTCATTGGACAGTCTCACGCGTCAATCATGGCTGCACCACCCACTAGTCATGATGTCACTCCCAAAAGAGTCAGCCTCTAACTGTCCCACTTCAGGTGCCCACATTCACAAAATTCCCTTGACTTGTGATGCATACCGGCACAGTTCATGAGATGAGAACAGGTCTGTCAAATGTTTGTTATCCTCAAAGTTAGGGAAGACTCTGTGTGATTCAAGAATGTTGAGGGTGCAGTGCCCATGTCTGTGACATCATGCTTGTCTTTGATGCTTTGAATCTTTGACAGTATAGGTCACCACTAGTATTAGCATAGTAGAGGGCTTAGCATCATCCGCATTGCAGCGTGAGAAGCACCAGACCTTTCATTCTGCATTTGTGATTACGGAGTCCTGGAAGAACAATGGCAAACTCAAGCACAGAGTCCGAATGCGTTCTCAAGTGGAAGAACAAAAGGCTGGTGGAGAAACAGAGTGAATTCAACGACCTGTGGACAAACGACATCCAGGCGCGGAATGAAAAACTAGAGTCACTGGAAGCCGATTGTCGGGGCCTTGAGGAGAAACTAGACGCGGTCAACAAGGAGAATGTGGAATTACTCTCGCAACAGAAAGTCCACGAAGCCCAAATCTATTTACTGACACAGAAGAAAGGTCTCCTGGAGAACCAGGTGAGAAACATGAAGACACTGGAATCCAAGCTGAAGAAGAAGATCGCCAATCTGGAAGAGACTGGGCGTAACTTTGAAAAAAAACTAACAGCGCAGGCCGAGCGGCACAAGGAAAATATCAAGAAGACGGAGGTCAGGATCAACAATCGGTTCCACGATAAAGAACAGGCGCTGCAGGTGAAGATGGACGCGCAACGCATCGAGATGGAGACCATGGAGAAACGCGTACAGGACGTCAAAGATGAAAACAGCATGCTGAAGCAGGATCTCAAACGTGCAGCACAACGTTATGAAAAGGATAATGAAGCGCACCAACAAATGACGGCCAAGATTGAGTTTGACTACCAGATAGACATAATGACTGCAAAGATGAAGAACAAGGTGCTGACGGACCGAGTGGCGACACTGACGACCACCACGGAGGACAAGGTCAAAGAGAGTGAAACCCTGAAGGACAGGCTCAAAAGCAAGAATGTAGAAGTGGAAAAAAGGCGGACGGAACACGCCGACATGCAGCTCCACATCGAGACGTTGACGGAGAAGTTGAAAAGGGAGCAGAAGCGCACGGCCACGTTAACGGAGCGCGTCACGCGAATGGAGAAGGAGGTGGAGTCCATATGTAACAAGTACGAAATCGAGCAGAAGGCTCACCTGTTCACCAAAAAACATTCGGGTTTGGTACTAAGGAAACACAGCGACCTGGTAGACAGGATCAAGTTTCTGGACCACCGGGTGAAGAGTCAACAAACCAGCATCCAAAAGCTGGAATCGCATCTATCTGCAAAGTCTACCTTCATCCGGAACATCAGCCTGGACATCGAGACAACTATGACACTGGTCAACGACCCCAAGAAATTCATCAGGGAGATCACCCGCATCAAAGGAAAACTCTTTGCTGACGACAAGGATTCCCATTTAATGCAAACGGCCGAGATGGTGTTCCAAGCCGTGGAGACACAGAAGGAAAGGTTCGACCGCTACGAAACGACCATCCACAACATCCGGCGGCAGCTCAGGCAGAAGGAGCTCCACATGGTGCGGCAGATCGAGAAGCTCGAGAAGCCACGCAGCGAACTCATCAAGATTGTCAACGAACAACGTCGCGAGCATGCCAAACTCAAGACCGAGCTAGACCAATTGAATCACACGCTGCGGGAAGTTAATAGCTACCTCCCTCACAAGGTCCAGTTGTGGGTCAAAGGCAGGCTCGGTGGGGCGGTCACCACCGTGACACCAATATGCTAGAACCGGCAGTGGGCAATCACTTTTCAGTGCAGGTGGAACTTGTTTTTTATTACCAAAGATGCTCGCAGTTGCATAATGGAACCTCCAATGATGACCTGATGGCGTAGCCCAACTAGTACTTGACCAGGGTAATGAAGTTTTAAGAGGCACATGAATGGGCATTTCCAAAATGTTTGCTTCACAAATGTTGGTGCATTCCAAGTCGTTTTGGTGGGGGGGGGGGGGCAGACATTTTCAGGTCGCTCGACAAAATTTGGTCAGTAAAAAATGTTAGTCCAAAATTTGGAGCGAGGGTTCAAATCATTGTGGATAAAATAATTTTGGATGCAGCAAAATTTTAGAGACACCAGATTTTTGTGGGCACAAAACATTGGTGGCTCATAAGACAATGGAAATCCCAAAACTGGGGTGTGAAAACTGTTGGAAACCACGAAATAATTTTAGTGTAACACAAAATAAATTTTGAGTGGGTCAAGTTTTGGGTGTCACAGACTTTGTCGCGGGATCAAAAATGTTAATCTCTAAAATGGCACAATAAATTTGAAGAGGTACAAATCTAGATAATCACACATTTCATCATACAAATTTTGGGGAGTACAAAATTGTTTGGTCTCATATTGATTGATTTGAAAAGGTAGAATAGGCTTGACCAATTGCCCAATCATAAACTCCATAGCACCTATTTAAAAATAAATCCAAACCAATTAAATCAGGTCCAGTTTGGCAGTTGACTTTCATTTTCAATCAGACCCCCCAACCACCACCAGCCCTCTGTTGTTAAGTGTAATTCTAGCCCCGTATTGACAACAATCTACATCAGGTAGTGTTTCACTTTCCAATGTTGTACATTGTAATGTACACGATAGTGATCCCGTTTCGAGGTTTCTGGTTTGCAACCACTCGGACACATTAACATATATCCAGTATGTACAGTAAAACATCATTGCCGCAATCACCTACCTGGATGCACGACTTGCTACGGTGATGTCTTGAGATGAGGAGGCGGGTGCATTTCCATTCATTTCTGCAGGGAAAGATGAATCGAGTTATGACAGTTTTGAGGTTGGCGTATGATCACATACGAATTAAATTAAATTAAATTATCTTAAAACGCTGCAGCACTTTGTGCCAGACTGATGTTTTTTGCATCCGAGTACGGTCCGATTTTTGTATGAAAACTTTTCAGGTGCTGCTTCCAACTGGTCATTATAACTTAAACACTTTCTATTGGAATGTGGAGTTTGTGTTCATTTTTTTGGGAACGTATCAAACTGAATTCCCTTTTAAATTATAAAAATGTGAAAGGTTTTCAAAGGAAGGCAATGCAGTTCTTTTTCCCTGGATGCTACTCAAGTAAAGTGCAAACACTTTTGCAGGTAGAACAATGTGTAAAAGTGTTTTGAAAGTTATTGTTCTTTAAAACTCAGTCTGTGATTTCCTCCGATGTCCCATTTAAAAGAGCAGCCCGACAAGTTGACTCAGTCCCGCCGATGAGACTGGGAGGGTTTCGGGCCGCACTTCAGACACAGAGTCTGGCGGGAGTAGGCCATCCAATCCGAATACACTGGTCTCACTGGGATTGACAGCTTGTGTATCCAGGCAGCGACAGAACTGGTTCTGCCAGGAAAATGTTTTTGCACACATTTTCGAGGTGCTTAGAAATAGAAAAATAAAAGGTCTCCGCAATCGTTACGTAGCCTTGTTCACCTGTGTTACATTAGACGAACTTGCTTTTTAATGTACATTACGTTAAACATTTTGGTGGGAAAACGTTTTATGATGTCCCAAAATATGTGATGTCACAAAGCAGCCTTTTTTTTTAGATATAGGTTCATAAAAATCCTGATTGAAGTGATTTCTAGCTGGAAGGGGTTTTTTTTCCCTGTCTCGGAAACCAGTTTATTTTCTGTGGATGATGAAGATGATAGTGTTAATGTTAACATCCATTTTCAAATTTCGTCTCAGTTTTAGTCCAGTTTCAGTCGCCTTTGATAATCAAGCATCTTTATTGTAGACGTCTAGTTTCAGTCAGGACAATTATTTTAACCTTTTACATTTTTTGTCAGCCAATATTTAACAATTTCATGTTCATACACATTTCATGTATGAAAATGTAGTTTAACATTGTTTTCAACAACGCGTTACGCATTGTTTTAGTTTATTTCATCGAGATGAGTTGTCTCGTTTTTTGTAAACATTTAACATACAAGCTAGTTAGTTAATTAGAATCGGTGTGACGTTATTGTTGGAAGCATTAGTCATTGGCTTAATGTTACGGAAAAACAACCACCACCATTTTTTGGGGGGTTTTGTTTTGTTAAACTTACCACGATATCTTCGTGGTGAGCTGAGACGTACTGTCTCTTCTGGTTTGTTGTTTTTATTTTCCCCAGCTACATTGCGCCCACATTGCTTTCCTTCGACTAAAATAAACCATATGACTGTTTTATTCTTCACTTCAATGAAGCAAAAATGTGTCCAAAAAAATATCACGTCGTCTTTTTCTCCCGTATTCGACGGAGAGCATGAGCATTAATGCTTTGGTTCTACCCGGTGCTACATTAAATAAAAAAAAAAAAAAAGTTTAAATCGCGCGAGAGCTCGCCATCTAGCGCTCTTTTAGCGAGAACTTGATCGAGAGCGCGACAATCGACGCCAAGGAAGTCAAGCAGCTGTAGCGACGCTAGTAATGACGTAGTGAGCTAATTTCAAAATAAAATCTTAACAAACAGTAACACATGGACATCAGTGCCTTGGAACGCTTTTATTTTGAAGTGCATGGATGTTGTTATTGTTAGCGGCTAGTGGTATCCCATAATGAACCTGGCATGAACTGACAACTTTTCAAAGGCAGTTTAATCTACGAACATTTTAACAAACCAATCTTACTCAACTCAAATGTGCTGGTTTGTGGTTCTAATGTCTCTTTGTGGCATACATACCCCAAAATCTCACAACTGTTTCTAGAATTAACTTTTTTTTTTTTTGCTACACACAGTTTTCTTTTAGGTAATAAAAGTTGTTTATTTTAGCTGAATACTTGATTATTTGATAGGATTTCTTTTTTGTAGGATATCTGAACTTGAATTCCAAAAGATTCAATAGCTGCAGCACAACTATTGGTTTATTGGATGAAACAGCTGTTGTCCTTTGTCTTTTTAGGACGCGTTCATATTTTCAGATAATGATGACACCACCATTGAACGTTGTAAACGTTTTTGGCCTTATTTGTCATGGTCATGGTTATTTTTTTTGGCCCTCTTGTGCAGTTGACAATAGATTTACGTGTACGTCTATGACCCTCTACTGTACGGTCACACCGGTTGATGCATCCCCCCCCCTTCCCCACTGTCCCTCGCCATCCCCGGCCCCGCTTTATGATGGAAACCGATACAAACACGGTGATAGGGTTTCGGGATAAATTATTCACGCTCCCACTGCTCTAGCGCTGCCGTTTTGGGGCTGCGCAGGATGCAATAAGACAATGATTGCCATATTGGAGGATCGCAATTGTGTGATTTACAGCCTGCAGGGGCGCCCGTCCTTTTCTGCCTAATGTCTCCAGCATCTGCCGGGATAAGGCCTTTAATTGAAAAGAATTTGTAGAGCCAAAGTGGGGGATGGGGGCACTCGGGCCGAGTCGTCCCACGAGAGCCGAGTAATGAAAAGAAAATAACTCCTCTCCTCTTTAGTGCCTATGGAAGCCATAAAGAATAACAGGACATGGTGATATAACGCGGCAAGTGGGTGCGGGACTTCCAGCCAAGTGGAGCATCTGCTAAGACGGTTGCCGATCGGATTAAACGTTCCGGCCACTTTGCCTTGCGGGACAAGCTGACGGTGACGCTTCATAAAGCATCTCTTTGTCAGATTTATTTAGACATGAAAGATGTGTTTCTACTTTAGTGTCGCCCGCTCCCCGCGAACCTTTTTTTCCCCCCGTAAAACAAACGGGCCGGGCGGCAGACATCCTGGAGGCCGATAGAGGATAAGTGATGAGTCTAGCAGGACTCCGGGCAGAATAACAATGCTCACCTTTTAATGTGGCTGCACTCTACCTTTGGGAGTCTTCACAAAATTGGTTGGCTCACAAAATTTTCAGGAGAGCTCAACCCCCAAATTCTGAAATCAATAATACACATGTGCCAGCCATAGAAAACACGAATTTGTCTGGTTGTAAAAAGTTTGTTCTGGTGGTTACACAATTTTGGAGGAGCAAAATTTTGGGGAGGTAATGACATTTTTGGCAGGGCTGAATGATTTTGAAAAATAATTTTAATTGCAATTCGTTTGCCTCAATATTGCAATTGATTGGTGATTTTTTTTTTGTGTCAAGGTCCTCTCCCTGTGTATTTTTGAACAAACAGCATTAAATGAATCTGCAGGATAATAAACAAATGTTTTGGTCTCATCGGTTAAGCTCTAAAATAAAGAATGAATTAATATGGAAGCCATTTGATTGATGTGCTTCAATTAGCTTCACAAAATTCTACCAAAGAAATGTAGCGAAATCATAAAAAACTAAATTTGATTATAACAATAATGCAAACAAAACTTATATCTATATATATATATATATATATATATATATATATATATATATATATATACTTATATATAAAATAAAGCTTACTGACCGACCGTAATTTTTCCCAAATTTCCACCTTCACGATTTGAAAACTTGCATTCTTCTTCATTGTGATATTTTAATTCGATTAATTTTTCAACCTTAATTTTGGAGTTCGCAAAATGTTGGCTGTCACGAAACAATTTGTGAGGGGACAAAATTTGGAGGCGTCAAGTTTGGAGGGGTGCAAAAAAAAAAAACGCGGTGACTTGGAAAAATTTTGGTCATTATCGCCAAATTTTTATGGGGGTGGGTTGAAACCTTGTTGGGTGCCACTTGTACCACATTTTCTGATTTTTAAAGTTTCAATCGCGACAAACAAGGCGAAGGATGTGCTTTACATTGCAGCTTCGGTTTTTGACAGCTTTTTTGTCCGCTCCCACACGACTCAACTACTTTCTGCTCTTTCCATCCACTTTCCAAAAAAGCAAAAAAGTGCCGCGTGAGCACATTTCACACTTGTTGAAGTTGACAAGTACGTCCACTGGATGAGGCCATCGGCCAAATTGTTTTTAGGACTCTTGGGAATCCTCCACACCCAACGCAAACAGATCTAGATTCTCAACATCAACAAGAGAAAAGTCAAGCCAAAAAGCAACATCAATGGCACATGACACAAAAACATTGTCTGCAGTCGCGGAAACAAAATATAGGGTTTCTTTTTTTTTTTTTCTTCTTTTTTTTTTTTTACTTTATCAAAGTTCTCCGCGTGGGTGTTGACTTGTCAGCGTGCAGAGCTGCTGTGACAGAATGCGACACAGGATCCGGGGGTGGGAGGTGCGAGGGGGTGCGAGGGGAATCCCCCCCTTCAATATAATACGGACGGCCTGAAAGTAAATCCCGGATTTTATGTTGGCCATCGCGCAGCTGCCAATTGTAAATGACACAGCTGGTACGACCACGGCCGGTCCCCATCTTCCCCGTGAGATGAGCCCCCACCTCGCTGTCAATAACCGGCGGATTCACAACACAATGGCGCCATGGGAACAGCAGACAATGCTTTGGCGAGTGGCACAGCAATGCTAATCGTTTTTTTTTAATCCCCTTCGATGCAGCTTTGGCAGTTTGAGCGTCATGATAAATCACTGGACGTTGTGCTGCTCCTTTATTGTTTTGCGATACCATTTGTGTGCAAGTTGTTTTAAAGGTTGACCTTGTTGCTACTTTCTTCAGCTCATCTTTGGCATTTTGGCATGGTGTGTTAGCATTAAGCTAGCAGACTTGGTGGTTTGCTTACAAGAAATACATTCTCTTTGTTCTGTGATTTGATTTCAAGGAAATTTCAAATGGCAGTTGGAAGATTTGATTTTCCTGGCAATTCAAGATAAAAAAAATGTCCGAACGGCGGCTCGTATCTCAATAGCGAGCCGTTCTTTAAAAGCGCTTTAAGCTAATTAAAGTTTACAGGAAACCTAAACCACGTCGTGTAGTTAAAACAACCCAACAATTTTGTTTTTAGAATGCCACTGCTAGCTTAATACGAACACAAAATGGAAAACGCCATTCAGAAGCTTTTCATCTGCAAAAAACTTATACTGCCACCCGGTGGCCAAGTTGGGGACACCAGAAGGAGCAGCGCAATGAATTGAGGTGTTAAATCACGATTCCTAATTATGTTAATTATGTGTATCAATTATGTTTCACTATTTTTCTCTATTTTCGAGAAACATTTTTTTTTTTATTTTAATAATTGAAGGGAGTTCAAATTTACCATCCAGAACATAAACGGACGATCATTTCGATTACTCGACGACGTTGTCACTCTTGAGTGGAGCAGACGGCCTCTGATCTTTACCAGAGAGGGGCTTTTTTTTTTTTTTTTTTGGTGTTTGGAGGAGGCCCCCTGGTTCAATCATACTTAATCACACACAAAACACACACGTACACGCGCGCGCACACACGCGTCGCATCAAGGTCGTAAGCGCTGCTCAGACCTGACAGGTAATGGTCCTGTGGTTTGGACACCAATCAGTCTCTGAAAATGTTTACATTTCAAACATGCTGCATGTTTCTGGGACACTCAGGCATACGTTCCTCCACGCGATTTCAGCGTTGTGTGACGTCATTATCAATCGTCGCTTTTGCGCGCCGAACGCTCTCATGCTTGCAATGTTGACGTGTTTATGTTCACTATTTCCATCTGTTGTAGGTGGAACAATCAGCGGCGATGGGTGGGCAACGGTTGACCGGTTTGTGAGGAGGCTGGAGGGGGGTTGGGAGGGGGGGGGGGTGTTATAGCTGTAAAGTCGCGCTCAACTTGGGTTTCCTGATTGGGAGGCTGGGCTTGATTATGCCGGACTACAGGGATGGCAGACAGGAGAGTGTTTTTAGGGATGGCGAGGTGGGGGGGGGTGATTTCTTCTCTTCAAGGCCTTCTCAAGGCCTCATACTATTTTACGACATTAGTTTTGAGGTGGTTAGAAAACAGAAATTGCAATCATTTTCTCTCAAGAATTTAGTAGGGGGAGGGGGGCGTCATAGGAAAATGCTGCATATCACACAAAAGGGTAAAGAGTAACAGTAAAATAAAATATTGTGACATTATTTTAACATGGTTGAGCACATAATCTTTGTAAAAATAATTTGTAATAAAGAAAAAAAAAAAGACAAATTAAATGTTCAAATCCGATTCTTATACTTTGCATGAATTTGCTTTCCAATGAAATCTGTCATTTGAAAAATAGATATTATCATACGTTAAAAATACAACAAAAAAATCATAGCAACATATATTAAATTTGTTCATTTTTCAACTATGGCAACAAAGGCGACAGCGACAATATCCAAATATCCCCGTTGTGGTCCGTGCAAAACCAGTACGTCCATTTTGGTTAATTAGATCTTATCCAAGTGTCAGCAAACTCTTACACGTTCCAAAATGAAACCCTAAATAATCATTTAGATGTCAAAGGAAAACTATTACTACTGAGAACTCAAGTTACACCCCCCTGAGGACGAGTAGTGGTGGTGGTGGTGGGCTTGGGGGGGGGGGGTCATGATACTGATGACTGTGAGCAGAGAGGGCGAAAGAAAGCAAAGAAACGCAGGCGGGATGAAAGGCGGCGTCGCTCCCTTGTGATGTCGGCTGCAGACGTCGCGGGTCCCGGCGTCGGGTTTCCCCCACCCCTCGACTGGCCGGAAGTGGCGCGTTTCCCCTGGCGACAAGCTCTTCCTGCAAAATAAAGAAATGATTAGAAAGATGACAGCCGGGCCAGACGACTGGAAAGCCCAAGAGGGTAAGAGGGTTTACAGGAGGGGGCAACCCGCCACCATTACATCAGCCCCCCCCCCCCTTTGCCTCCTCTGACTGATTTTATGTTTTCATCCATATTCCATCAGGGTCCTTTGTTTGTGTTGCTATTGTAATCTCAAATTAATTTCACATTCGAAGACACCATTCCGAAACGTCAGCTTTACAGATGCCATGTAATGCATCTATATTGTGTGCATTCAGATTACTTCCGTCCCAAAGGACGTCGGGTGGACAGTACAAACTCTCACAGGTCCACCCCCCCCCAAGGGCCCAGGGCTCCGGGGGCAGCGATCCCTGGCAATCGTGTGGCGGCCAAAAGCGCGCCCCCGCACCCCCTTGTAGTATAGCCTTGTGGGAGCCCCACATTCCACGGCAAAGTCGTCCTCTAACATTTCCTGCAGAGGATTTAAGGCTGCATTAAAGATTATATTCTGTGCTTAAGGATGGATTTTATCTCTTGTTGACAATAATACTCTCATTTAGTTGTTTTATGTCCTTACAGACACAAAAGCCCATAAGTGTCCATATCCTGGCCAAATGTTGAGTTTTTAGTTGCTGTATCATCACTGTAAGGAAATGTTGATATTTGTATCGGTAATATTGCTCGTCACTTCAGTACGAAATTAATTTCTGCCTTTACTGTTTTAAAACTTCTTCTATAACAAACCCAAATCCTGCGATGTCGTGAAAATTCCACATTTGTCAGAAAAATCCACAAGAGTGAATCTGCACACTGAAAAACGCAATATGGCGAGAAACGACTGTAAAACCGAAATATCCAAGTCAGCTCTTTCGAGTCAGTGAATCTGTACAACCGCAGTCTGTTGCCATGGCGATTAGTCGTAAAACAGGTTAACACCTGCTAGTGCTCACTCACGTGGCTTCACACGCACGTACAAAGGGAGGACCCGTGTCCCTTTTAATGGGCACTGATAAAAGACAGGCTTCATCTTTGGAGGAAGGTCAGTGCTGCTGCATTTAGACATTTTCGAGCGGCGCATGACGACCAAGCAGGGATGGTCGCGCCCGCGTTGAGTTACAAGGCCTGGCCGCTGACAGGTAGACTAATGTGGGTCTGTCCTTCCGGCCGATGGACGCAGGATGAGGGCGCGGATCGCAAACGTCAACGGGACGCTCTGGGCGACAGCCAGCGGCGTGCTTCGCGTCCTATTTGCGCTACCGGGATCGAATGAGCAGATGCGGCAGCGACTGGACGGAATCTGACAGCACCATCAATCTGTCACGTACACCCGAAACGCTTCATTCAGGCGTTGACTTTACGGATGAAACTTGGGCTGCTAATGCGGTGTGCCGGCCAATCACAGCGCAGAATGGAACGCAGAATCGGACACTTTCCTGGCGGATAACTGTTGAATGAATTGACACGGTTTTGTCTAAGCAAAGGAAGTCATTTCAACAGTTGTTCTTGAATATGTGTGGCTGAGGGGGATTATTTTGTTGGTCAGTTTTCTAAACCACAAATTAACATGTGGCTTTAAAGTTAAATTACTTATGCAATGCCGCGGCAATGGCTAAAAATACATGACCATCCGCGTATTCGGTTAATTGCCACAAAAGTCAAGGTACACCTCTTGTGGGGGGCGCGTGTGACCCTGGAGAACATGCTTTTTGTCCGCCGTGGGACAATGAAGTGTAATTTCACTTCCACTCCAGTTGTTGGCAGTGGTGCTCTCATTGCCCATTGTGCGCAGCTCGTATTAACCCCACGATGTAGGTTTGTTTTGCTCCGAAAATGCTATTTATAGTTGCGGCGGAGAGTGGGTGGTAGTGGGGGGGGCTGAATTGTTTTCTTCTTGCTAAGGGGGGCGTGACAGGAAATAATTGAGAAGCACTGGTCTGTACCAAGGTAAACAACACACACACTCACGCACACATAGATAAAAATAAAATATAACACTGCTGTGCTTTTGCTAGCCGGTTAACTCAAAATGCTAACGTTACGTGACTAACGCTAAGCTAAGTAGGCTAGTGTGTCTCCACCAGATTTTATAATTGGACCTTACAGTCTGTACAAGTGCTAAAAAACATTCTAATCCTTTAATGATGGTGGTATGAGCTATAATAGTTTTTAAAGTGGAGCTTCCCCAAGCCAGAAACGCTCACATGGTACTTGTTAGGTGTTCTTTTTGCTCCTAATAGCCGTTGATATGCACTATTAGAGGGTATTCACTGTGTGTGTAGTTTGTGTTTACATGAAAGTGCTGCTTTGTTTACTGTAATTGTAAATAATGAGCGTGCCATGGAAAGCATTGTCATCACGGTTAAGACCTGCGGGAAGAGGAAAGGATGCAGGGACGCTTAATAACAATGAACAAATCCGCATGTACGCTTCACTGAGCGGTCAGAATGTCGGAGAGAGGAAAACAAGCAGCCCGGGTCTAATCTGCGGCAATCCGTGGCATTGATTATCTGCCCGGGAGAATATTGTGGCTTGACTGCATGTTTTTTTGTCTTTTTCTTTTTTTTTTTCATTGCTGAAAAGTGATTTGAAAAAAGAAGGAAAGCAAAATAGTGGCGCAGCAAACACTTGCCGCGGCGAGCAAAAACCAAAGCGCAGTGAACGCATCCGCATTTATCAGTAACTACCTTTATCTTCATTTAAAATTTTAATAGTGAAATGTTACATTATATTTGATCCTCCTACGATGAATATATATATTTTTTTATCATTATCAAACGGAATTCTTTCATGGGACTTTACAAAGGTTTTTTTTTATTTTTATTTTTTTTTACCACCAACGCGTTATTCATTAAAGCTGACTTAACTGCCCCTACTGCTGTTTTGTGTAATGAAAAAAAAGGGGAAAATACCAGCTTTTGCAGGCAGCGTGAAAGGGGTTTGGGTTCCTTCCCAGTAAGACTACGCACTACACACTATGCTACCCCATCAATGCCGCAGAGTAACAAAAAGGCCTTCAGTGTATTGTGCAAGTCGCCTGCAGGCAACAAGCACTTCTTCTACTTTTCTTGTGAATTATTGCTGCCATTCATCGCGGCTGTCATGTTGTACTTTTCACACAGACTAGGAGGAAGGTGTGAAGAAGGGTAAAAATAGCCAGCAGCTTGGGGATGCTTGGTCAGCTCTCACTATAGAAAAAAAAAAGGGTGGATGTGGGAATCAGCCCAAGGCGGCGTCCGAGAGACAAAGCCCAGGTGACACCCGAGCGTCAGCCGGGCCCGTCATCAGCCGTATCGCTGACAAAGACGCCGGCGGGCTGCTATTACTAGAAGCAAGTCTGACAATTTAGAAAAATATTCTAAATGCACTTTTTTTTTCTTCCGTCCCCCATTTGAAATTGCAAACTGAATTGATTTCAGTAATATTGTTAGTTCCATTTCCATCTTAAAAAAGGAAATTCAGACTTAGTGAACCTGCACAATGGAATACGAACCAAGTGAGATTTTAACCAACCCGCAACACGTCGGTCAACGTGTGCCACCGTCCCACATGACACACCTGCAGCTCACTCGTCACGCTCTCCCCACATTTCCATGCTGCTCAAATCCTATTCAAATTTCCGCGCAGTCCGTGTCCTGTATTGATGTGTCACTTTGTGTACGGCGGTGCGTCAAGACCGAATTAATCAAATCAGCGCTGGCTGGCTGATTGCTCGATTTGTTTATGGCACGGGAGATAACATTAGACATGAAACGCAAATCCCGCAACTGCTCATCCTTAAAGTATTCCTGGCCGGCGTCAATGCAAAATTTTGTTCTCCTTTGTGACTCGCAGTAGTGGTGCTGCATGCGTCGTTAATTGACTTGGCATGTTGTTTAGATGTTTGCCGGCAGTTTTACAATAATTTATACCATGTGGCCGAGCCGTAGATACGCGCACGGGTAAATGATAGCACAATCTGGGATGCTTACTTTTAAATACCATGCCTAAGTGCAAAAACTCCACTTTGTTTTGACGTTTGTTTTATATGCGGTATACTGTTGAGAGGCTGCGCCGACTTTTCGCAATGTGGAGCATCTTTGATGTGGTGATTTTGGTCAATTTGGCTCTTTTTAAGCTGTGCATGGTGGAGGTGGAGTGCGGCAACTCTGTCGGCTGTAGAAATTCCCTGGAGATGCTGTTCGGGGATTTCCCCAGGGTTCGCTATATTAAATAGTTGTTAGTCGTTCAACCAACTAGTCGACTAGTCGACTACTATAAAAAAATATATATTGAGATAACTAAAACAGCTATGAAGAAAAAAATATATTTATTAATGCAATTAACAGTCAAGAAGGTGAGTTATAGTGAATATAAAAAGTCTACACACCCCTGTTCAAATGGGAGGTTTTGTGGGCTACAAAAAAATTAGACCAAGATATTATTTGTGTGAAATTGATAACAGAGAGAGAAATTTTAGATTCTAAATATATGAACGTAGCGGATAGGGGGGAAATGCAGCAAAAAAATGCTTCTTTTTAGGTGCAGGTGCTTGAGCACCACTTGGGGTCTATGTATGCACATGCCTATGTAATGCGCATTCAACGACACAAGGGTAAAAATAAAGAGAATTCTTGGCGTCTTGGGATGGGAGCAGGGGTGGACAAAAATTGTGAAACTGTGGTGAGGTTAAAACTTAGTAAAGTCCCCCAAAAATCCCATCCCGACGTTTTGACATTGAAATGAATAGTTCCCATCAAACCAGTATTCCGCCTCCGTTGCCGTTCACAGGTCCGTTTCCCAGAGGTATGCGATAGGGGCGAGCCAAGAGGAAGTGGCGCTCCCCCTGGATAACAATGGCCCTCCACAGAGCTCCCGCCAAGGCTCAGCCAGTCATGAAACACGGCGGGGATGTCATTGACCTCGGGGTTAACTCTCCTCAGGTAAGCAAGCGGCAGATCTCGGACAAAAGAGCGCTTTTCTTACAGGTGGAGCGCCGCCGCGTATCCGTGCTCTGCCGCACTGATAGATTTTCTAATTCGCTGCAGATTCCCATAAGAGTGGGTGGCCCCGGTCAACAGTGGGCCCATTCATGCTGGGTGGGACGTGGAGGGGGGGGTGAGGCGTAAATGAACCTGGATTAATTTAAGAATGACTTCGGCATTTGAATAATATCATTCAATGTATGAAAACGGACAGGCCGTGCTGATTGGCTGATATACGGATACGGTGATGCTTATATAATTCTACGCGCTCTGCTTTGAAATGGGATGCACGGCTTGTATGGTAAAGTGGACGTGCTCCATCTCCACCTTTGCTTTATATGAAGCTCCCCCCCCAATGAAATAGCCGTCATGTCAGCTTGCAGGCTTGGCAAACTCGCGGACAGGATACTTCCTCAGATTAGCCCGGCTGTTTACACAGTCCCCGGTAATCTGGGCCACAGGGGAACATACCTGTACTGTGTCAAAGGGCCGGCTCCGGTTACAGCGTGGAAGCGTACAAACCATCCGGGGAGGGTCCAACGGGACTGGCCTGGCTCCAGGGGAGGTTGGCAGCGGGCACAGGGGAGAGAGGGAGGCCGCCGTGCACCCTTCACTTCCTCGTCTTGATTTTTGTTTTTTTTTTTTACAAAGAAGACAGACGCTCAGTACGATGCAGAAATATGTCATTTTTTGCAGCGGATAAAGAATATATGCCTGTGAGGAGCGATGGATTATCTACATTTGTTGTTCAAATATTATTATAATGACATCTTTGTTTTGAATTTGCATTTAAAACTTTTAATGACTTTTAATGCCTTTGTTTCGATGTTTTAAGGGGAACAGACTGGCAAAAACATTTCCATTTTTTTTGGGGTGGAGGTAGCTGAATTTCCATTCATTTCAACAATAAAGATAATTTGAGTTGCAACTGCGGTCACAGAACAAATTAAGAATATGCGACAGACAGGTTGTGTTGCGCTTGGCAGATGAGTCTGGACTAAATCACTTGCGCCAAGGTGAAAATGTGGCCACCAGCGCCAGTGGGCCTAATCCATTGCAGACGTGTAGCGCACCATTGCGGGAGGAGGAGGGGTGGGGGGGTAACGGGGGGATGGTCAGGTGCAAACAATTGCAGCAGCTGTCAGTGAGCTGCCGTGATCTCGTTTGATATCCTAATTGTGAGTCAATCCCAAAGCAATTCTGGCTACGTCCCGACCCGGCCCGCTTCGCTTCCATCTGTCAGGATTCCTGAGCGTCTATATCTCCTGGATGTGTGTGTGCGTGCGCGTGTGTGCTGTGTCCAGCCCGTCCCGCATCTCGCTGGGAAATCGGCCCTGATTGCTGCCATTTCCGCTAACTTTTAACGATACGGGTCGGTGAGGGGGAGCGGGCTAATGCTGATAATTGCCACGTTTCAAAACTACTGGACTCCCAGCACCACCCAAAGTCTGCCGCCCTCCTCCCGCCTCGTCAGTTCGGCGCTATTAGCATGAGAGCAGAGAGCGTGTCAATGTCGATTCAGCTCCACAAGCCGAGAATCTCCAGATCCACATCCCCTTTTGTAGCTCGCCATGTGGTCCCGAGCCGAGTGATTGGCGTATCCAAATGTCCAGAAGCCTCTACACTGACTAATTTGAATTTGGAGAATTTAAAAGAGGCAGAAAAATTCCGATGTGCAGTACGGTTCACAGATTATGTTTGTCAATTTATAAATGAAGTTTGCTGTTCATATGGGGTGTAATTACACAGTTGGCCACAAGATGGCAGCACATTGTTATGATTGATTTCAAGATCAGCCCCATTTTTTACGCCTACAGAGAGCAGCAATTACTTGAGCATGATTATTGATGGATATTGTAAGATGTGATGATTTGTTAAAAATGCTGTTCAAACATGCCGATGGATTATTTGAACAGGGTGTTTATACATTGGAGATTTCACAAGGCTTGTGTCTTAGATTTTTGCTCTCAAGTCAAAGCGAAAAATTGGCAAAACCCAAAGTGGGGTCCCTCAGTCCAGGCACCCCTGATTTAAACTTGCCATGGTCTCAAGAGACGCCATTTTGAAGAGATAACTGTCGGGCATGTTGACTGCTCTGACTGATCGTCCGCCACGAGGCGACTCCTGCCTCCTGATTTTGCGCCCCGACTCCTCGACCCCTCTCGGTGATTTATGTGGCCCCAGGAAGACGGGGTCTATTTGAGGGCCCTGCTAGGAATGAAAGTGTTACCGGTGGGTGTCGGAGGCGGAGGGAGACACTCAGGGGAGAATTATGAGTTTTCTCAGCTGAGTGCCCGGCTTTGGTGGAGAGTGGGGGGGAGGGCGGCAGACTGCTGTGTGTTGGTGGGGGGAGTAAAAGGGATGGAGTTATGTCCTTGGAGCCCGCAGGCTTGAACTCCACAGCTGAACTAGTGACCCTGACAATCCATCAGTGCTAGGGTGTGACAAGGCAGGGGGTATGTGACAGGAGGGGGGCAGGCGTGGAGAAGCTTAGCGACGGGTACGACGGGCCAAGGGGCACAAGCGGGGTCGGTTGGGATTTCTGCTTGTTGCTTGTTGCGTCTCCTTCTGTTAAATCTGACTTGCAAAGCCCAGATGAAATACCTTTTTCACAACAAGCAGCAGTTAGCAGATATAATTCTTCCCCCTAAAAACCTGATTATTGCCACTCTTAGTTGATCGCCACACTGGCTAACAATAAGCATCTTCTGCGGTGGTGCTTCACATTAAGCAACCAATAGCTGAATGCAAATAACGCTGAAGACAGGTACTCATGCTCACAGGTTGGTCTTCTTTATCCTCTGCGAAGAATTAATATTACGGCCGTACTGAGAAGTCAAGAAAGGAGCTGAGTGACCAGTACTGTGCTTTATATCAGTTTTACTGTCTTCTACTGCCCCCAGGTGGCCAATGTGTGCAAACCACAGTTAGCAGCACCATGTCCATTGAATGAGAAAGTTCGACAAAAATGATTTCATTATTAATAATTGTATTAATATCTTTTTGTTATTATGAGGATTTTTTTATTATTAGAAATTGGCATTTTACTTTCTTAGAAAAAAAACAATAATCCAAAATTTGGCAAAAAATGTTTTCTTTGAATCACATGAAAATTTCAAAGAAGTTGCCTTGGCTCGTCCAACATTATTTATTGGAATAAAAAAAAAAGTCTACAAAATTCCTCCAAATTCCTGTCATTTTGTATTATTTCTATTGCTGTACCAAAATATTTTGCCGCAAAATTACACACCATTCATCCTATTTCTGAACCGCTTATGATTGAAGAAATTCACTTTATTGTGCCATACATGTTGAAATGAAACGTTTACTGTGAGTAATGATTTCTACCATACAATTCTTTTTACTTTCCTCAGATAAATGGATTAAAATGAGATTCTTTGGAGTGGACAAGTCCAACATTTTTTGCTTCTAGTGTTTCCAATCCTGTGCGATTTAAGTACAAGTCAAAGCCAGACTCAAATCCGCCCCCCCAAGCCCTCATTTCCCCAAACCCACTCCCGCTTCCACTGCCAGCATCTTTCAGCTGTTGCCCAAAACTCACTGTCACTTGGCTCTGCGCGGCCAATGGGTGGACTTGATCTCAGCGTGACCGGTTCAAGTGGGGAGACGGGGGGGGGGGGGTTGTACCAGAGAATCACTAATGGTTAACTCTAATGGTGAAACTCTGAGACGGAGCGTTGTGTCTTGGTCTGTAAACGAGGGTTCAGATGGCCCTTTTGCCGCAAATCCATGAGTAAGCGAACCTTTTTAAATAGCGCCTATCTGGTGTCCGCGGGACCGGGGGGGCCGGGGGGGTTTCTCCATCAATATGTTCTTTTGCCCTTGTCCGCTGCTGATATCTTTATCTTGTCACCCCCACCCTCACACACACACACACACACACACACACACGCCTCCTCATAATCTCCCCCGCCTCCACGATTCAACTCAGGCGGCTTCCAACCGCGCAGCGGCGGCCTTATAGGCCCCAGAAGTCTGCTCAAGGTGTCATTATTATTTTTTTATCATTCAGATTTTTTTTTAAGGTGGTAACAAAAAAATTGCATGGGGGTGAAAAATGAAAAAGAAAACAAACCTGACTCAAACTGGAATATCCCTACATTCTAAGAAAAAAATTGAAAATCTGATTTAAAAAAAAAAACACAAGAAATCTGGATTGTGGAAAAAATGCATTGATATAAAAATTGTTTTTTTTTAAGAAAAAGCTTTCAAATCCTAATGAAAATAAATGGAATGATTTTTTTTTATAAAATCCGTATGAATATAGATAGTGGTGAAAAAAAATACAAAATGACTAAATAAACCGCATCAAAAGCAAAAAGCTTAAAAAAATATTTAAAACAGCCATAAAAAAATGTTTTATGAATTGAGACGCTTTCCCTCTCAAGGTGAGCGAATCTGCCCGTTCGCATCTTTGTGCACGCACTTGCTTCTGAAATATTGCCACCATTAATCATTGCTATCATCACCGCCGCGTTTATCAGTCCAGTATGTCCTGACTGGCGCCTTGCACACGCTAAATTTAATTCCTTGTCCGTCTTGTCGACCATCTTTAATCATCTCTTCCAAAAGTGTGCGTGCGTGTGTGTGTGTGTGTGTGTGTGTGTGTGTGAGAAAGTAACGGACTGATTTTTAATACCTGCTCATATATGATATGTTGATATGTAAGCCACAGCCTACTCGGTCGTGCTGATGACTTTCCAGTTGTGAAAATCGAGCTTATCCAAACACAGGCGAGGCCGAGACGTTCTGGACTGACTGCAGTCCGTGTGTGTGCGTGTGTGTGTGTGTGTTATGCACTGTCTGTCCTGTGGACATGATTAAATAGAAGCACTAGGCCGTCACCTCCTGTTGGATAAAGCAGTTAGCCAAAGTAGCCAGTCAGTAAGGTCAGTTCACTTTTTTCAGTTAGTTGATTCATTGGTCGGTTGATCGGTTGGTCTGTGGCTTACTCGGTAAACTAGTTGTTCAATACTTCACTTAGTCTGTCGGCTGGTTAATTACTCTGCGAATCACTTAGTTAATGAGTCAGCTGGTTAGTCAGTTGGTCTGTTAGTCAGTTGGGTAGTCTATTCATTTGGACACTTGGTAAGGTAGTCAGTCAGTCAGTTAGTTAGTTAATTAGTCACTCACCCAATCACTCAGTCAAGTGCTCTATCATTTAATCAGTCACTTAATTAGTCTGTGAGCTCATTGGTCAGTTACAAATTCATTTTTAAATCTGATTTAGTGAGTTTGTTAGTTCGTTAGTTAGTTAGTTAGTCAATCGGTTTATTGGTCCAGTAGTCAGACACTTAGTTAACTAGTCAGTAAGTCAGTCAATAAGTTACACGGTTGGTCAGTCCGTTGGTTATTCAGACTGACAGTCCACAAAAGTCTCCAAAAAAATCGAAATATTAAAAACTAATATTTAGAAAGAAGTCCGTTTTAAATGATAAAGATCAAAAAGAAATCTTCCAACTCAACTAAAAATAGCAGGAAAGAAATTCTGTGTTGTGCACTGCCTCGGACAATATTGACACAAGCGCTCGGCGATCCCGTCCTGCAGGCCGACGTGCTTCATCAGGTGGAGACTGAAAGTGCTTGGTGATCAGCTTTTTAGTCATCATAACATGTCTCTTTATGCATCCCATCGTTTTCATCATCGTTTCCTCAGATTCTTTTTCACGCCACTTTTTATCAATAACGCGCATTTCATTGTCAACGTGAAACGGAACCTCTCCGCCGTGTTGAAACCCAATCGTCCTTTTAGTGTCGAGAAATGGCTCGCCGCCTGCACTCTCACGGAATCTGCTGTCATGTGACTGGCTCGCCCAAAAGCGAAGGCCCAGCACATTGATCACTCGCTGTGCTGCTGCTGTTCAAGTCAATCCATTGGTTATCAATTATTACTGAACCAAATCATCATTCCTTGAATGCCAAAAGTAACATTTTTCCAGATCAGAAAACTAATTGAAAATTGTCATGACACAAAATCTATCATTCATAATAAAATACAATAAGATTTTTCAGAAAAATACAAATGTGAATAATTAAATGGATTCCTGATCAAGCTTTAATTAAAAAAATGTTGCTTATCTTGATTTTATTTTATGCTTTTACATTTTTTTTAAACATCGCTCTGGGGGAAAACAATAAAAAATACATGCACAAAAATAAAGGATCGGTGGCTGCAACAAAAGCTTCGGGGGCCTCTTGTCTAATGAGTGCCGAGTGCTGATGGGTAATGAGGCGCTATCAGGTGTCTCACTGGCCTGTGTGGCCTCAGATCACGTTGCTGCATCACCTCATCCATGCATTTACAGTGCCATCTATTGACCCATAGGAACTCCAGATGTACCTCTTTTGCAGCTAAAAATAAATAAATAAATCATCTATGCATTCCACCATGACAAAACCATCAACATTATAATCAACATTTCACTGTACACGCAGGCCAAACATCCTCAGCAGAGCGTCACGGTTGTTTGATGCAGAGGAAGTCCAACGTTTGTGTGAGACCTCAAACTCACAACTATATATTTACAGTAATTCATCAAATTATCTGAAAAATTACATATAAAAAAAATAAACGTGTACAACACATAGAAAATGTTACTAATATATATGTATTTATCATTTTGTATGTATGTGTGCTTCTACATCATTTCACATACTATTTAATGTGTGTGTAAAGTACCTTTTTTTTTAAAAGAAGAACATTTTTAAAGAGCTAATAAATTCCACCCAATTCCAAATGTTTCCATGGAAATTCTAAAAATGAAGGGAGACTTTCTAAAACATATCAGAATGAAAGTCGACACAAAATTTGAGGATTAAGAAAATAATAATAATCTGACAAATTACCAAAAAGTCTGAAAAAATGACCCAGCCCAAAACAATGAAAATATTCAAATAAAAAAACACAAAACAATATGTAACTAAAAAGTAAATAAAAAAATGCCCCCCCCCAAAAAAAAAACCCAAACGATTATTAACATTTTCTCAAAATTTCTTTTTTAAAACTCTTGAATATATGAAGTTAAAAAAATGGATTGAATGTGTATTTGAGTAGGATTCCTCATATGTGCTTTTAGAGCGCCCTCTACCGGCCATATCTATAATTCCAATTTGGGTTCAATTCCAAATGAAACCACTTCTGGGCTGCATACAAACAGTATTTATATATTCCACCAAAACATCCATCTCTTATTTTCAGTACCTCTCATCCAAAACAAAAGCCACAAATGGCCCTGCAATCAACTTTTTCTGTACGACATATACTTCACGCTTGTTTGTTACAAGGAAAGTCCCTCGTGTGGCGACATGACCTCGGAGGAGCCCTCGTAGGTTTTGCGAGGACCCGCGGACTGTGAGTTCTGAGTCGACATCTCACGAACGAGGCAGCTCCTTCATGTTTTTGCCACGCGAGTCTGTTAGTTGTCATACATAAAACAACATGTCCACTCTCCCCTCAGCCTCACCTCCCGCACGGCCAAAACCTCATCAACTTCCCGCAGCATTTGTCCTCCGGCGACGGATGTCTTTGTCCCAAATTACAGCCCGCCGCGTCCGTCTCCCCGAAACAAAATAAACGGCATCTGACGTTGATGCGTTTGACCGTCCTGGCCTTGTTTGACTTGGCCGCCGTCTCCGATGTTGCGGTTTCCTTGGGAAGGTTTTGAGGCCTGCAGCACCGCCGGGGACATCACATGATTATTCGCCACAGCACGCATGTTAATGAGGGGCTAGCGCAAGGACGTGCGCTATTTCCTCAAATGGATGAGATGCCGATGTCATCGAGGCCCCGAGCGACCCAATTGAATCATCACTAAAGCGACTGACCATCTTCGTGACTGACTTAATGACCGACCAACTTGCTGATTAACAAATCGTCCATCTGAGCAGCAAAGTAACTTGCTGACTAACTGACCCGCCACCAAAACAAGCATAATGACGCTAATCAACCTCTCGCGCGATAAAAACCAACGCTTGTTTCTTTTGCCTTGCGATGGACCGAAAGCTTTGCTCGGTCGGTCCACGTAAGAAACATTTGTGGCCCGGAGCGAAAATGACTCGAGGTGAACGTCTGGGTCACTTTATTGCCCCGATAAGACGCCTCGAGGGGGTCAACGCGACACCCCCTTCGTCATGGCCAAAGTAAAACACCCATTTCTCACCCCGGGGTCCGTCTCTCTGACTCCAAAATGCGTTTTATGGCCAACACGCCCCCCCCCCCCACACACACCACACACCCCCACCCCCCCAGCCCCCTCCCCCATGTTCTGTGCAGATGGGTTAAATATGACATCAAAGCCTCTTTTAAATCCTTCACAGTACCTCTCGTGTTTCTCCGCCGGTATTGAGTTCAAACCCGGCATTTTTACAGTAGATTTAATGGATCAATGTCTGTAATCACATTAGCACCGGCTTAATGTAGAACAAATTTCACCGTGGCGACCATCAAAGACGCCGAGCCCGAGCTCTAATCGGCCGTGGCATCTCGGGCTGCACTCGGAGAGCTGCGGGCCTGCTGTGATAAGCTGCGAGAGTAGCCTGCCCAACAAACACACACACACACACTTCTGTTATTGCATTTTCCTGGATGAAATTAATCCCGGAGCTTTGATTGGGAAAAATGCCAGCTGGGAATTGAATGAGGAAAGTACATTTTGCAAAAATGCAGTATTATGCAAAAGAATCGGGACGGCACTCTATTTGCTACTTTCGCATTCGCCGCTGTCAAATCGAACTAAAATAAAGTCAACTAGCTAACATCAGCGAACATCTGCACGCAGACCACACGCATACTCGCTCTCACTCTTCCACTCACACAAATGCATATTTATACGGACAGAAAACAGAAGCCATGTTTGTTTCGGGCGCACTCCGGATATCCACGGTTGCAGTTTGTTTACGCTGTGGGGGAATATGCATCGAGCCCCCTCGCCGACTGGGTGGAACGTGAAAAAATACCATAGCGTATGAGCGATTGCTTCACACATGCGGAAAATGTAGTGGTGGGCTACAATCAAACACACACAGGGGGGGCGGAAAGCTTGTCTTGATTAACCAGGAGAAGCCCGGCGTGTTTTGGTCGTGGCGTCATGTCCCGCTTCCCCGAGCAGCCCGGTCGGTGGAAGCCATTCGTTTTGCTTTGTCTGCAGTTTGTCTCCTTGCGTTTTTCCGCTAATCTGGAAGGCTCGCCCGATTAACCGCCCGGCTCACGGGAAGTCGCGGGCGACCACGACACAGTTCAGGGTGACTTTTTTTTAGTCACTTGATTTGAGGATTTGCCCATACTGAATTCTGATCTGTTTTTAACACAGAAAATAATCCTTCATACCACTATACATTATTGTAAAAACATTTTTAAGAATAATATTAAACAATGTAAAGAATTAAACATTTTGCATTCTAGCAGCACCATATAGATACTCTTTGTTAGTCTGTCTATGGCATTTTGCTTTGTGTGTTAGCATTGAGCTACATGGAATTTTCCAAGCCAAGGCTAATGTGGTTGTATTGTATATATGTTTTTTTTCATACTTTTTTTTTTTCGTCATAATCAAACAGCCCCATAGAGTCCTATGCATTGAACTCGTTTGTGTTGTATTGTTTCGGAGTTCCTCTGCATGATGGATCCTGAAGTAGAATTCCGACATTGTTACGACGCTCTTGGAATAATTTCCTTTATTTACAGAACCATGTGAACCGAATACCACGCTCTGATCACACGCACACGCACGCACACACGAGCCCAGTGCATGTAATTACCCTCAACCCACTCTCCAATCTGTCACTGCCCCGACTCATTTGTCAGTGCGCAATGCAGCGTGATTAAAGAAACCTTAACAGTTCCGTTGCAAAGAAACAACACGAGAAAAAAAAATTCTGGGAACTCTCAGAGCTGAGCGCAAGGTCGCTAATGCATCGAAGGTGCTGCTGCAGCGGTAGTGCATTACGGTAATTAAAGACATGCAACATTACAGGGCTTCATTAATCATGCCTTCGATGGACTTTGAAGCCTTAATGAAAAACGGCCCGCCACGGCGCGTTTATTGTACCCGGACAAATTGTGGGAAGCACCACACACGCCGCCAGAGCCCCTGAAATTGATTGGCTGCTACAGGATGTGAAAAAAAAATAAAGATGCTGCAGCTTCAGACAAAAAAAAACTAACAAGGAGCAAAAGTTGTTTGCTGCAGGGATTGATTGTTTAAAAAATCTCTCTCTCTCTCTCTCTCTGTCTGTCTCATATGTACATGGATTTTAATGTCGATCTCATTTCAACCCCCCTTAAGATCACCTCCTTTGGAGGCGCATTTGGGCGAGATGAGAGCCGGAGATTAGCGGCTATTACCTTGCCAGAAATTACGCATTACTACTTTCCCCGACTCGCCTTTTCGGGGTCATGCTTCACTCCAGTGGTTCCATGTCACTGGCACTAACTATTCAGGTGAGTCACTCAGGCAAAATTGTTCCAAGAAGAACCCCCCCAACACACCCCCGATAAAAGCACTTTTGGCAAGTTTCCGCGGCTACATTAATTCTGGACAAAAGGACTGAAAGGGAGGGGGTGATCTATCATTTAAAATTATGACGTCATCCTCTTTTTCTCCTTATATGAGCAACTCTTCGTGATACCTCTTTAATCACTGTCTTGGAATTACGGTGTTTGAAAAAAAAAAATAAACAGTTTTAACTACCAAAACGAGATAGGGCGGACTTGTCGATCATGAGAGGTGACAAAAAGTAATCTCAAAGGCCTCGTTCCGAAACTGCACAAACTGATGCTGATTATTTGGCCGAATGAAATTACTATGACTGATTAATCGGCCAATTAATTTAATAAATATGTATAGAATAAAGTCAAAATGTAAAAAATGTGTTTTATGTTGTATTGTGTGATTGTGTTGGCAATCAAAAAGCTTCGAAGAAAATAACAATGTCGTTACTGCCATCTAGTGTTCAATTCGCGCATTACATCTCTCGACGGCTCCAACTGCACTCTCAACAAAACCTTATATTATGACACTTGGAAACGACGTGCGCATTACGTAAAAGAGTTGAGTAACACTCAGTCATAATCTTGTCATATTTTATTGCACTTAACTCCCTTTTACGATCGGATTCTAATATCAGTCTCTGTGTTGAAACAGCTTCCAGCGTGGTTGGAAGATAAACGAGTAGAGCAGATAAATACAAACGTAATGCTTCGCTACAAGGCAATACATTTGGAATTTACAAATAATATATATTACTGTAGAGTATATACACATTTCCCTATATATTTTAGATATTTACATGTATGTATATAAATTATATGTTTGCGGCTTGTCACTGTATCATAGTAACAAATATAAGCGTCAAGCCATTCTTGTATTACGTCATACGTACACAGGCCGTTTTTGTTGTACATGATGGACAAGCGTGTCAGCCGTGTATGTGGAGTTTTTTTTTTATCATAGGCATATCAGTCATCTTTATGAAATGTTTTCAGCGTTTCATAGCGTTCTTTTCATCGAATGATGGATTCAATGGAGTGTTGTGTTCCGCAGTGTGTCAGCCACGTTTGTGGAATAGCATCCCTTTCGACTAAATGTCCCGTCAAGGCTGCAGGAAGTTGCTTAGCCTGCCTGTTGCTTCTGCGTGCTTTCCACTTCCGTCCACTTCGTCTGCTTCCCGCCTCGTCTCCCTCGGGTGCAGGCGGAGGTAATAAATCACCAGGAAGACCAGCCCCAGCACGGAGCTGACAAAAATGTACCCGCTGATCACGAGGAAGAACGTTGCTGTCTGCACCTCCGGCTTCAATAACGCCAAAAGTAACGGTGACGTCATGTTAAGAAGCGAATAGAGGAAATAATACACGGTCATCGCTATTCTGGTGTCCTGCCCTTTGACGTTAAAAAAGGTGAATGTCAGGATGAACCCCACCACAGCGCGGTAGACCAACTCGTGGATTCTGGTGGAGCAGAAGTTGGTGCCGAGCAGGTGTGACCACATGGTGCCCAGTAGCCACAAAATAACCATCAAGGCGATCACGCAGTAGGGGGTGAGTAGCAGAAGGAGGCTGAAGCTGAGGATGTGGCTGCTAATAGTGCAAAGTTTGTAGAGGAGGTAAATGACGGTGGGCGAGCCGGACGGCATCTCCTGGATGTGGGCGAGTGAGCGGCGTAGACAGCGGCGGTAGTCCACCAGGGCCCAGACGATGTTGAAACAAGACGAGACCATGGACAAATCTGAAAGGCAGCGGGCATTAGATCAGAGTGGTGATCTTAATGTTGTAGTCGAGTCGAGATACCCGGAGAGCAAGATTTTGTGGCGTCAAGACCAAAACCGAGGCAATGCGAGACCACATTGGGAGCAAGTTCAGCTCAAGACTTGGAGGAATTTAAATTTCAGACTAACTTCATCGAAACTGACAAACGGGAAAAAAATCTAGATCAAAAAACAAATTCCAACCCAAAACAGACATGAGACCAGTCTTGAGGTCTCAAGGTCTTGACGGCGACAACATCAGGCCCTCCACCAGACACGACAAGCTTGAGCGTGAGCATCTCTGAAACGTACGCTGCATGACTGAGGCGTGGCCTTGGTCCTGCGCGATGTAGATCTGCACGAGGAGCTGCGGGGCGCTCTCCAAGAACGCCTCGAAGACTTTGAGCATGCTCAGGTCGCTGGCTTGGCAAAACAGACGGTGGTGCGCTTCCTTCTTCTCGTCCTCGTTCAGAGAATCAGACAGGTGCCAGACCACTTTGAAGCCACTTTTGAGGAGGTGATAATACCTAAAAAAAAAAAAAACAAGGGGGAGATATGCGGAACAAATAGAAGCAGATTTGTGATTAAAATTATATTCATCTTTCAGTATCTGGCGTGTTGTTACTCTGTAATTATCGTATTTTCCGGACTATAAGCCGCTACTTTTTTCCTCGATTTTGAACCATGCGGCTAATACAACAGTGCGGCTTTTCTGTGGATTTTTCTTTCACTACTAGGGGCACTCTATAGTTCAGAAAATACGCTAAATAAATTGATTTTTTTTCCTCTTAGGTCTGTTCTGTTTATATATATATATATATATATATATATATATATATATATATATATATATATATATATATATATATATATATATATATATATATATATATATATATATATATATATATATATATATAAAAAAAAATTTTTTTTTAGGAGTTGCTGCGGCTTATAGTCCGGAAAATACAGTATACTTGACTTGAGTCAAATTCCATATTTTGAAGCTGATAAGTATCTGAAGGATCTGGATACTTTGGAGAGCATCCCCGATTAGTTTTACATATTTGAATGCTATCTTTATTTATAACAAGATAACAACTTTGAGATACAATAACGGAACTGATAGATTCCTGGAATGGGGCGAGGATGTACGGAGGGGGGGGGGGCCTAATACAGTAAAGTTCATTCTCTAAAGGCTTAGATTTGGATCCAGAAGGTCTCTTTCGGAATAGAATTGCAAGTATGTTCTCATGGTGAGAAAAATATCTCAATGTGGTTCAACCGGTTTGTATACGATGCAGAATACCGGACGATACGTACATACCGACACTCCCTGTGTTCACGTTCGTTTTTTCCCATCAGGGAGTTTCGTCACCGGTGTGGCCCCTTACCGAGTGAAAATGCCCGCGCCGCACAGGTGGAAGAACACAAGTTTGCACTTGGACATTCCCAAGACGGCGGCTTGTCCTCGGGGGTTCATCAAAGCATCTTCAAGGTCATCCTCGTACCAGACGTGACTGAATATCTGAGTCACCAGCAGCCCCGTCAGGACGAAGGCGAAAGTCAATGCGGAGCAGATGTAATGTCCATCCAGGAGGTAGTTTATGGAAAGTCCCACGTCGGTCCAGATGTCCACCACGTAAAAGAGAAGCCCGACAACTGTTAGAAGCCATCGCAGTTTGGTGAAGCAAATGTCCGGTTGGAGCATGTCTGAGTTAGTCCGGAAGAGGCATCAGAGCTGACAATTTTGTGCAGAGCAGTTCCGATGCTTTGCCATCCATTCATCAAAAGCGAAAGAATCTCTCCCGTCCGCTTCCTTGGAATTTGTGACGAGCTCCTCCTTACAAGCCAGCGTGACAACGTTGTTACGTAATACCCTCGTGCTCACGTGCGTCTCCAGGACTGATTGACTTGGACTCAATGTCATCACTCGTGGTAGGAAGAAGCAAAGTTCAAATTGCGGACTTCTGTACTGAAGCAGATTTTTCAGGCGTCTGTACTTTTATCGAGGATTTAACATCCTCACGCAGGGACCATTAATCTCGACGGCAACAGATTCTGAGTCGGTTTTTTTTCAGGTTTCGATACCTTGAGTATTTCTTTTTTGGACAACTTTATCCCTTGACAGATATTTGTCCTTTTCACTCCTGTGTCAAAAAAGGAGTGTCGGATAAAGCGAATGAATTCATTTGACAGGCGTGGGTGTTTGATTGGCCTCTGCCGAAATGGCGGAGCAGTGTTTACCTGTTCCCATGGTGCCTACTGCAGTGTTTATGGGAGCGGCTTTAGCCGAAAACATCTGATTGCTGACAAAGGACAATTACTATAAGTAATATAGTAGTAATGCACAAATAGATCCAATAAAAATGAATCAATACAAAAATAAAAATCCTTTATTTTAGGAGCCATTGCATACAATATATAATGTACATTTATAAACTGTACTCCAGGTGTCAAAATTAATCGTTTAATCGACAACTAAGCAAATATCAAATGAATCCACATTTCATTCTCATTTCTAAACCGAAGTTCTTCTCCGACGCTGTAGGTGGCGATCTAGCAACGCAGCCAGTTCCGGTCCAGAGTCAAGCGCGGCGCCCTAAACTCTCCCTGGCGTGGACCCTCCCACTCGAGTACAAGAGTGACACGCCATTTAATCGCTGTCTGGCCTTTTACGCTTCTCGGAATCAGGAGAGCAAAAGTCGAGCGACTGCACGTCGAAAAAAGCTCTAATTTGAGATTGCGAGAATCCGCTGTCGAAGGAGCAACACCGACTCGTGTGGAGATGGCTATCCGGAAAAAGAGCAACAAGAGCCCGCCGGTGATGAGCCACGAATTCGTTATCCAGAACCATGCCGATATTGTGTCCTGCGTTGCTATGGTGTTCCTCCTCGGGCTCATGTTTGAGGTAAATCAGGGACACACATGTTTGATTAGACGGTGCGAAGAAGTGCACGGAGACTCGCGGTGGCGCTCCCGCAGCCGGCCGGCGGAGACTCAACTCGGCTCGGCTCGCTTTTCCCCGCCAGCTAGCGACCGTGCCACGGCTCCTTTGCTCGCATTTCTTGGCGGTGTTACTTCCTCTTGTGAGACAAAGTTTGTCCATTTTACGCACTCCATTCACTTTTTAGCAATTAAAACTCAACAAAAGTATATTTGAGATTAATCCCCATTTTTTAATGATAACGGTACTTTCACTTAGTGACTATTTAGACTCAACCGGCGCACTTTTGTCATTATGCATTTAAGTTACCTGAACGCAACATGTTTTTTTTTTATTTTTAATGAAACACTTTACTTGCATTTAATCGGTCTTCTATGATTATTGATCAGGTGAAGCGCGGCTCTGGGGAGTTTACGTATTTGGTTGAATGTGTTACGTGGCATTCTGCAGGACGGCTGCCATCATTCAAACAACGAACCTCAACTTTTTTTTCTTTCCCTCCACTCGTGAGCCGAATAATAACTCTAACCGTAAAGTAGTTAAACGGCTTCGCTTTAAATCCCATACATTCACGCTGAAATTTATTAGAACTTTTTTTTTTTAAATCTTAGTTTTGTATTGTCCGGCGCGGTTCACGTACAGTGAATGCATCGTCGACGGAAAAAAGTCAGCTTCGAACGAACCCCAACTGCACTGTATGGCCTTAAAATGTACTTGAATCATTGAATGAACCTCAATAATGGAATTTTAAAAAATCCCTCAATCGTCAATTACACGGCTATGGCTGCACGTATTCTCGTTGAAAAACATTACGGATTCCCGCGGGACTTGAATGCAACATGTTCAATTAACAGCACTTCCTCAAATGACGGAAGAAAAAAATCAAGATATGAGACACGTTTTTAATGTATAATGAGCATTTGTAGGTCAAATTCTTCTTTTATTTCTATCCAAATTCACAGGTCACATCCAAGTTTGCAGTGTTGTTCATCACAGTCCAGTACAACGTCACAATCTCATCAAGTGGTAAGCTGAAAAGTGAATTAAAGTAATGACATATTTCAATTCTATTTCATGCCTGTATTTGTTGACTGTTGTAGACTATTTCAAGGTCAGCAGACTTCTGTTCCAAGTTTTTTTTCCTGCAGATAAGATTTAGGCAGCATCAGAGTTCCAATCGAGTCTTATCAGACAGGACTGTAACTTATTTACAGCTGCTACTTCAATAAATTGCATTTAAAACACAGACAGAGACACAGGAGTTCGCTTGTTTTAAGGTCTTATTTTGCAGCTCAGTGACATCATTGGTCAATCGGCAAATTATACCATTAACACCGCCAGAGCTCATGTCGGGTGATTTAAATCGTCCAGTTGATTAATTGGTCTCATGCCCTAGATCAAAAATGCATTTTGAAAATTACCCGCTTGACCATCAATTTTATATTCTATGTAATATTACGATTTGTTTTCTTGAAAGTAATCCACCTCATAAGCTTTAGCCTTTTTTTTCTAATGAGATGCATTTAAATACACAGGCAGAAAGTGTGATACTTCTGAAGTGATGCTGGTTTTTCCAAAAGATAAGGAGGGGAAGAACTTGAAGAAGGCCTACAAATGATATCAGAGGTAGTGAGCAGATGATGATGATGATGATGATGAAGAGGAGGAGGAGGACTATGAGGATAGAATGTATCTTAGGTGCTGTGATTGATGACAAGATCCTCTCGGCAAACAGTTTGTGATGCGTCACTTAGCCTCGTTGTCCTTTTGGGCAAGTGTCGCATCCCGGGACAACTTGACAAATAATTCGCGTGTGTGTTGTTTTTTTTCCCCCTGGGGGTGGAAAAGGCCCAGAAGAAACGGCCATCAACCACTTCCACCACGGCATCAAAGACCTGGCAACCATCTTTTTCTACATGCTGGTGGCCATCATCATGCACGCCATCATCCAGGAGTACGTGCTTGACGTAAGTGCAACGCCTGAACCCGCAGCAATTCGTGCCGCGTTGTCGTCTAATTGCTCGTGTCGCCGCACAGAAAATCATTCGGAAGAAGCACTTCTCCAAAACCAAACACAGCAAGTTCAACGAGTCGGGCCAGCTCAGCGCTTTCTACTTGTTCTCCTTCGGCTGGGGCGCGAGCATCCTCCTCTCCGTAAGTATTGCTTTCTCTCCGTCCATTTTTAGCGTTCGCCTTTCTTCGTCGTTTCTTATTTTGTCAAGAAAATGGTTTTCTTCCAACAAGTCGTGTTTATTTCTATCCAAAAAAATGAAACGTAAATATTGCCGTTTTACTTTTGGGTCCCTTCACTTTGTGTATTTGACTGGCCTTCATTTTTGTGTCACAGGAAAATTTCCTGTCCAATCCCAGTTCGCTTTGGGAAGGTTACCCCCACATGCTGATGCCGTAAGTAGAAGCCTCACTAAAACATAAAAAAAAAAAAAATCATGCTATTGTACTAACTAATGTTAATATCGGCGTATCAGGTTGCAGATTAAGTTTTATTACATCTGCCAGATTGCCTACTGGCTTCATGCGCTCCCTGAACTCTACTTCCAGAAGACAAAAAAGGTAATGGCACACGACGACAATGAGGAAGATAGCATATGTATTAATAGCAAATAATTAGGATTATAACCCACCACAATATACTGCTCAGACAGTGTCAATCAAAACTCAATTTCATTATTGCAGCATTTTTTTCAACATTATTAAGCCTTGTAACATTTTTTGACTTTTCTGGTCATAATGTGACTTTTTTATTTTATCATAAAATTTTGATTTTTTTTTTTCCCCCCACAGAGCTTGAATTTTTCATAATTATTTTGCAGCTTTAGGACTTTAGTTGTGTTGCATTACTTATTTCACGAAAGTTGATTTTTTTGTTTTATTCATTTATTTTTTTAGTTTTTATCATATTGAGTCATTGCAATAGATTGACTTTTTTTCATATGACTTATTTCTCCCTCAACTTTTTTTTTTTTTTTTTTTTTAGATCTATATTCTGACTTTATTCACGTAACGTGACTGACGAGTTTTTCTTGAAAAATTCTGTCGTAAACATGCATTTTCTTTTTTTTCGGGGCCGGGTGTTTACCACTTCTAGGAGGACATTCCACGCCAGCTGGTATACATTTTCCTGTACCTTGTCCACATCGGCGGTGCCTACATCCTCAAGTAAGACAACCAGAGTACATTATTTTTATTCTTATTTGCATTGACAGCAGACGCACGGGAATGTGGTTGCATAAGTATGCACACTCTCTGAAAACTGCGTTCACATTCAAGCTTTCTTTAAATGAGAGTCAGCGCACACCTGGCACCCTTTCAAGTGTCTCGGATGATCCCTAAAAAAAGTTTAGTTGTTCTCGTAGACATTTCCTCACGTTAGTTTTCTTTGTTTTCCAGTCTGAACCGTCTCGGTCTGGTCTTGCTGGTGCTGCACTACTTTGTGGAGCTCCTCTTCCACGTTTCCCGCCTTGCCTATTTCAGTAACGAGAACAGACAACTGGGGTAAGAAACTGGGTAACCGAAACTTGGATGGATGTCATAAAATGACGACTGTCGGATTGTTTTCAAGCGTCCTCCTGTTGTTTTCAGCTTCCGCGTGTGGGCCGTCCTCTTCGTCCTCGGGCGTCTCCTCACGCTGTCCCTCTCCGTCCTCACGCTGGGCTTCGGCCTCGCCAACGCAGACAACCAAGGCTTCGATTTGGCCACGGGAAACTTTAACATTCTTTTTGTGAGGTGAGCGGAACGTCGATCGGCATCAAGCTGCCTTTTTGTCTGTCTGTGTCTTCTTTAGATGTGATTTTTTTTTTTGTTTGTTTTTTTTTTGCCTCTTTTTCTCCCCAGGATCACCGTGCTGGCCGGCGTGTGTCTGACGCAGGCGTTCATGATGTGGAAATTTATCAACTTTCAGCTGCGCCGCTGGAGGGAGCACGCCTCAGTGCAGACCCACAAGAAGAAACCGGGGCCCTCCAAGAGCAAAGCAAAGAAAGATAAAGGTGAAGCACATTGCGATTATGCATATTTTTTTAATTCTGTTTTACAGAATAAATGGGTTTACTTCCCCTCTTTGTAGTTTTATTCTAACAGTGCCTTTTTTTGTGTGTGTGTTTAGCTAATGGTGTCAATGGCATCAACGCTCACGCCACTGACTCGCCAAGATCCCGGAAGGAGAAGTCTTCTTAAGAGAGACGCTCCACGAAAGCCCTTCCCTCTCGTCTGGGCCCCTACCCTCTCGCTCCTCAAGAAGGGTCCCAAGTGGACGTCGGATGGATTGATGCGTCGTCGGAAAGGCCGCGCCGCTGTGCCATTTTTGGGTGGGAAAGAACCAACAAATTGTGGAATAAACTATTACAAAAAAAAAAGACCTTATTTAAGAAAAAGTGCCTATTGATACAGATTGTTTTGTACAGGGTGTGTCATTTTTTAAATTGTGTGTTTTGATGCCCCTAAAAGTCTCTTTCATTTCACCCCCCCCCCCCCCCACCCACAACTTTTTTTTTTTTTTGGGAGTTGCTTTCCTTTCCTTTTTAGCGTCTTATCCTAACCAGCCGTAGCTTCGGATCTCCGTTTTGTAGCCTATCAAATATGACTGCATCACTTGCAGACAAAGTTAAAACATGCAGGTAGATCTATATCCGTTTTTTTTTAAATAAACCAAATCACCCTATCGGTGCTGGATGTGGACTCCCAGTTATGTCAAAAATGAATTATTAATCATGCTGGAGGAGAGAGGGATCTATGCGATTTGCTGCATTTCTATTATTGCTTATGAGAAGAGGGATTTGTTGTAAAAATGTAGACGGTTTTCCTGTTTTTGATTGTGCCAAATAAACCAGATTGACTGTTTATGTGATATTTTTTATACCACTGAAAAAGCCATATCTAGAATTAGAAATCCCTTTATTGTCATTGTACTCAGGAGTGCAACGAGATTAGAGAGCTCCCCTCTCCAGTGCAATACAACAATAATACAGACAATATAAATTAGATAAATAAGAGAGTGCAATGGAAAATAATACTGAAGGGTATATAAAAACACATCACGATGCTGTTCTGCAAGGTAAGAGTGGTCTCGTGTGTGTGTGTGAGAGAGTTCAGAATAGAGATGGCTCTCGGAAAGAAACTGTTTCTCAGTCTATTGGTCCTCGATTTGATGCACCTGTAGCGCCTGCCAGAGGGCATCAGGTCGAACAGGTGGGAGTTTGGGTGGGTATTGTCTTTGACGATGTTGAGAGCCCTGCTGAGGCACCGGGCGGTGTAGATGTCCGACAGTGAGGGGAGAGGGCAGCCAATAATCCTTTGCGCTGTTTTGACTGTCCTCTGGAGCCTCACTCTGTCCGCCTCAGTGCAGCCGCTGTACCAGGTGGAGACACAGTACGTCACCAGGCTCTCGATGGACGAGTGGTAGAAGGCCAGCAGGCAACAGGTAATTTTTTTCATTTTAGAAAATATAAATGATTATTTCAGGGTCTGGTATTTTTTTCTTTGATATTTAGAAACATTTATGCCTTGAGTTTAATTTGTGACCATACGTAATAATGCAAAGCACCTTGGCCACCTGGCTGTATCGTGCAGTCACACGACCACTACTCTGGTTAATAATTTTGCTCTTATATTTTTGTTAAAACCTTTAAAACAGAACTAATTACATTTAATCCTTTTTTGTTTTAATGGATTCGTTCAACATGATTTTCACCACATGGAGGTCACGATAAAAGGTCACTTCTAATCATGTTCCTATTCTGGTCACTTGGGGGCGGTGTTGCTCAATTTTAGCAAAATATTTTTAACGGATGATTGACAGCAAATTAAGTGAAAATGTGGGCTAGTCCCATCAGAAAGCATTTTTTTAATTAATAAAATTTAATTCAAGAAAATAAGTGTTTGTAAAACATGCCTTTTATTGTTTTAAAACGCACTTGCGAGACATTTTTAACTACGCTAACATATGGACGACCACTGAAGTAGCTATTGCGGCTCAAAAACAGCAAGCACAATAAACCAAAACTATCATGCGAATAACGATGAAAGAGAGGCGGGGGTCGCTGGAGGACCACCGTGCGGTGGCGGTCGTAGCTTGCCGGAGGAGCACCGTGATGCGCTTTGGTGTGGGGGAGGAAGAGGACGAGGAGGAGGGGTGGGTGGGAAAAAAAGCTAGCATAGCTACCAGCCAGATAAACACTCAGCGGTGGCTTGCGGACTCGCAGCAGTAACATGGCGGCACAGTTAGTCAACGCTAACGTCGTTCCACCGCCGCCTTCGCGAAGGTCAGCTCAGACCGTGACGCACGGAATCTAACCCCGAAGAGGACGGACGACTGGAGCGTTATCACGTAAGCGGGCATTTTGGTGTTTTTCCGTCGACGAGTCCCGGTACCAGCAAGCCCCACCACCACCACCTCCTCCTCCTGCTCCACAGCCGCCACTCGCTCGTCAATCTCGGTCGTCTAAGCGCGACGCACTCTGGCTCATTTTTAGCTTAGCTTGTTAGCTTCTTGGTGTCAATAGTGTGTTTTTTATCTGCCCCGCGAACTCAATTTAAAACGCTTTGAGAGGGCGAGCTTACAGGCGCTTTATGACCATTTTTTGTCAACGGTGTGTTTTATAAAAACAACGTGTGGCTAATGTTCACCGTTATGTGGGCGACAAATGTACTTATTTTTTTATTTATTTTTTTGCTGAGCGAGCGAGTATGAGACGAAGTTGGGTCAGTGCGAACGTAGTTAGCATGCTAACGAGCTACATGGCTTGTCTCTTTAGAAATGTCCTTTTCTTCCCGATATTCTTTGCCACTATTCACATCTCGGAACTTGATGAAATCACAGCCGAATTGTACCAGGGGAGCCGTACTGCCAGTCGCGATGGCGTTAAAGAGTTTGGCAACAGTTAAAGCGAGCGAGTGTGAGGGTTTTGTCCAAAAGTGGCTCGACGCGGCATGCGGGTTTCGCTGTGCAACTCACGTTTTCGCTTTGTTGTGAGTGCTCAAATGGACGTGCCCAGTAATGCCGCTATTCACCGGGAAGGAGCGAGTAATTAATGCACTCGTTCTTTTATAAATTCCCGTATTAATAGCTCGTGCTATAAATATACCCCAATGTATCGGGATGGAACTTTTTGATATAATTTCCCAGCTGAAGAACAAATGATTTGCAAATGTTTGAGATTTCCACTAACAACCCTGACCAAAATTAGCTCATAGCTTTAAGTCACCTTAGTTGCTTTAACATATGTAGGCACAAATTATCATCCTACTTTGGTTACTTTATGTTTAGACCGGGTTTTGGTGGCATCTTATGTTTTTGAACGAGCAGAAAAACTGAAATTGATGCATTTGTGAATAGTAAACTGTGAATATGCAGGGGATTATTGTCCTTGTGTTCGGGCCTCCTGCTTGACTGGTTCTCGGCTATACACACACAGTTGTCTTTTGCAGTGACTTGTCAATGCCACTAATGCAGGCGGAATGCATCTCGGCGAACAGGTTAAGCGGTTTCCCCGTGCCCACCTGACGAAACGCCGGCCCTCCTGTCACATCACTGACATGGTTCCTTGACATGACATGTTGCACAGCTGCCGGCATGGAAAGGAGTCGCAGCCTTCTGTCAGACTAGTGCAAGTCAACAGAGAAGCGGCATATGAATTGGGGGCGGGCGTATTCTGCTAAGCTTGCAAAATGGTGGACGTAACTGCTGTTGAAGTACAGTTGGGTTTACGAATTTCAGTACTGGAATGTTTGGTTCTGAATGGTGGGCTTGAAGTCGACAAACTAATTTGTTGGCTTCGGCGGTTGTATCGAGGTACATGAGGGGTTGAAGTTTAGGAATTCCACAATTCCAGGACTGTGGTGTGACATTTACCACGCTCCTGTCCTGTTGTGTTAAAAGCAAATGTCGCGCTCCATGAAATATTTTATACTACACACCAGATACCGTCGCTGGCATTTGCAGGCAAAATTTCTCATTTTTCTGTCTCACCACCAAACTTCTTGTAGAGGTAATCGAGGCTTCTGTGTGTTTCCTTCAATGCGTGGTTAATTTGAAACAAAAGTGTATTTTATGACCTATAAGTAGTCCGTGTCCCTTGCCCTGTGATTAGAAGGCTTTGTAGCATCACCTGACTGATATTGTAATCGTGTGACCTTTGTTCTCCAGTGCAAGCTGACATTTTTTTTTTTTTTTTGTCTTTGCTCGATTCCTAAGCTCACACAGTGCTCTCATCATGTAGACACTCGGTTTACTGCCAAATTAAACAAGCCGTTAGTCCTTTAGCATAAGATTAATGCTAACATAGGAAATGATTAGCATCAATTCATGTTGGACTTGGGGCTTAATGGTGCCCGCTCGCGAGTTTAGATTTTTTTTTTTTTTTATTATTTATAAATGTTAATAGGGTTTCCGTCACAGGACAGCAGCAATATAATGTTTAATATTAAAACTTAAAGAAGTCAATGTAACTTTGAAAAAGCTAAACTGGTCAATATAAAGATGAAATGAACTCAGATTTAATCGATTATTTATTTATTTTTTTTGTTTACCTTTAACTGTTGCTGTGTAATGTGCAAACGTTTTACCTCCACCAGCGCATTAAAGCTTCTTTGCATTTGAGGCTCCCCCAAAGCAATATTATTGACACCCGTCCATTAGCCCTCATTCAATGTTCATACGATGTGAGTGGACTCAACTAAAACTCTCTTGCAGTGCATGCATTAGCGTTGACCAAGCGTCTTCGGACTACTTGATATTTCTAGCGGACACATTATTGCCAATGTTCATTCAGATTTGACTTGCCTAATCTTGGCTTGGAGTGCCATGCCCGAGCGTCAGCCATGGCTACCACTAGCGGTAGCACGTCAGAGGCGGAGAACTGCTTTACTTGTGCAAGAATAAACTTGTAAGCGTAATAATAATAATATCATCTTATTGTACTGAGTCATTTAAATGAACAAAGTTAAGCCACTCTCTCGTTCCGTATATGACGCACGCCCGAGTCTTTGCTTTAGCTGTTTCTTCTTTGTTGGTTTACACGCAAAATGCTGCCGTCGGGGTATGCTTTCTGATTTTTATTTTTATTTTTTCTTCTATCAAACATTTTATCGAAGGCATTTTCTATTGCTGCCAATCACGTGACTTACGTGATACATATTTGTTGAATTATGGCCCCAACCTAACCATGTGAATCCTACTTGAGTTCTAGGCAGGACACACACCCCTGCAATATGATTGGCTGATGAATGCAGGCGGAAAAGTAATGATGAACGTCTTTATACTACTCCGAGGTAACATTGTGATCAATTGTGAACTAAATGATTCGCTTGGCCAATTAATAATTAGCACGTCCGTTAATGTCACCTCCTGTCCTGTAGGTGGCGGTAATGCGCAATACAAAATGGCAGTCAATTTGCAACTCAACCAAAAATATAAACGCAACGCAAGTATATGGAGTCATGGCTGTTTAGCGGTAAACAACCAGCAGTCACCGCGAGGCTTATTGCGTTAGCTTATCCGTCCATCAGTCCTTGTTTGAGGTCCGCAGTGTCTTTGCAACAGGATGCCTCCCTCCTCCCTTCCCTCCCTCCCGCTGATATCAGCTCGGGCACCTCACCCTCCTGTCTCTGCGTTGGCGTTGCCATGGAAACAGCCGTGTGACAGGTCCTGGGTGGGTGTGAGGGATGAGCCGCGGGGGTAATGGCCAGGCTTACAGTAGCGACATGATGGAGGGAGGGGAGACTAATGGCTGATGGGACGCCGTCACCAAGGAGGAGGAGCGAGACTATTTACCCCCACTGCGCTGCGAGGCGTTCCGTCATTGTGTTGTTTTAACTGACCTGGAATCAGCTACGCCGCCCATCCGTCTACAGTATCTGCCGGGATCGGGAGTGGGTGTCGTTTGTTGCTAAGGAGGGAGAGATGAAGTTGAGATGCATCATCAGAATAAAACGCGTGTGGAATTTGGCTTTGGAGTTTAATCTCATGTGAAAGTCAGAACAAATCAGCAAAAATTGCAAGCTTACGTGGAGCGATTTTAACTACAGGTTACCACAGTGTGTTGATCTTACAAAAAAAATGTACTGAATTTTTCACATTTTATTGAATATACTGTATATTTATTTTTTTAAATTAAATTTTAGTCCCTAAAATGGGATTCAAATCTCCTATCGCTTACGCGGAACAAACCTGATGTCAAGTTTTGTGCCGCAAATGTGTTGCGCAACAATGTATGACGCAGCAATCGGATGTAAGAGGTGGAGTTCGTGTTTCGGTCAGTGAAATGGGCGTATGTGGGCACTTGACCCGGTTAGGGAATATTAAAGGGACGAACAAAAAAAAAAAAAAACACTTTTGTCCTTTAAAAAAAAAAAAAATTTAAATTCTCATCCTCAGCCTCCGTCCGAATTGTTCATAAAAGGCACGAGCGGTAACGCGATACCGCGCCACCGACCGACTCTGGCATCTCTGCGATTCGAAGCGCCGCGCCGATGTAGGCCAGCCGCTGCCGAGTGCGTATTGATCCGAAGTTAAATGATACCGCTGGATGTGCCAGCTCGTGGCTAAGAAGGTGCCCGCGGTCGCTTTGATATGAACAGAGGGCACATGACGCTAACGAGGCAGCTGTGTGCCAGACCTCAGAGCCATTTGCTACGCCCGATACCAGCGCCTGCAAATGAATACTAGACTCTCTCCTTTGGATTCAGGAACAAAAAAAAAAAAGCCTTGAATGGGTTGTGTCAAAGGGGCTTGCTACTCGGATTCACACCATCGGGGTTTTGGAGGCTGCTAGGCGAGTCAAAACAAAACTTTCACGCAGGGTGGTGACCTGTGAAAAAACTTGGCTTTGGTGGATACAAATGTGCTGGTTGACTCCAATTCTCCTTTGTGTCGCAGTACCTTTCATACAGCACAGAGAATCAGCAAAAAACGAGGTGTTGAAAGGGGCTTGGTACACTTGCAAATGGGGGGTCACCCCCCTTCACACGCGCACACCGACTAAAAAAAGCCAGCAGCGTGTTGAAAGGCGCTTATGCGGCTTCCAAAACCGTCAAATTCGTACCTTAACTTCAAATCTCCATTCAATATTTACCTTTTCAAAGACACTTTTTACCGGGTTGCCGTGTGAAACGGACTTGATAAGACGTACGAAGCAGGCAAATTTTTTCAAGTTGACTGACCCTCGGTCGTGTATTTTATCTGTCACACAAGACGGCGAATCGAGAAAAGGGAGCTCGGTACCTCGCTTTTTGCAACCGAGCAAAAATTCCCAACTTGCTAAAGCTGTGTGAAAGGGGCACTGATAATAAATGATCTCGCTTTCAAGCCAAACCAAGCAGCAGTTAACAAGATTTTTCCGTGTCGGTTGTACTCAGTGTGATTGTGCTACTGGGTGCTAGCATGTGCTTGGCACGGGGGAGGTGGGGGAGAAAGTGGGAAAAAAAAAAAAAAAAAGCTCATTCGGCCAGCTCGTCCACCGGACTTGGCCCGGTGCAACTCGGTCGTGTAGCGTCCAAAATAACAACCTGGCGGAATAAACGGCAACTCGCGGTAGGCAGGGCCGAGGTAGCTGCAGCACACGCGGCGCGGCCTTTTTCTCACCCGCTCGTCATGACTACGCCGGAATATGAGGCGGCAGTTTCGAGTTCTTTGGGTTTACCCGATTTTTTAAATTTTTTTTTTTGTCGGGATTACACTGACCGACCGTCTGCTGAGTCAGCCGTGTTCCCGCGCTGACCCGCATCGTCGGTCGCCGTCTTGACTGTTGTTTTTTTTTGTTTTTCTTCCTCGCCGCTGCAGGGGGTCCGTGAACTGAATCATCTTCTTTGTGTCGTTTCTCCATACTGCGCTAATCAGATATTACCTCGCGTGAATATGATCCATAAATCAACACGCAGTCTGCTTATGTCCTATTCCGGATAGACTTGATGAAAAATGTACTCGCTGCTAAGACGTAACGTGGCGACTGTTCATATTCGCACTTCCGAACACGTTTACATTTGAAGGCTATTAAAACGATAAAATGACTGTTGTAAAAAAAACAATGTACTGTATTGTAAAATCCGTAGCAAAAGCGCCATAAAAATTCTACCAAAATAAATGTTTGAAAATAATTTTTCAAGCTGAAATGTAAATGTGTTGAACATAGACGTTAAATACAACCGAACTGTAATTTTTAAATTTTAAATTCCAGGTTGTGGTTTATGCTATAAAGTCAAAGTCTTTCTTTTAGCGTACCACAATAAAGGCACAAGCGTAATGCTGCTGAGAATCAGTTATTTCCCTAAAAGAAAAGGGAAAAAAAAAAGTCCCATGTCGACTATGATCGCTTTGCCCCGCAAAAGGTTAAATCGTCTTAGTCATCGGGTCTACCTGACCCGCTTGTCGGTCTCTTTCAACGTGGGACTTCCTCCAGTTAAATGGCAAGCAAGTGAAAGAGCTTTTTTTTTTTTTTTCCCTCCCCACCCCCTTCCCTCCACTGTCTGGTCCAATTCCATGTTACTCTGTCAGGTTCTAATCAGCGAATGCCGCCGCTTTTAAAGTCATGCCTGAGATGCCATCTACCTCCAGCGAAATATTTTACAATTGTGTCCCACTCTTGAGGATTGTCTCGGGCTTTAGAGTTAATAAAGTCAGTGACATAGTTGTGTCAGCTGACGCCCCCTTCCCCCTCCCCTCCCCTCCCCGCCACTGTACAGCCTCGGGCCTTGACTGGGTCTCATTCAGCGTAAACTGTCACAGGCATTAAATGGCGGCCGACACGGACAAGAAAGAGCTCGGCAGTTGAGGTGCTGACTGATCACAAGACGAGCGTCTACTTACTGCCTGTATTTGTTCCGGAGGACAAAAGACTTTCATTTGGATCTCCCGTGACAAAGCGTGGCGTATTTGTGTCCGTTTGACCAGACGGAAGATCGCGCCGTTAGCTTGCGCCAGAAGGATTGCGTTGAACTTTGGCGCCACCGCTATATCGACTCCCGATAGCGCACACGACCGCCGTTGACTGTCACTGAGGTCGCCGCCGCGGGAGCAACAGATGTGCCGGCACCTGGCACGAGTCGGTGTCTCCATCAGAGGCAGCCGTTGAAATGCGCTGGCGTGGCGTCAACGCGTTTATAAATACCTCCCAGTGAGCGCGTCTGAGCGCCCGGGTGTTATCAAGAATGCGCTTCTGAGTTTGTTAGGGCCCCGGGAGACAAAGTTCGGTTGAAATTCAGAGCTGAAAGACTTGTTTGTCAGGCTTTTGCCCCCAAGCCCCCCACCCCACCCCTTCCACTCCGTGTTTACACTTGCAGATAACAGCGCGGTGAGCACTGATCCTCCATAGTTGCATTTTCAAGCAAAGTGAAATTTATTGTCATTGTTGTGAAACAAAACAAACCCGACAATTCTTTTTTTTTTTTTTTTTTTTTTTGGGGGGGGGGGTTATAAACTACATTAAAATTTCAGACAATGGACATTTTGTGGTTGCTTTTGTCATGTGCATTTATTTAATGAATCTCCCGTTCTTGTTCTGTGACTTGATTTTCCAACTGCGAACAAAAGACGCATTGAGTTGCTGCCTGAAAGAGTTGAAGTGTGCAACTAGGGCTGCTCGATTTAAAGATAAATAAATAATATTAATCATGATTAATTTTGTAAATATTTGAATCACTACTATTGAAATGATTATATTTTTTTTTACCTATTTTCTAAAACGGTTGTGGTGGTAACTGGAAGTTTGCTTTTTTTAAAAAAATAAATAAAAAAAAGATTTTGCTACGACAAGCCGAGGAATAACTTGCTTGCCGCCAAAATGGGTTGCGATAGTGATCAAAATAGGAAGATTTTTTTTTCTTTCAAAAGGAACACTGTTGTCATTGATCTTTGGTAAATCCTAAAACAAGTTGCAGTCGTGATCAAATCAGGGAGAAGTTTGGGAAGGCGTCTTTGCAGTGTTGCCTGCGTAAATTCAATCTCCTCTCAATTGCCGTTCATTTGCGGATCTTAAGAAAACCTTCAGCGTGACTCATCCGGAGCAATTAGATCAGGTGTTTTCATTCTTATTGAATTGAAGGCCATCAGTGGGTCATTTTGAAGGCAGCGGGTCGGGGCTCCATTGGCGTTTAGCCCCGCTGTGACCTGCTCACTTTGTGCCGCGTGATCCCTTCACCCCCTTTTTGTCCCGCCTCAACCTGATTAGCTCGCTCATTAGCGTCGTTATCCCAAACTGGGTGTCAAAGCCTCGACGAAGACGAACGGCTGGCAGCTCCAACTCTGCGCTCAGACGCACTTGGAGCCGTTTTCACATTTCACAGGCTACATTTATTTATTTACGCTGTTCGAAGTGACTTTATGGCTTTGTAATCATGCAGCATATGAGTTTTATTTTTTCTGCCAAATATCCTTACTCGCAGCGTTCCCGCCTTGATTCGACCTCCCAAGGAGGCAAATTGCTTGGTTGATTTAGTGCGTGTGTTTTTTTTTTTGTTTTTTTTTCCCCCGCACCCTCTCTTTGTCCTGTCACTCGATCCACCGATCAGGCACGAGCATGTGACGGCCTTAGAGCTCAGAGGAAATTCCGCCGCACGATGAGAACTTTAGCGCTTGGCAGGAAAGTGAAAAGAGGAAGGCTGAGAAATGCGGAATTATAACGAGAGGCGTCGCTTGATTAGTTGGCACAATAACGGTATCCAAAAAGCCCTGCAGAGCTCTCACATCGGTCGCAAGTTGTATTTTCTAATTATCTAAAGGGGAACATGACTTCTCCATGTGTCTAATTAATTGTGTGCCGTGATTAGAAAGGCACACACGGAGTCATTTTCAAGCCCTCCCGGGAAATGAAAAGACCCTGCAGACACTTTTTATGCTAACGCACAATGAAAACAGAGTGAGACGGTTGTGAAAACGTAGAGCTACGTATCTGGTGCAAAATCTGTCTAATACCATCCCGGTTGTGCGCCATAGTCTCGATGTTGCTGCGTTTTTTGGGATTATATAAAGCGTGACAAGCGGTCACCGTGTTGTCTGGTGCAGACCGATTATCACGGCCGATATTTATTTCAACGGCGATAAATTAAAAGCTGGTTCATGTTGGCTCGCTGCCGCACACTTCTCTCTCTCTTTCTCTCTCTCCTGTGCTGGTGGCCCTGCCTGCAGAAGTAGATTGACCCGCCCACAGCACCATCTGATTGGGTAGCAGCCAATCGGCTGTTAGGAAGCGATGGAGATTGCAAAGAAAGATTTACCGAGGGGGTACCGACACTTTTGCACACGTGTAACAATCCTCGGCTAAAACGAGCTCCCGTCTTATTCCGCGCCCCAACTGTCTTGCTTTTTTAGATAAATGTAAACATGTCGATTCATTTTCATTTCTCTTGTCACTTTCAGCTTGCAGAAGTGGACGATGCTTAGCACTTTCCTGATGTTGTTGTCGTCTCGCAGCGATGGCCTGAGGGACTCTGCGCACTGAAACCAAGGTGATGTGGGGGGGGGGGGGATGGGGGTGGGTGGGGGGCTCATAATGGCTTCTTTAGTTATCAGATAAGACCACAAAGCTTTTCTTCTCCTTTCGCTTCTTGCTTGACATTTTCACTGTTGTGCAAGAGCGTGTCCGCAATGTTGCGCGCAGAAACCCGTTTCCTAAAATCTCCATCACCACTCTGAAGGCTTTTGTAACATTTCATGGAAACGAGGACGTCATATTCTTGGAATTTTTTTTTTGCAAAGCTTTCTACCTAAAATAGGCAGATATAATTTTTTTTCCGGTGAATCCCAAATTTGGCTGACAGTGGTGCTTAAAACCGTGACTATTAATGCTAACCGTTAGCATGTCAATGGCGTTTTGCATTGTTAGTTAGCATTAAGCTAAGTCATTTGCTGAGTTTGGCAATAAACGTCAACTGAGAGTGACTTTAAACAGCTTTACGGCTTTTTTTTTTTTTTTTTTTGATTGGTGGACGTTCACTATTTGCCAAACTTGCTCGGCACCACTGTACACCATTAAGGTCTCAAATTTCTTCTCTCCGTATCTTGAATGGTAAGCGTCCTCTTCAGCTTTCTATTCCTTGACCCCTCGACCCCAACCTTGCGTCAAAACATCTGCTTCAAGGTAACGTCAGCTGTCGGCGATGAGGAGTGTTTCTGAGTTTTACTGAGGCAGGTTTTACATGCGTTGTTTTCCGCGGTGGCTCTTCCTGCTAGGTCTCCTCGTTCCGATGTAGCTTTTTGATGGCGTTCAATACGGTCGAGCTCTCTCCAAGCATCGCACGCCGGGCGTGTCTGTGTAATCACAGAGGTGCCGCTTAATCTTTTTCTTTACTGCACGTTATACAAAGAGTGAGCTTGCCTTGCATGCTTCTGAGCTTAATTAGTGCAGTGGTATCAGCTGAATCTTAGGCTGCAACATATGACGCTTGGCTGGAAGTGATAAACCCGCAGAGCGTTGCGATTGCGCACAATCAATATCGTTTATTATTGATAATGTTTCACTTTGACCACGTTCTCAGAACGTTGCGTAAGATGACAGCCCCATTTTGTTCAGATGTTATCTCCCACGAGTACAGTGGCACATTCAGAAACCAGATACGACGAGGCACGCCTCCCGTAGCAATGAATTCATTGATGATCTTGGGTCGTTTCAGTTTAGAATGTCGGCTGTCCTCCCGGCAGGGTTATCTCACGCTGTGTGATAGCGCTTAGAGGATGGAGCGTCTCACAAACTGTTCAAACCCAAATCGATAAATTCAACATCAATTTTCCCTATCGTCAAGCCGCCAGGGGTGTCAAACATACGGCCCACGGTCCAAATCGGGCCCGCAAGTGGGCTTAATTCGGCCGTGAGAAGATTTGGTAAACTATAAAAATAAGTGTGGATGTCAATATTTAAAATGCAAGTTTAAGTAAAAAAAAATACAAATAAAAGTAAATGTGTTAAATATGACACATTCAACAACTAGAGACAGTCAGCCAATCGTGACGCTTGTTCAGTGTGTTGTAATTGTTTGTTTGGGCTTATGCAGCCCGACCAGCAGCGATCAGTGAATCATTTCCATGCTCCTTGCGGTGCAGAGATTTTTCCCCAATGTCAACTTCAACACCCCAAGTGCGACGCAGGCGAATCAAAATGTCTCCGCTGAAATCCAAGCTCCTTGTCTCGCTCCTCGTCGCCTTGCCTATCGCTAGACACGACGGCTCCAGATATGTCGTGCCGCGTCGGTTATGGTGATACCTCAGATACGGAATAAGCAATGACACGAATGAATTTTGAGTTTCAAGGCACCTCTGCGCTTTATGTTTAATGAGTGGATGGGTAAATGGGTTTTGGTTGTGTAGTCCAGTCGGCCAGGTTTCTCGTCGTCACCGGCGGACTCGGCCCCGTGCAGACTGTCTGGCTGCCTCGTCATTGAGACGTGCCTCGCTCGTGCGTGGGAGCCCCTCTCGTGTCGGTCTCCGACATACAGTGACCCGCCGTTACTGTCATGTCAAGGAGAGATGACGAGGCACCCAATCGTATCCAACCCTGGCGGAATGGGGCGTGGCCAATCAGTGGCTGAATCGCCATGGTAACTTGGACGACCAATAGGAATAACTGGTGTCACTTAAGACATTAAGAGTTTAACAACCAAATATCTGATGTCGTCATCAAAAGAAAAAGCATCACCTCAGCCGATGGTCGGGGAAGGTTAGTTTAAAAAAAAAAAATGTAATTTAAACAAGCTGAACATGGCATTGAAGTCATTTGTCATCCACACCTTCCTCCTCACCTTCTCCTGCCTCCAAAGTAGGTCATTCCAGGCCAGAAGCGTTGGTTTTTCTTTTTCTTTTTTTTTCCCTCTCCTCTCTTTCTCTCTTCTCCTAAGCTACGCTACATCTGCTCTATATTGTGCTGCCTGTCCCGCCTTATGTAATAAAGGAGGAGTCGGCAAGCAAGCATGTGCGCTTGTCATGTTTCCGCGGCTGGAGTGCATCCCGACACCACGTGTGCTGGGGAAAGCCGTCTTTTCTCCCCTCAAGGGGGGGTCGCGAGGTTGTTGACGGCAAACTATGAATTGGAGAGTTTGAATAAATAAATGAATAAATAAGGGCTCCCTGGTTCATGACGAGTTTTTTTTTTTTTTGTGTTACCATGAAGGCTTGCTGTGGAGTAGTTTGTGCAGAATATACGTGATCATGCAGCCGATCAAGTCCTGGTTGGGTTACCGCTTTGAAAAACTGCTAAAACTGAAGGGGGGGAAAAAAACAATCCAAAAAAGAATATTCTCAATTCTCGTTTCCACACTTGTGCCATAACAGTGGCCTTTTTTTTTCCAATTGTTTTTTTTTTAATTTTATTTTTTTTTATTTACAGAGGCTGATATGCAGTGAGGATGAGCGGCATCGGGGAAAACTCGTCCGACCCTGCCAGGGCAGAGTTGCGAAAACGTAAAGAATGTTCTGCTGAACTTCTTGGACCCAGGTAAGGCTCAACTTGCTCTTTGTGCTGTTTAAACTCCTACAACTCGCAACTCAGCCTCTCTTCGTAATGCCATTGAGGGGACTCAAGAATTTGATTCCCGAAAAAAAATAAATAAAAGCCTGTTTTTGATCACTTATGAATCGGTTCTTGTCTCTTTGTTTGTCCGCAGTCCCAAGCGAAGCAACGAGAAGCGCAACCGCGAGCATGAGAACAAGTACATCGAAGAGCTCGCCGAGCTGATCTTCGCCAACTTCAACGACATCGACAACTTCAATGTCAAGCCCGACAAATGTGCCATCCTGAAGGAGACTGTGAAGCAGATCCGGCAAATAAAGGAGCAAGGTACGCTCACCCGTCGCGAACGCTCGCAAATGGTGCCTATTATTATCCGTCCATCCGTTTTTCTGTCGCGTCTGTCCTCATTACGGTAAGGGGCGCCGGCGCGGTTAAATTCCATGAAAAGACGGCCTGCAACGTTAAAAGGAAAAAAAATAGCCGTTGGCACCAGTTTTGGTGTTTTACTCATTCGTTGCCATTGACGGATATTGAAGACAAAAATTTTGACCTGGGCTGGCAGTGAATGAGTTCAAATGAAGAAGGTTGAGATGTCTCTCATAACAGGATCCACAAAAATGACTCAAGGGCCAACGCCTAATGATGGGAAAATGAAGCTTCAAATTTGCTTCATGAACCAGTTGTTGTATTTTTGAGTCCTGTAGATGGCACTGTTGGGTTTAATAATTGCCGCTGACACGAGTTTGCTAATGCACATTCGTCTTAAGTTTCGAAAGCCGCCCGTGCGAGTGAATATTGTCCTAAACAGAATAAAGCTTGATTAAGGTTCCTTGCACCACTCGGTCATGTAACGTGCATAATCCAGAGCGCTCTTTTGGCATTCCCTCCACCGTCCCGAGCCAGAACATCAGGCGCATCAATCGGCGCTGCGGAATTATTTGCCCACATGCTCGTTTGAGCTCACTCAAGTCACTCAAGGCTCTTTTTTTTTATTTTTTTTTTTTTTTTAGGAGCACCGTTATCCTTACAAACACTCATACAAATTGCCTTTCCTTTTGAAAAACTCAAAAATATTTTAGCTCCAATTATAGTTTGAATTTTTCACGTTGCCGCGAAGGAGAGTATAGACGTCAGGTTGAGAACGTTTTGGACTCAGCTCGACTCGGTGTGGTCTAATTATATACGTGGACGGGCGATGTCGTCTTGTTTTATGTGCCACGATTTGTTATGTAACATGAGCGATGGAATAGAAAGGGGAAAGTCACCCTCAAACTCGGCGTTGCGTCGCTCCAACGATATTTTGATAGACATGCCACGCAATGTTGAGACTTTGTTTTATTTACATTTTTCTTAATAGTCGTCAATTTGCCGACAAGTCTTAAAAGAAATGAAAAGAAAGGGGTGATTTTGGAAGGAATGGTCATAATTATGAGAAATGTCAAAATTTTGCAGGATTGATCGTGGCGTCATGACAGAGAAAAAAGCTCCAACTTCATGTTTTATTTTTCCGAAATTAAAAGCATCGCATTTAGAGAAAATCATTCGCTATCAAAATAGCAAGACAAGAGACAAAAAATGCACGCATACCGTTCTAAGTGCCCTCTTACTTTTGGGGCTGAATTTTCAGAAGCACACCTTAAACACAGGAGGGGTAAAAAAAAAAGATGCAATCACGTGCCTTCAATTGGCGCGGATGCAAAGTGATATTTCCACACCAAGATTGCTCAACGCCACACAGACCCGCGCATTCATCTCATGAGGTGTTAATGATGTTTGCATCAGCGGGACCTCTCCGGGACACAGCGGGGGGGCCGCACGGCGTCGCCGCCGCACCGAGCGACCCCCCCCCGCCCCACAGCCAGGCTGTACGGAGCCATCACTCAATGTCGGCAAGAAGAAGCGCGCCTCAGACGTAGGGAGGAGCCGATCGAAAAAGTCGCCTCTCTGGGGACGGGTAAACATGATCCGTAAACAAGCCGGCGTGTGTACGTCGGCGTGGCTCTGTCTCGGCTAGTGAAGGCGGCGAGTGTCGGAGCCAACAAGCGGCGGCAGTGTGAAGGAAGCTGTAAAAAGCGGCGCTCCTTTAGACTTTGTAAAAAAATGGCATATTGTTGTTAAAGACGCAATCAGCTCCTTCTTTTTTTTTTTTTCCTCTTAATGTTGTGATTATTTTTTTTTTTTATAGTTATTGGATTTTTTTTCACGTTACGACATTATCTCCACTAGATGATGTCATTTTTGCGCTATAATATTGCAACCATCTTTGCAATATTGGCCCATTTTCTTTGCTGTGTCACCACTTCATTTTTTTACAGCTACATACACAAAATATTCTTGTCGTTTTTTTCTTTTTAAATTGTAATATCCCAACTGTGTCCACACACAGAGAAAGCAGCCACCACCAACGAGGAGGAGGTGCAGAAGGCCGATGTTTCGTCGACGGGCCAGAGCGTGATTGACAAAGATGCCTTGGGTCCCATGATGCTGGAGGTGGGCGTCTACGTATTTCGTGCGCACGTTTAAATTGACTCATCGAGATACAAGCGACTCGTGTCCGCTCATCCTGAACACTTTCAACCACTATGACAACCTCTCTCGAGCTCTCTCCATTTCACTTTTCTCTCGCGTCGGCCTTTAGATATGTCCCGTAGAGGGCTATTTATAGCTCTCCTCGTCCGGCGTCACCAAATCGACACACTGACTCGTGGGGGCTAAATATAGCTTGTGTTCATTTAAAGGATGCGCTAAGAGGGAAGCATATAGGCGAGAAAAACGCACCCGCACCGCTTCTGTGGTGCCTGACATATTTGGTGTACGGCGAAACAAAATGAGAGCGTGACCGCAGCAAAGTCACAATATAATGTATGCGTATCCATTTTTTTAATACAGATATTATTATTATTATAATACAATTTTTTTTGGTCACTTTTTCTTGATCGTAATATAACTTTTTTTCCTATTCGTGTGACTGTTTTCACCTCAATGCAATTTATTCTTCTCGCATTACTTTTTTGTAACGAGTGAAAATATTTTTTCACATAATGTAGATTTTCTTGTAACAACTTTTTAAAAAAAAAAAAAATAATAATAGCAATGTCATGCTTTTCTTGTGAATTAATGTTTTCCCAATACAATATGCCGCCTTTATTTCTAATATTTGTTTTACCGTATTGATGCAACTTTTTTCTTGGTAATATTTTCCTTTTCATATTTTCTTCTTTTACAACTCTTTCCCCCCATTTTGTCGTAATGCAACGTAATGCATTATAGTAAAAAAAAAATTCTCATCCAACTTTTTGGTGGTCATAATTTTTTTTCGTAACGACTAATTGTTTCATAACATTTTTTTTTTTTTTTTGCTAGTCTTATCCTACGTTTTCCTCGAGACGGTACCTTTTTCTTTTTCTCGTATCAATGACTTTATTTCTCAATGTCAGTGGTCTTTGTAAACCAGAGCACCCGCAACATTACTGACGCAAGCGCTGTGCGGAAGGAGGCTTGCTCCGTTTCGATGTGCCCTACTTGTCCGGCGCGTGGCCTTTCTTCGCACGGCATGCACTTACCGCGCCGCGATAAATGATGTCGGCCGCCGCTCTATTTTCAGCCGCGCTCGACTTTGGGAAACGTCCGTGCATATTTTTCATGCATTAAAACCGTACGGACGCACGTTGCAAACAATTAGTCTAATGGTGATTATCCTCGTCGCAGCCACAGAGGTGGAAGAGGAACCACCTCAGATTAACAAGCACCAAAAATCTTTTTTTTTCTCTCGCTCGCTCTCTCTCTCTCTCTCGCTCCCGCCAAAGGGCTGCGGGTGATTTGATGGCCTAATTGCCACCATCTTGTGCGTAATGGCTGACCTGAGGCTGTATTATTTTTTTTTTCAATTAAGTGCTTCTCTTCATCCTCTTCATTCACTGCGCTCTTGCCTTTTGTACTAAATGAGTGATGGATGGCCGTATGGACGCGAGAGTGTTGCGTCATTCTGCCGACATATTGGTACAGCTTGTGCTTTGTCAATATGCTGGATAATTGCCAAACAAGCGGAATTGCCCGGGTACAATGTGGTCATTCGGAAAGCTTTATTTCTGCATTCGTAGAGAAAATGAAACATTGTGACTCGTGTTTTTTTTTTTTTTGTTTTGTTTTTTTAAAACCAGTCATGAATTAATAAAGTCAGAGTTTTATGAGAATGTAGTCATTATTAGATTAAAGTCATATTAGGATTATGATTTTTTTTTCTCAATATTATAAAAATTTTGCTAAAATTTTAATTATTTACAGTACGTTTGATACCAATTTTTTTTCAGACCAAGACCTGTACGAGTATTCTCTCTGAAGCATCTAAAATTTCATTTCACACAATAACAAAACATACATTACTCATTCGGGTTTTCTTTGCCTTTGGTATTGGCCGGTATCGGCAGTGAGTACTCCAGGATGGCCGAGTGGTCTAAGGCGCCGCGTTCCGGACCCAGTCTCCCCAGGAGGCCTGGGTTCGAATCTCGTGGCTGCCAGGATGGCCGAGTGGTCTAAGGCGCCGCGTTCAGGACCCAGTCTCCCCAGGAGGCCTGGGTTCGAATCTCGTGGCTGCCAGGATGGCCGAGTGGTCTAAGGCGCCGCGTTCAGGACCCAGTCTCCCCAGGAGGCCTGGGTTTGAATCTCGAATTTCCCCATTGTGGGACTAATAAAGGCATTATTATTATTGGCTGCCAGGATGGCCGAGTGGTCTAAGGCGCCGCGTTCAGGACCCAGTCTCCCCAGGAGGCCTGGGTTCGAATCTCGAATTTCCCCATTGTGGGACTAATAAAGGCAATATTATTATTATTATTACTCGATACCTGAAAATAAAGCTGGTATCACCTCGACTCACCCACCCTGAGTTGTAATATCTCAAGAGAAAAGTTGCAATTTCAGGAATATTTATGGTTCTTATGAAAAACAATTCTGAATAAAAAAAATAAATCTTAATTTATGTGAGGAAAAAGTCTTGTCATTTATTTATATATTTAAATGAGAAAGAAGTGGCATTAAAAATAGGATACTAAAAAAAAAAAAGAATTAATAGAAGCAGCCCCTTTCCATCTTTTGGTTGGTTGTCCCGCACAGGCCCTGGACGGCTTCTTTTTCGTGGTGAACATGGAAGGCAACATCGTGTTTGTGTCGGAGAACGTGACGCAGTACCTGCACTACAACCAGGAGGAGCTGATGAACACCAGCGTCTACAGCGTCCTGCATGTCGGCGACCACGCCGAGTTCATCAAGAACCTGCTGCCCAAATCCCTCGGTGAGCCCTCGTTCTACCCCGTCCGTGACGCTGCTTGACTTTTATACTTCGAGTCCTGCCTATTTACCATCGGCGGCTTGATTTATTAAATTTTTTTGGGTAGACTTCAGATGTGTTCTACTTTTTCTTTGAGGTCGTTGCATACAATCTATACGTTCTTCTTTCTCTCCTATATCACGATAGCGTTAGTGCCCCGAGCGCTCTCCTTCCGTCTTGCTCCCTTCTCGGCTAATTAACTTCCTTTTTCAGGTTCTCTCCCCTGTCAGCCGCGGCTCCCTTCCTATAGGCTCATCTTCAAGGGTGTTGCTTTCCCATTTTCGCTGTCAGCTTCCCATTGTGTAGTTCTCTTGCCATAAAAAAAAAAGATGTAATATTGCTTCTGTAATTGTGCTATTTGGCGAGAAATAAGTCGGACTTCCATCAGAGCCAATTGTTGTCATTTTACCAAAGCCTTCATGTTGTGAGAAAATATTGCTTTGACAGGAATAGTCAGGATATTGCACAAATGACAAGAATAGTCATAAAATGAGGGCGAAAATAGCTTGAAGAGAAAATGTATAAGTTTACACAAAAAACAATATATATATTTATTTTAAAAATATTCACGAGGAAGTAGTTGGATTTTTGCTTGAAGAAAGTCTGTCTTGATTATACGACAGTAAAGTTACAATATTGCAAAGCCATAAGAAGAGAACTCTGTCATAATATTGCTAAAGAAAATAATTTCCCTTAGAAAAATAAAGCCCAACTGTTGTAATATTGCATGAGCATGACGGAACCAATTTCTTTACCACTTACGATTGGACATCCGCTTCTTTTGCCACTAATCAAGCACCGGAGGTGCTTTTCAATCTATGTCAGTCCCTCCACCCCCTCGTTGCCTGGGATTGAGGTCTGACGAGTGCTCGGCCATCTGGGCGGGAGAGCGAGTGGCGAGGAGGAGAAGAAGCAGCAACCGGGAAGAAGAAGAAAAGAAAAAAAAAAAGCATCAAGCGCGGGGCTGTGTCCCAGATAACTGGGAGATTATCATCAATGCAGCGAATGAGATCAGCAGATGGAGTGGGACGCGACTTTGCTCGAGTGAAGCGAGTTGTGTGTGCGTGTTTTCGAGGAGATGCGTATGTTTGGAGCTAGTCTGCAAACTTTATGGCGGCTCCGAATGTCTTCCCAAAAATCGCTCGCTAATTTAATATAGCGTGCCACCGCTAGTTGGAATCAATTGATTCTCTCGGTTAAATACAGCCTCGGATGGACTTTCTGTCGAAATAAACGCAAGCGCACATTCCCGCGCGACCTGCCGCTCGCCTCAGCTCCCGCCGATTCAACGGTGTTGTCAGTTAACTGTCAGACAAATTTAAACTCCTTCACCGACATTGTTGAAAAGCGCACGCAGTTAAAGCACAGATACTACAGTTCTGCCAAAATGTATGGATGGCTACCCCAAGTGGACGAAAATAAAACCTGCACCCCATGTGCATATATTTTGCTTTCCACAAAGCTGTGATTTGTTTCTTTTATTTTTTTAATTTTATAGTACTTGCTCATACTGTACCTGCAAATGATTCTCAGCTTTTGCAGGCTCTGTCTTTGGCAACCCAACACCCCCGAAACCCTCATCTCCCTGAATTTTCTCCCCACTAAATCCAGCACCTTTGCGTCTCCCACAGTGAACGGCGTGCCGTGGTCCAGCGAGGGTCCGAGACGCAACAGCCACACCTTCAACTGCCGAATGCTGGTCAACCCGCACGGCGAGAGCCCCGAGCAGGCGCACGAGCACGAGCCGCAGCAGCAGCAGAAGTACGAGACCATGCAGTGTTTCGCCGTGTCGGAGCCCAAGTCCATCAAAGAGGAAGGCGATGGTACGCAAGTGCAAAGAACGATTTTCTTTTTATTTTTTTTTTTAATCACATTGGCATTGATCTTTTATCAATAAACGGCAAAATGGTAATCGTTTTATTGATTTTAATGTACGATAATAACGAAAAAACGCTTTCAACTATTTAAAAGTGGGGGAAATGTGAGTTGAAAAGCTCGAGCGCGCGCTGCCGCTGACACTCAAAGGTCATCGCTTCCCTTGCTGCTCCTCCTCATGAAAGACGAGGGGTGGCGCGGGGGTGCGCCCTGCTCCACATCCTCATTAATAACCCCATTAATGATGCTGCCTGGGAATAACATGCATTTCATTTTCTTGACATCATCCGTCATCCTCCCCCTTCCTCGGGGCTTTCAATATGCTGCTATATGCGTCCTCATCTCGAACCTCTCTCTCCCCGCCCTCAGACTTCCAGTCGTGCCTGATCTGCGTGGCTCGCCGGGTTCCCATGAAGGAAAGGCCCATGTTGCCCACGCATGAGAGCTTCATCACACGCCAAGACCTCCAAGGTACAGAGAAAGGACAACCTGGTCCAAATCAGACGCATTTGAACGTCAGAAAGCGTAAGGCAGACCTTCCGCCCACGAGGCCACCGTGCTGCCCTCGATGCTAACGCGCTAGTCCAATTACAGCGGCATCGCAAGCGCAGTCTTAACGAGATCCATTAGCCTGACAGATGGCATGACCTGGTTTCTCAGTCGACGCACATTAGCGTGTGCCTAATGTTGTGGCTTTTGACTCGAAGCTTGCTGACATGTCTTCATTTATGGTTTCCGAGCGCGATCACAGAATGAATTAAACCCCTTCAGGGGTGCCTGCATCCCAACAGTTCGACAACGCCGGCTTTAACTTGGCCCTCCAATGAATACTTGTGTTTAATGTTTGCTGTTTTCAAGGCAAGATCACCTCCCTGGATACCAGCCTGTTGCGTGCCTCCATGAAGCCGGGCTGGGAGGACCTGGTGCGTCGTTGCATCCAACGCTTTCACCTGCAAAACGACGGCGAGATGTCCTTCGCCAAACGGCATCAGCAAGAAGGTAAGTCACGCTCGCCGGGGTTGTTTTTTTTTTTTTGTTCGCAGTCCGACTCATGAACCTCACTGTTTTTTGTTTTTTTTATGTATTTAATTTATTGATTGACCTTTTTTTACCCCCAGTGCTTCGCCACGGCCATGCGTTCAGCCCCATCTACCGCTTTTCCCTCTCGGACGGAACCATCGTGTCGGCCCACACCAAGAGCAAACTGGTGCGCTCTCACGCCACCAACGAACCTCAGCTTTACATGTCGGTGCATGTTCTCCAGAGGTATATCCAATAGCGCCAATGTTTTCTCTGCAAATTACTTACCTGTTCGAACCCTGATGTCCCTGGTTCACATTCTGTGAATGAGGTTGTCGGCATTCATAAAAATCATCTTATGATACATAGAGCGCAAGACAGTACTGTATGACAATAAAGTGTAATTGCAGATCCACTCCAGTAGGTGGCAGTGGTGCTATCCTTGCCCATTGTGCTTAGCAAGTATTAACTCTACGGTGTCGGTTTGTTTTGCAACAAAAAAGCTCTTATTTATAGTTGCTGCGTGGGGGGGGGGGCGCAAATTGTTTTTTCTTGCTATGAGTGGGGAGTGTAACATTAAATAATTTAGAAGCACTGAGCGAACGTAAATGCGGCTGTGTGTTGTTGTTTGGCCTCCAGGGAGCAGACGGTGTGCGCCCTGGGCCAGGACATGGGACCCAGCGCCCAGGCCACGGGCATGGCTCCCAAGCCCATGAACTCCTCAACCCCGTCCATGACTCCCCCAACCCCGGGCAGCTTGCCAGGCGCAGGACCTCAGGGCCAAGACATCAGCAACAGCACGCCTTTCTCTCCACCGGGCCCCGCCGGCCCGAGAGAGCCGGCAGCCATGGGGGGACACATGCAGGGCTACCGCTACGGCTGCCCCCCACCGCACAGTCACGCGGGGGGGATGCAGCCGCCGCAGCAGGGCCAGAACTGGAGAATGAACAGTCCCTCCCGCGCCAGCCCCAGCCCGGTGGGCGGCCCGCATCCGCCTCAGCAGAACTGTATGCTTTCCCCAAGGCATCGCGGCAGCCCCGGGGGGGCGGGTAGCCCGCGTGTCGGCCTTCACTCTCCCTCCCCGGTGGGGATGGGTGGCGGTGCGGCGGGCAGCCATGGCAACAGCTACACCAGCAGTTCTCTGTCAGCCCTCCAGGCCCTCAGCGAGTGTCACGCAGTCGGTCACGGGCACACGCTGGGCTCTCCAGATCGGAGGATAGGCTCCCCGGTGAGCGTCCCGCCAGGATCGGGTGCTCATCCCATGTCGAGACCGGGACCGGGTTCCGCGGACTCTTTCGAAGCGGTGCAGGTCGGAAACGCAGCGGGCCCGACGGAAATGAACCCGGCTGACCCAAAAGACGAGCGCGAGGATGACGCTCACTCTCGCCTTCACGACAAGGGCCACACCAAGCTGCTGCAGCTGCTCACCACCAAACCGGAGCCTCTGGAGACGCCATTGTCCCCTAACGCGGGGGCCGAGGGGAAAGAAGCGGCCGGGGTCCGCGGCGGGCTCGCCGCCGTCACTACGCATGCCACGTCCCTCAAGGAAAAACACAAAATCCTTCACCAGCTGCTGCAGAACAGCACGTCTCCCGTGGACCTGGCCAAGCTCACCGCCGAGGCCACCGGGAAGGAGCTGGGCCAGGAGCAAGGCCAGGGTGCTGCCGGCGCAGATGGCACCCCCAAGCAGGAGCCCCTCAGCCCCAAGAAGAAGGACAACGCTCTGCTGCGTTACCTGCTGGACAAGGACGATGGCGGCTTGAAGGACAAGGCGCCCAAACTCGAGCCCGGGGAGGTGAAGGCGGAAGGGGGCAAACACCCGCTTGTCAAAACGGAGAAACCAGACGTCGGGTACGATCAAGCTGAACAGGTCAGTTTCTATCTCTTTTCTTGTTGTTTTTCCGCTCATGCTGCACATTTAACAATTTTAACATGGTCCACGCAGGATGCCTTGAGACAACCCAAGGTCACACAACAAGACATTCAAATATGTTTGGAACTTCGGCGAGTAGCCGCGGCTAATAAGTTCTAACGTCCAAAACTGCCGTCTCCCCAGCCCACCGGTTCCCTTTTTACATTGTGTGTGTGTACGCGGCGCATGCAATCAGATCAGCGACTTCCCGTAGTGTGATGGAAAGCGCTCCAGTTATTGAATGGCTACTCCACAGAAAAGCCACTTTGTGGATATCTGGCACTTCCCGCCGTTTTTTTTTTTTTTTTTTTTTCTTAACTACAGGTGTCTCAACCAAAAAGCAACATATCTTTTAAGACTTGGTTTGGCGGCGTGAGCAAAGGGAGGCTGCGTCCCACCCGCTTCAAACGGATGTGACATCTGGAAGGAGCCCCCCCGCGGTGCTTCGGCCATTTGATCCCTGCTCGCGTTTGGCCCGGGAATCTGCGGGTTTGGCAGCCATCGCTGGTCATGGCTGGCACTGAAAGAAAGAAAGACGGGCAAAGTGAGGGAGGAGGGGATCTGGAATGAACAGGGAGAGTGTTGCTGGTGAAATTTCAATGGCCGTGTGCTGCATGGGTGGTGGGCAAAGTGTGGCCCGGGGGCCAGATATGCGCTGCAGTCTTTCATCAGGCTCCCTGAGAATTTACAGACTTGTAGTGTTAGTTTTTTTTTTTTTTTTTTTTTCATTTAAAATTCATTCATTCCATGAATTACATTTTCTGATTTATTTAAAAACAAAAAGTAAATAAAGCAATTAATAATATAATATAATTTAAAATAACACATTTGTATGTCCATATAACCATATTTTTAAATATGTATAATTAAATAACTGGTTAATTATAATTGAATTAATTACCGATCATTTAAAATGAGAGAAATTTCTCATTAAAATTATAAAAATGTTATGATTTAACACACTCATTTGGTCTCATCTACGAATGTTCTCCCCCCCCCCCACCTGTCCATTTTAAAAACACGCAACACACGTTACACACGTCCACAGAATTTCTGTGCGTTTAGAAAGAAAAAAAACACGCTTTGTAGAGCGTGTTCGTTGGAGGGTAACGTGTGGAGGAGGGTCTCGAAATCAGGTCAGATCACGCGCCACATTAATTGAGCGCAAGTAGATCGAAAATTCAGTTCCTAAATGATGCCATTGGTTTGGAACCTCAAGCTCAAGAGCTCTCTGGTTAGGACAGGAGCAGGACAACGACCCATAACATATCAGCGAGGCCATTTATGCACTGCACAAATTGAAGAAGAACTTTGATTACCATGAATGTGATTTCCATTTTTTTTCTGTATTCTTACTGTAATACTCTCATATAAAAAAGAAGAGCCACAGTTGTCGATGCCCTTTTCAGCCGTTCACTGAATGCCGGAAAACCGTTAACATTTCGTTGTATTGTTTACAATGACAATGAAGGCGATTCTGATCGTGATTGTAAAACACCAACACAATGAGTACACTAGGACAGGAGCTGTTGTGTGCCACAGCCCACGTCCAGACACTCACATGCAGAATCGCTGTTACCCATCACGCCATAAAGGCGCCGTAATTTTTGGGGGAGTGTCTTCGAATATGCCCAAGTTTGTAGTCTGTGTTGTAAAACTATTGATTTATTTGTTTAATTTTGAGACTTTTCACCTATTGCGGGTATAGGTGGAACATATCCCCCCAAAATTAAAAAAAAAAACATGGAATGTTGGGGGTTCAGATGATATGGACCGGCATAGCATGGGAACAAAGAGGGGAGCGACACGGGGAGGCGCACATAACCCCAGGAGAGCCCAGCCTCGGCAGGCGGAGTGAACGCGATGAGCCATATGCCGCTGCCTGTCCTCGCCGCTGCCATGGTGATAGTGGTGAGGAGGAAACCACTTAGAAATAGCGCCAGCAGCGAGGCTTTGTTTTCTGCTGCATTGGTTATAAGGGAGGGAAAAAGTCTGAGTTTAGCCACCGCTGTCCCCTGACCTCAACCCTACTGAGAACCTGTCTAGTTAAAGCATCCTTTGAATGGGTGGTGGCAAATAATTGCGTATTGTACTCATCATCCATCGATTAATCGAGTAATTGGTTCAAACAATCATCTCGCAACCAAATAAAATCTTGTTTTGTGCCGCATCGCAGATGTGAATTGATGGTCGTTGTGAAGTTTGCCGCCGCCATATAGTTTTGGGGTTCAAGGCATCACTGTAGGAGAATTCGTCCATTTTTTTCCCTATAAATTGAACTGACTTTAGGAAAGATAAACTAGAAATGTTTCATTTGGAAGGCGGTATATTTGATTTCAAGTGTACAGTACTTGTAAAATCCCCTTTCTCGCCGTGTGTGTGTGAGAGTATCTTGTATTTAGTCACGGACGCTGTGACGACTTCATTATCTGGCGAGTGGGCTGCTGGTGAATGGCTGCTCGGCCATGTGTGACCGATGACTACTCGATTTGGGTGGGGGGTGTCTAACCTCACCCACTGCTCTCTCTCCCACTAGTGTCAACCAAGCCTCCCTCCCTCCCACCCTCCTGTAATGCTCACAATTGTTTGAGAGCTGAATTATTGATGCGGGACTACATGTGAAATCAGAGCAGAGTTGACTTGTGGCGAAAGGCAGCGGGGAATATTTTGTGTGTGTGTGTTCATTTTCCACTGTCATCAACTTTGACCGACATGAGAGAAAGCACTTCCTTCCCCCCCCCACCCCGTGACATGGCCTCACTGCCCAACATTCCTTCTTTGACATGCCAATTTCCTTCCCCCAACTAAACACAATTAAAATCAAACCAAAGATCGATATCTTGAATCCAGGCCAAATATATGCGTGCTTGTTCTTTTTGTAGTTATTTCTTCCTACCAGATAGTTTCAACGCAAGAGCTTTTTCGCCTAAAATAAGAAATTCTATCATTCTGTTTCATGCCACTTGCAATTGTCAAATTAAACGACATTAATTTTACCTTACGACACTAATAATACGGTTATGGTCACATGAGAAAGGAGGTGAGACGTTATTAAGAATCTCACATTATTAATTTTTTTTCCCCCTTGTCCTTCATGCTCAGTTTTTGCAGTGTACCCTCAATGTTCCTGCACAGGATGCGGCTCGCGTTACACTGCTGCCTTGAAAACGGGGAGAGATTGATAGAAAGAGGAGCCATTAAGTATAAAAGCAAAGCAGTATGGCCAAGAGAATAGAAAGCGAAAGGGGAGGGGGGGGGCAAGCAAGAGGAAGCGATGCAAGTGAGAGTGTACAGGAGCATTACATCATTCCTGACCTCATTAGTGCTTTTCACTGTCTCACCCCCCTCCACACTGACTGTAGCACTCCCATATAGCCTGTCGGCTTGCCGCCAGATGAAAGTCTATGAAAATGTTAGATCATGTATATCCTGACCAAAATGGTGGATTGTCACGCTGCCTCTAAATGTGGGAAAGAAAAAAAAAAGCTCTCAGATACATGCTTGTTGCGTTTTTATTGACCACCTTTCGCAACAGACACTCAACACGCAGACTAGCTAACCAAAGCTAGCAGTGGCTGACTCCACTCGCTGGCACACACGTCACTCACCAGGCCTGATGCTGTTAAGTAGGTTAAATATTTGGTTTTATCCAGCATTCTTTTCGTTTAATTGTCATTGCCTAATTTGTTCAGTCAAAACTAACGGTGTATTGTAATCAAGTGGATTTTGAAGTTAGGGAAAATGTTGGTATCTATTGATCATCTGGATTTTTTTCTATTTTAATAAATGAAAATACTTCAATCAGGGCCAATGGTATAAACTCTTTACTCTTTGCAACAGGTCCTTTAAAAAATGCTTAAAAAAAAAACAAAAAAAACAGGATTCTGAGACGCATTTTTCCCCAAAAATATCGGAATAAGTACATGCCCTGGTCGTTAATTACATTTTTGTAGGATTAATTCCTTTACTAATTCACTTACTTTTGGGTGAAGTTCATTTGTAACGACTATTTTTGAAGTATCACTCTTCATTTGGTGTTCTGTTAAAACAGCTGTTGAGTAGTTGGCCGCTCAGCAAGTCTTCGTTTGCTGCACTCTGGTGGCCACTTGTAGCACTTGCAACTTATTTACCTCAGCCCCCCTCTGACTCTCCACGTCTTCAAATTTCTCAAGTGTCATCCATCTCCTTCTCCCCCCCTGCAGTCGTCAGAGCTGGACGACATCTTGAACGACCTGCAGAATGCCCAACCGCAGCTGTTCTGCGAGCCGCGGCCCGTCTCGCTGCCCAGCCCCATGGACAAGCAAAACATCATCAACGACATCCTGCAGATGTCCGACAACAGCCCGGCCGCCGCCGCCGCGCAGCATCCTCAGCACAAGAATGTTAGCGGTGGCATGGGGCCGACCAGTGAGTACCGAAGCGCCGTGATTCTCAACCACGGTGGCAGCAGAGGTGGCAAAAGCATTCACAGTCTGTAAAATAAATAATAAATATTTAACTACATTACACACACCTAAAAAATCTGCCTTTAGTACAGCCACAAAGTGTTTGTTGATCTATTTATGCCAGCAGGATGTGGTGAGGGAAGAACAATTAAATACTCTCACTATTGTATTGGTATGATTGCTCCCTCTAGTGGTCGATGAAAGAACCACTGAATAACATTTTCCAATAGTGTAATGCTTTTGTTGTTGAAACATTTTTTGTAATCCAGTACATTGTGGAAAAAGTCATCACGATTATTTTTCATTGATATTGAAATCCGACCAATGATTATTCATTGAAATGAAAATGTTGTACTTGTTCAAACTACCAAAACTCGATTTTAAATGAATTGAAATAATAACCACAAAATTAATTAGCTCTAACATTTGTTTGTGAATATTCATTATTTGAAGAAATATTGCTCCCGGAACATGATGCTAATTTTCTGTTCGCCTGTCAATGACATTTTACATTGACTTGCGATATGTCTATAACAAATTATTTCCAATTCTTTTATTCCAGATTTCTGTGGCATGCGGCCGGGCAGGGGCGGGCCGGCGAGGAGTGTGTCGCTGGAGATGAGCGCATCACCGCAGTACCCCATGAGGACCACCAGCCCATATACGCTTGTTCAACAACAGCAGCAGCAGCAAAGCATGGTGGGAGGACACGGCATGATGGCGAGCCAGGCCAACATGGTCGTCCCAGGTTTGTTGTCGCAATTGTTACATGGCTTAGTCCCGCTGGTGCGCTTCAGTCACTCTCCTCTCCATCCAGGACTTATGGGTCCTGGCGCTCCTCGGCAGCAGCAGCAGCAGGAAGGCTGGGCGGGCTCAGCCTCGGCGCCGCAGCTGGCCCAGGGTCGGATGGGTCCCGGCGGCGCTCCCATGAGGCCGGGCGGGCAGCCAGGCCCTCGGCAAATGCTTCAGACCTCCATGATGCCCAACGGTGAGAAAGAAGACCGATGTTGCCGCTCATCTCGTTGCGTTAATTTATCTTTTTGTTTCTAAATTTGGATCATTAAAAGTTATGTGCAGTAATCGGTTATCTGTAAGAAAAGTAAATGAAGAATTTTATATGCGTATTTTACATCAGTTTATGTATTGTACCAATGAATTTCTTCAATTATTTTATAACAACTTTTTGTTTTAACCTCACCTTCAAATGTCCTTTGCGTTGTCTGTTTTAATCTTCAAATGTGGCCCTCGGACACAAAATTTTGCCAAAGCCGTTTTTGTCTAGTTTATAACCTCCACCTTAGAAACTGCGGACACCAATTTTTTCTTTTTTTGTTTTTTTTTTACCCCTTAAGCCCAACCTGACATGGACATCAGTGTGGTCGGGCACTTCTCACAGCAACAGCAGCAGCAGGCTCCGCCCAATCAGACGGCGCCTTGGCCCGACAGCATGATGCCCATTGAGCAGACGGCTTTCATCAACCAGAACAGGTTAAAAAAAATTTTTTTAAATGACAGCAACTTCACATTTTCAGCACCATCTCAGATGTTAACCACACATTAACACCCCACTCGGCATTGTCCTCTGGCCAGGTCGCTGCACCCGACTCCTCAGGAGGACTTGTTGTGCAGCATTGGCCTCGGCGGTGGCGAAGGGGGTCCGGTCGACGAGGGGGCCCTTATGTCCCAGCTGTACACGGCACTGAAGGATTTCGACGGCCTGGAAGAGCTGGACCGGGCGCTCGGCATCCCTGCGCTGATCGAACAGGTCCGCTCCACGATTCCCGTCGTCTTTGGACAAAGTGAAACCAGCGAGTTTTATTTATTTTTTTTTAGTTTTAGTTATCATACTTTTACCCATGACCCTTTCAGAACCAGACGCTAGAGCAGGACCAGTTCCCGCAAGACCCCTCCTCCATGATGCTGGAGCCGAAGCCCCCCATGTACGCCCAGCAGCAGTTTGGCCCGCCCCCGTCCCACATGGCGCAGAGGGGCTACCCCGGCGCGCCCATGCAGGAGCCGGGCTTCCACCCCATGGCCGGCCAGATGCCACCACGTCCCGGTTACCCAATGATGAGGATGCAGGCCCGGGCGGGACTCAGGCCCGTCGGGGTGGTGCCCAACCAGCCCAACACGCTGCGGCTGCAGCTGCAACACCGACTACAGTCGCAGCAGGTTTGTCTTACTGTTGAATGATGTATGTATGGTGTTATTATTGATGCGTAAACGGAAGACTTTTTTAAAAAAAAAAAGCCTTGTTTTTTTTTTTTGTGGCGCATTTTTTGGAGTATTGTAATAATAAATTTGGCTTCCTTAACTCATTCACTAGCAGCAAAGGTAAAATGAAAACAAATTTTGGCTTCAATACCCATCAATGGCAGTGAATGCTTGCAGTTTGCTTGTAATTATCTTTTTTGCTTTCTCACCTTTCTTCCCATCAGAACCGACAGCCAATGATGACTCAGATGAGTAGCGTGTCAAATGTGAACCTACCTCTAAGATCCAACGCTCCCAATCAGGTAAGCCACCAATCACCTCCGCAAGCTGGAGAACATGGACCCACACTCTGTGGTCTTGACCGCAGGGGACCATCAACGCCCAGATGCTGGCGCAGCGTCAGCGCGAGCTGCTGAGCAACCACCTGCGACAACGACAGCAGCAGCAGCAGGTCCAGCAGCAGCAGCAGCGGAGCTTGGCCATGCGGGCGCAGGGCCTCAACCTGCAGCCCAACATGAGTAGCCCGCGGATCCCCCAGGCCAACCCCCAGCAGTTCCCCTACCCGCCCAGCTACGGTACCGGTACAGGCCTGGCCTCGCCACCTCCCCCTAGCAGCCCCTTCTCCTCCTCCTCGCCTCTCTCCTCCCCCAGCCTGCCGTCTCTCCCCGCCAACCCCCAGCTGCACTTGCATGGCACCTCCTCCTCTTCCTCCTCCACCGCCTCCTCCTCCTCCTCCTCCCAGCAGATGATGATGGGAAACACAAACATGATGGGCGGACAGTACGGGGCCGTACTCAGCCCCCAAATGCAGCATAGTGCCTTTCAGTTTCCCAACTCAGGTACTGCTCCCGCTACCCCCGACCTCCCCACCACCACCCCCACACAAACACGCAGTTCTCCTCAAATCCCCTTTGTGTATGTTTGTGTGTGCACCATAACCCAAACGCGAATTAAAAAAAAAAAACATTTTATAAATGAAATAAGAAAAACATTTTCAAAATGAAAACTACATATCAGCTTACTAAAAATAACTCTTAAAATGTTGGAGTGATGTTTTTTATCTTAATCAAGGTGAATACTTATCAAGGGCTAATTTCTGTTTTACACAACCCCATTCCATGTCAATTAGTGAAACTTGTCGAGGACTAAATCTTTTTCTAACTTTCCTTGGGATGCCTCTGATTGAATATCGAGGCATCATATAAATAAATGCAAACAGTTTGCTCAGCATGCTCACACACGAAAGAATTTGTGAGATTTCGGGCTTGTTGAAACACAGAAGGAGCCGCTCACTAACTATTTAAGTGGTTATACACGTTGTGTCCACCCGAGGGCGCCCTGAACACAGAAATGTAGTTCTACTTCAAATCATTATGAGCATTTATTAAACGTGTATAAAAAGAGTTTTACAACAACTCTAGTTTTGCATTGAACTATCTTTCGAACCTCAAGTCTTTCATCATAAATTTATAATCCACAATTATCCATCATAGGCCGATTCATTTTCCTTTCTGGCCTCATCGCTTCCTTGCTTGCTTGCAGTAAACATCCCGAATGCCTTCTTGGATGCATTGAATGACACTTTCTATTCTTCTTTTTTTATTTTTATTTTTTTTTATGGTGTTGTCTCATCAACCCATTCTCCCCACACACACGGTCGCTGCAGGTATGAGCCAGCAGGCGGAGAGTGGCTTTGGGGGTCCCGGTGCGCCGCCGAGCCCTCTGCTGTCCCCGCGGGTGGCGCACGCCCAGCAATCCCCCATGATGCAGCAGGGCCCGGGCGGCGCCCCCTTCCAGGGCTCGCCCGACATCAACGGCTGGAATCAGGGCAACGTGGCAGGGAGCAGGTAAGGAGGGGAGGGTGGAATAAAACTTTTGAAGCGGGTGTGGAAAAGCAGCTTTTGTGATTTCTGGCCCTTTCTGGTCCTTTGCAGTATGTTCTCCCAACAGCAGGCGTCCCCTCAGTTCACCCAGCAGCAGCAGAGTAACGGCAGCATGTACAACGGCGTCCCAGGAATGGGCCAGATGGGCGTCACGTCCATGTCGTCGCCCGGCTTGCCCTCCATGGGGCAAGAGCAGGTAAGGAGGGCGTCACAAAGTTAAAATAAAAAAATCTAACTTGTCTTGCATTTTAAATAATAATGTAAAAAACTTAATATGCCACAAAATGGTGGCACAGGTATGCCTAAATACGAAAGTAGTCAAACAATTCGTGACAAAGAAGTATGTTTCAGTAAAAGACATCAACCGAAGTTGCTTTCATAGAACAGCAAGATGAACGTACGTTGCGAAAGGGCCTCCTCACTCCCCCCTTTCGACACGCCGTCGGATGTCGTCCCGCCAGGTGTCGTTAACCGCAGCTTCTCCGCGGTGCTTTCAGGGCCAATAAAAGCCCATCAATATTTCAGCAGGCGGTTATAACAACACCCGCGTCTGGATTGAACAGACAATAGAAACATATTGGCACTTGGATTATGTCAATTATTGACCGTTTGCCCATTAGCGTGCACGATTATACTGTCAACCACTTCTGTGTTATATCATGCCGGCCTTTTTTTTTTTTTTTTCTTTGCAGAAATACTGTTGACTCGTATTGAGTTGGACCTCAGCTGGAGCGACGACAAAAAGTGTACACGCATGTAAACGAGCCACAGCCCTCAAAGATTACAAAATACAGCCAGGCTTCTGTCTGCATTCACCGTAGTGTGACTTACTGTAAGCCCCCGGGTACTGGGGGGGGAGACAAAAAAAAACCAACCCCCTCAAACCCCCTCATGCCCTGATGAATGTATTCCTCTCAGCGGACTGCGGCTATTTACAATCTCATCTCAAATATTCCCCCCCAAAAAAAAAGCAGGAAAACCTGACTCTTGGTGGCTTCTCCCGAAAAAAAACTTTAGCCAGGTTTGCCTTTTTGAAGCTTTTCCTTATTGTATGACGACGATTATTCATATTGTCCTGGTGGCAGGGGTGGAGTAGTGTGAAACACTGCGGAAGAAGAACGAATTGAGGTTTATATAGTGTATTAAATTAAGTTTTATTTTTCTGTATAGATTCCGTTTTAATAAGAATAATTCCTGTAGATGGCTTTATCCTCGTAGTATCCGAGACTTTAAGAGACTATGATTAAAAAAAAAAAAAAAAAGTCTAAATTGAATGAATTGTATATATCAATAAGTAATACCATGGTGTTTTTTTTTTTCTATTTATTAGATTTTTGTTTTCAAGTTTGTTTGTTTTTCTTTTTGGGTGGGTGGGCAGCAGGGGGGGGGGCATATTTGCTGATTTTCAGCGCAACCGGTACAAAGAAGAGCTGGGCGTGGCCGTGGTGTATACAGTGTACAGATGAAATCGCTTTTGCTTCTCTTCCCTTTAGCGTAGACCACCACCAAACAAGACCGGTCGAGTCAACACAGCCATACGATATATTTCAATTTAAAAAAAAAAAAAAAAAGTGCTTTCTATGTTGTCTGGAGTTTAAAAAAATATATATGCTTCATACAAGCTGCTAGGTGCATTTTGGTGTCATGTAAACGAGCAATAACTTTTTTTTTGTTGTAATTTTTGTACAGTTTCTTAATTGAAAATAAGGACACCTTTTTTTTTTTCTTTTTTTTTTTTGGGCAGTGTGTTTGGATGCAGTATTAAAACGCCCTTTTTCAATGCCGTTTGTAACACACACGTTTTAGATTATGCAGCACTGGCTCTTGACCGACACACAGACAGCCATATTGAAACGTCCTCAGGCAGTGAGTCACCCAAAATGGCGCGTGGCTCTTTTGCGCCGCACTTTTTTTTTTTTTTTTTTTTAATAACTGTTAAATGACACGGGTGGGGAACCTGTGATTCTTAGAACATTTTAATGTTATTGTAAACTAAAAATGTCATTGTAATAAGAATATAAAATCGTTAATTTCAAAATAATTAACGATTAGTCCATTCTGTTGTTTTAGTCTCGCCCCCTTCAAGCGAAATGTATTCGCCAGTGCCTTTCACGCGGAACCCTCGAGCACGTCAGTGGCCGTTGTGACAATTGCGTTCAACGTTACAGGGCAGGAGAAGTGAGTCCTGTTTTCTTTTTTTTTTTCCCACTATTCTTTCTCACACCGCTGCCATCCCACTTTTGGATATCACAGCACCGGAAGGTTTTGAGATACAATTGTTGCTTTGTTTTTGCTTTGACTTGCAAGCCTAAATGTGACACAAGCGCTCGATGATGGCAGAGAACATGACAGATGGTTAACAATTTTTTGGAAGAAAAAAAATAAATGGTCGAAACTGCTTTTTGCTTTTCCAGTTTGGAATATATTCAACATAAAGCTAAGAGAATTACGACACTTCACCAAAAAATTATTTGGGTGCCCTCAAACCGTCCAAGGCAGCAAACTTTTTATTTATACAGTGGAACCTCGGTTCTCGACCATAATCCGTTCCAGAACCCTGTTCGAAAAGCGAATTGTTCGAACACCGAAACCATTCCTTTGCTGCTTGCACTGACTTTCTTTGGAGGCATGATTCGGGGCTAAAACACTTTGTACATCTATATAAAACGCGAGAGCAAAACGCAGCACGTCCGCACGCGACAACAGTTGGTCACAAAGAGAGCAAGAGAGCGATCTACACCCGTACGCCGCTCAGCATCCCACCCTCGCGTACGCACTCACGCGTCATACCGGCGTTCGAACTCCGATGTTTGTTCGAACTGCAAAGCAAGAATTTCTCTATTTTTTTGGTTCGGACTCCGATTTGTTCGAACTCAGTCGTTCGAGAACCGAGGTTCCACTGTATTTAATTATTTCACTACAAAGAAATGGAAAGTTAAAAGCTTTTGTCCCCCTGCGCTAACTAACATTGTAGCCGTTAATGTCAATATAGGATTTCAAGTTGCTCCAATGTAAATTACTGCTTCAGCCCCCCCAAAAATATTTTTGTATTGATTTTTTTTTTGTCTTTGGAAATTCCATTAGCTCAATGCTAACACACAATGCAAAACACCATAGAAAGGCTTACAAATAGCATCCACGTCGCCATGCCTTTTAAGCCTTGGCTATTTGAACGCAAACAGACCAGCAATACTCAATGGCAGATATGATTTGTCCTGTGAGAGAAAAAAAAACTCGCCTTGAGCGGATAATTGCATTAACATTAATTTCAATGTGGAATTGCAATTTGAGATGAGTTTTGGGTTACAAACGGGCTTTCGGAATGAATTTGACTTGTAAGTCAAGGCGCCACTGTTCTTCCTCCATCGCATGTCTGAATATTTGAAACAAAATGCATACTGAATCCTGTTTTTCCAAATTATCATTATGTCTGTTGGAGAAACGGAAAACGGTTCCCCACCATTTTGATGTGCTGCCACGGTGCATGGAGAAAAGCCAAATAACCCTCACCCACCTCAGTTGAAATTCAGAATTTAGATTTTTTTTTTTGACACACTTCTGATAATATCGATGATGTCAGGTCAACAGGGTCCAATCGGAGATGGCGTTTCTTGAACATATCATCGTCTTCATTCGGCGCGCTCGCACTGAAGGGCCCATTACAACTTCCTTGGCAATCCTCGACAAACACTGTTTTTGATTGTATCAAATGAGCCATTGAAGCGTTTTTAATCCCAGCCCTTTGCAAAATTGTTTCCAAAGAACGTGTGGAGAAGCCATGTGCAGGTGCAACGATCACTTTCCGACCCCTAAACTGCCCCCCCCCTAAAAAAAACTGCTTTTCCTACTCGTAATGCCCTTTTTGTATTGTCTGCCAATTTCCTAGAGCTAAAAAAAAAACTAGCAAAATGCCTTAGATCTCATCCGCTCTTGTATATTTCGTGGCCGTGTGTATACATTTGTATAATGACTTGTACAAAACGAACCGGGTGCGACGTCATGATCCATAAGGAAGCGCGATATGTTCATGGATTATAATAACAGAGTTTTTCCCAGGAACGCTTTTTTGCTTTTCCACAGCTGATGTGTGTGTGTGTGTGCGTGCGTGAGTGCGCGTGTGTTTTCGCTCCTGCATTGTTCACAAGAATCACACTGTATCCCCCCCACCCTCGTTTGCAGCCCAAGTGCGTGTGCGCGCGAGTGAGCGTGTGTTTTATGCAAAGTGACATGAGAAGTTAAAAACCACAGTTATGCAAGTTGTCAATTGATATGGCTTCGCTGATGCTATTGCCTTGTAAATAAAGAATTCTGTTATTGAGATTTTTCACCGCGATGCCTTTTATTGATTCATCGAGCAAAAGGAGTAAGCCTACTATTTTTTTTGGGGGGGGGCGGAATCGAAAAAACAATTTTTACTGCAATTACCACCCCAATAAAGAAATAGAACAGAGAAGAAAAATCCCTCACCCAACTGACATGGTTTATTTATTTATTTATTTATTTGCTGCCGATGCCAATTTCGATCCAGAACAAAATTCTGATGACCAATTAATCGGGTGATGTTACAAAACCAGCCTGTGCCTAATGTGATGCTCGCTTTTGTTCTTCTGTGGTGTCGATTGGTGCTTGGCAAAGCTGCAAAATGGCTCATTACTGCCATCAACTGGCATTGTCTTTCCACTGCAATGAGGGGGACAAAAACTTAACTTACAAATATTTGCAGTTAGTGCCATTCACTGGTTCTTAGAATTAAATTAACATTTACGATTGATATGATTTTTTTTCTTTCTCCTTTTTTTTTTAAATCCTCCATGTTTTTTTAATTCAACTTTACAAGAATGCAAATAGGATGTACTCATTTTTTTATTTCTACAATCACAGGCCACAACATTAGGTACACCTCATGGGTGAAACTTAAATGCTCGCAAGAGTTATTTTTGCCTCTTCATGTTTGCCTCAAAAGCTAACATTTGTCTGCCGGGGAGGAGGGGGGGGGCTTACTTGAGATAACATTTTTAAGTGTGTGTATGTGTGTGGGGGGGGCGGGGTTGGGGGGTGTCATATGTAATAGTCTACAAGTTAACAGGGTGGGTCATCTCTTGTGAGAGAGAAAGAGGCATTGAGATGTAAGAGCCAATAGGAAGGGGGGGGGGGGGCGTTCTCATCAGCGGATCAACGTGGATGGCCTCAAATGACCGCAGACTCTCACACACACTCGCAGTCCGGTTCACTTGGAGAAGAATATTCCTATGTCTGTGTGGGAGGGGAGGGGGTTCTGACAGCAAGCACCGCTGTGCAACGCCTCACATTTGGCAACCAGGTAAGCTTTATTTGTTTAGAAACACTTTTTCAAAACGTTTTCTTTTGCTGGTTTTTGTGTTTGGCAATGGTTTTCTAGCAGTTGCAGACTTATTTCAAATTGAATGTTGCACCAAAAATATGGCTTCAATGGAGGTTAAAGGTCTATCAAGAGAGAAAATCTTCATGACTGTTGACCTCTGCTCTGCTGGGCCCAAATTAGTGTCATGACCCTGATTTGTATCTCTTAGAAATGGCAGAATGTTTCCTAAAATACTCATAACAGTGATGGATGAGTTTTTTTGTGTATGAAGGGGGCGGTAGAGTCTGGATTAAACTTTTTGGGGGTCCTAAAAAAAAAAAAGATTTTTTTTTCATCATGTTAATGCAAAGAAAATATATCAGATATAAATCACTAGAAGCTTTACAGTAGGACTGACAGAATTTACAATAAAATTATTCAAGAGAATTTTTGGATTGAACGTATTTTTGGAGCTAAAAAAATGTAAGCAAAATGTGGTTTGCTTAACGTACTCTTGCAGTAAAATTAACTTCTTATTCATCAAAAGTTGAATAATCACAAACAAAAAAAAACATATATATATATATATATAAAAGTTAGGAAATTTGATTTATATAACAGTCTGCACAGATAATCACAAAATGCTTTAAAATGTTGTGGAATTGACAGCATGGTAAAAAAAAACTGTATTCATTAAATAAAAACAATATATAAGAATAAGAACTGAACTAACAGTTGAAGTGCTCAATGTATGCCTCTTTAATTTAGGACCGAGTTCCATCCCCGATGTTGCTCACCCTGTCCAGCCTCCCTTCAGTGCCCAGGGACAGGAGCATGCAGACGGACATGCTCAAGACCAGTCCCGCCCGGGGCTTCTTCCCCGCCCCACTCCACCACCACCACCACCACCACCACCACCCGTACATGGACCTCTTCCCCGGGACTCACGGCCTCCTTCACCCTGTCAAGTCCACCTCCGCACTGGTGCTCAACCCTTACCTCCCCCAACAGCAGCAGCACATGATAGCAGGCCCGGGGATGCCTTACCTGGGGCACCTGGCGCCAGGCCGCCCGTTGTCCTCGTCCAAACCGGAGGAGCTGCCCGCAGCGGTGACCGAGCACGCCGCCGGTCCTCTCTCGCTTTCGGACTTGAGCATGAACAGCCCGGGCGGCTCCGGCTCCGGCTCCGGCTCCGGCTGCGGCTCGGCCCCGCCCGCCAAACAGATGCTCCGAAGCCGGGCTCCATCTCCGGAGAAGAGAGGTCGCTTCAACTTCAGCGAGGGCGACCTGTTCGCGGTGCTGTACGGATACTCGGCGGGTCTCGAGCGGGGTGGTGGCGGCGGAGGACACGCAATTTCCGGGGTGAACCTCCCGGAGAAACCAGGTACAAATATTTTTTGCAAATATCTATTTTTATTTGCGTTCGATTTTATATATTTCTCTGTATTATTGTTGTATTGCACTGGAGAGGGGAGCCCTCTAATCTCGTTGCACACTTGAGTACAATGACAATAAAGGGATTTCTAATTCTAATTCTAATTAATTTATTATGCTGATGGGCAAATGTACTTATTTGAGAACAATTGCTCAATCTGGTAATTAATAGATTAATTAATTAACGAATGAAGGGGGGGGTAATTTATTGGGTAAAAACTATTTTAAAATCTCGTTAAAAAGGTCAACTGATTAAGTAAAAAATTTACTCTGGGTAAAACTTTGTTTTAATTAAGTACAATAACTATCGTCATATTTACTCACTACATAGGTAAAAATGTAAATATTTGTGTCTCTGTGTACGCACATGCCAATATCATGTGTAGTGCAAAATAGTTGCTGTCCTGTGGAAAAACCTGGATGTCAAATGTTGTAATTTTTGTAATTTTTCACGTTATTGGGATGTCTGTAACGCAGAAACCCACAATACATACAAATACATACAATATGTATATGCTACATACATGTCCGCATATATATATATATATATATATATATATATATATATATATATATATTCATTCATTTTTTTCATATATGTCATAGTTATTGTGATCCTTTTTTTTATCAATGACTTGATGTCAAATGTGTGATTCAATTGACTCTGGTTCCCTTTCAGACTGTCCCATCCTCCCCCTGGACAAAGACACTCTGGACCTCCCTGAGGGTGAGCGCCCCCCCCCCCTTCTTTAGATGTCACCACAGTGCACTTATGTTGAATGACAGAACATGTGCGACGTTGTCCTTGCAGGTCTGAGCATCGTGCAGACATGCTGGGGCAGCGTGTCTCACTGCAGCGTATTCACCGACGCCAACAGCAGCGTTCCCAAAGGCACGAGCTTCGGACCCTTCCTGGGGAAACTGGTCAACACCAGCGAGATGAAGACCTACGACGACAACACCCTCATGTGGGAGGTAGGACGTATTGGGCGGATACTCACAGGCATATATTCCTTATCCTCTGTGACGATCTGTGTTTCCCGTAGGTGTTCGAGAACGGCCGCCTGAGCCACTTTGTGGACGGCCGCGGCAGCTCAGGGAACTGGATGTCGCTTGTCAAGTGTGCCCGCTTCGCTGACGAACAGAACCTGGCGGCAGTGCAGGTCAAGGGTCAGATCTTCTACGAAGCCTGCAAGGAGATCAGAAGTGAGCAGGAGCTCCTGGTGTGGTACGGAGACGGCTACGTGCAGTTCTTGGGCATCCCGCTGGCCCTCAGGGGTCCAGATGAGGACAACAAAAGCCTACCACCCGCTGAAGGTGAGCCCGTGAACCAGAGATGGTCACCAATAAAAAATTGCAGTGGATCTCATATTTTCTAATGATTCTTTATTCGGATATTTGAACAAAAACGGTGAGCAACACATGTAGACAGATATCAACATTCTTACAGGCATATATTCTTGATCCTCTGTGACGAAAGACTCATTCCAGTTTATTGAGAGGTATCTCTTCATCTGTCTGTATTACTTTATTATACTGCCCCCCAGTGGTCAAGGGCACGCAAGAAGGAACAGCACAATGAGCTTATTAAAAAAAACAACAACAGCACAGTTTTATATTTTTTTTATTCCAGATGCCGGCGAGGGCTTTAAGTGTGACCGTTGCGGCAAGGTGTTTGCATACAAGTACTACCGGGACAAGCACTTAAAGTACACGCGTTGCGTGGACCGGGGCGACCGCAAGTTCCCGTGCCACCTGTGCAGTCGTTCTTTCGAGAAGAGGGACCGCCTGCGCATACACATCCTTCACGTGCACGAGAAACATCGGCCGCACAAGGTACTTAAATTATTCCTCAATGTCATAATTTATTTGTTTAGCTAAGAAATTTTATTCACGAAAAATGATTGATTAAGTAGACTCAAAGTTTTAGGAAAAGTGCAATTACACGAAGTTAATTGTGGCAAGTTGGTGTAAAACGTTCTGCCTTTATTTGTTTAAACTGAATAACATAATGAAGTTGTAACTTAATAAATTTGACTACTTCCATATGAAAGTCTTGTTTGTTTTTTTTCAAATGGCGGTCATTTTAAAAAATAAACTTAATTTATTTACTAAAATGCAATGAAATATCGAAGTTCTTCACCCAATAAATAATAATTCATAAGAAATAGTAATAATAAATCAAACAAATATTGCATTCAAACGAGTAACACTTTGATTTGGGCAAATGATCTGAAATGTACTGGCTATAGTGGAAGACATATTTTTTTTTTACCTATTTATCCTGTGTTTATTGTCATCGATTTTTTGCGTTTTTAACGACGATTAAATGATTTGTTGCCATATTGCAGTGCGCAGTGTGCGGGAAAAGTTTTTCCCAGTCGTCCAGCCTCAACAAACACATGCGTGTTCACTCGGGAGAACGTCCGTACAAGTGTGTCTACTGCAACAAGGTGAAATATATTTTTGTTTCAAAATCATGAAAAAAGAAAGAATGGCTCTATTTCAAACGTGAGTCTTGTGTGGAGGAGTTGAATGAGACGGTACGTATTTGAAGCCGCCATGTTTGGGCGGTATTGTCACTCATCCACTTCCTTGTTTTACGGCGCATTTGGCACGAGGCTATTGTGTCCCTCCGCGGACGCACTTCGGCGACACACTTGCATGCTAATTATCGCCAGATGTACACCCACTCTTTTGTCTCGTCACATTATTCGTTTAATTTACGACCGTATAATGAGCATAAGTCCTTTTTGTTCTTTTTCTTCTTCTTTCACTTCGCATCTTCCCCTTTTCTCTTTTTACACACTCGTGGCATGTATTGTTTAAGTAATCTAATCCCGCAGTGACTGCCTGGTTGCCTCGCTTGACCTGTTCACGTATATTTGATCTCGCTAACTGAAAGATTGTGTGAGCAAACTCCAAAATGAAATAAAGTATATAAATTAAATTTACATTTGATACGAAATTATCACATGATTGAACGTTTTCCCCAAAATCTTTTTTACGCGACACAAATGTTTTTAAGTGTAACTCAAAACGATGGTTGTGGTTATTACTGAAAACTGAATTAAACCTAATTAAAAAATAGTTTCCTCAGTAAATTAAGACGTATATTTTATTTAACGGTTTGTCTTCAAAGCATCCATAAGACACAAATGAGAGTTAGAAATGAAATTACTCTATGAGCGTCTCTGTATTTTTTTCTTCATTAAGATCCGTGTGATTTTTTTTTTCCCTGAAAACGGCATTAAGCATATTCATTTAATGTAACTTCCACTAGAAATGTAAAAATGAAATTTATGAGGATTTTATTTGGCGCATACAATATTTTAAACGACCAGAAAAAAAGACCCCAAAAACGTAACACTACAGTGGACCTACTTTATCGCGTGATTAAAAATGTGAATTACAAAAACAACACAATGACTTTAATTGCACTATTGTAAATAATGTAACATTTCCTGTCAATGCAATATGTTTAAAAAAACGATTCAATTATTAAAACTAATGTAATTTTTCTATTTCATTTGCAGTAGTTTTTAAGAACCTCTGAAGAAAAAATAAAGTTCTGCAGATGTAGCTACTTTATTGCCCATTTAGAAATAGTTAGGCCAAGCCCTGAAATTCTTATATTCGGTAGCAACAAAATAAAATAAAGCATATTAAAAACAGGAAAAGAAAAAAAATGATTCATCAAGTTTTCACTTTATAGACGGTCAAAAAAGAAATAAATGAGCGTTCTGAGAGGAACTACTTTATCGCCTGTTGAAAGATATTAGTTATACGACTCAAAACGATGATTTCCAGTAAAAACAAGATTGATGATTTATTGCACAAATTTATCAACACATTCCTGTATTGAATTGGGCACGTTTTGAAATGTTGATGTTTTTTGAAGGCCGCACCAAACGTCATCAATTATATTTACAAAAAAAATGCCTGATTAAAAATATAAACCACCCGACTTAAATCGATTTTTTTTTTATCAACATCCAAATCGAATCAAATATGGTATAATTAAATGTTACGTCCACACGAAATTCACACGTACATTTAATTACATTTTGCACGTTTTCTTTTTAGACAACAACGAGAGTTTTATTGAACTCCTTTGTCGCCTGATTAAAAATGTATTTTTTTCCCCCGCTCTGTACTTCAGGCCTTCACTGCCTCCAGCATTTTGCGCACGCACATCCGCCAGCACTCCGGAGAGCGGCCCTTCAAGTGCAAGCACTGCGGCAAGGCCTTCGCCTCCCACGCCGCCCACGACAGCCACGTCAGGCGGACCCACGCACAGGACAAGCCGTTCCCCTGCGACCTGTGCGGGGCTTCCTTCCAGGAGGAGCCCGAGCTCAAGTACCACGCCAAAAGTCATAAAAGTAACGAATTAAATCCATGTGTAGCACCAACTTTTTCATTTTAGCTTCATTTTAAAAGCATTTAAGCGGGGTCGATTTTATTTATGAACGTGATATTTTTTTTCGTGTAATAATTAGCACTTGTGAAATCGAAATGAATGCCTGTTGTAAAATGGAACGATGATTTAGTAAACTTAAATGTTATTATAGAAGCTTCTTATTTTGTTTCTCCGCACGTGAAAGAAATATGAATTGGAAATGCATTTCATGTTAATTTTATTTTCTTTTTCTTTTTGTTTTAAGCCAGGCAAATCTTGGACAGCACAATTCTCACTCCAGAAAACGGATCAGCGGAGGTATCAATTTTGGACAATGCAAAAGGTCAAAGAAATTACGCAGAAATAAACCTCCAATCATACACTGGAATAGCGCCTTTAAATGCGGAATATCGTCCTTGGAATTAAAGCCAAACAAGTTTATTATCCTATTTATACTCTTTGAAAAGTGTAAAGTTGCTTTTAGATGTTATAAAATTGTTAACTGTTTGTGGAGATTTTGCTGTATTAAGGCACGCCATAATTCCAATGATCAAGCAAACGTCTGTTAAACTTTATACTGATGTGCTCAGTACTGTGGATTGTGAACCCACGTCTGTATTTCATTCATTATTTCCAACATCACTGTCTTATTAGAACAAAAAATATTTCATTTTTCTAATTTACCATGTCCCACCCAAAAAAAAGTGGCCTCCTTTATTTATAATCGTGAAAAAGAAATAATTAAAAAAAAAATTCCAAGCATGATTTGTGGCCTGCTGTTCATTCTAAAACTAATTGACTACTCACAGGACACAACATAAACACGAGGAAATAAAAACTAATAAAGTGCATTAAAAATAATGCTCAGTTTTATCCTCTGAAAAGTAGTACATTCAAAATAGCCTTTCAGTTAGTGTTTTTCAACATATATAGACAAATGTCACAGTTGCACGTGTGACACTGTTGTAAGAAGAAAGGTGTAAATGAAACAAGTCCCCCCGGAGCAAGTGAATGACAAAAGTGTGTTGTGCTTCGAGTTGGTCTACTGCCACAAGCACAATGAAACAGCCTGACTGACATCTGCCCTCACACTCTGTCACCACATGTCACACTCACTGACTGATAGACAGACAAGAGACTTACAGCAGACTCCTGGCTAATACCTTTCAACACTGACCTCCCTCTGATGCTGTGGAAGCTCTCTGTAGACCAAATTGTGCTACAAGATGTGATGACAAAAATACCAAGAAAGGCCGACTAGAACATCTGAGCTTGAGTTTGAGGTAATCAGAGATACTTAAAATGGGTGGGATTGACTCCCAAGAAGAAGAAGGGGGCAGATGGCCTCACCCTGTTCCACGGGGGCCGCGGTGGGGCTCCACTGTACTCCCATGGGGCAACATATTCCGGCCCCCTCTGTTCCTCCATTCATCTTGATAAGACAAGTGAGTGTGCTAAAAAGATGATGGCGGCCGGGGAGGGGGTCCATTCACATGCGGAAGGAGGTCCGATATGCATGTAAGGCCGACTTTTGTCATTCGACTTGTTCCACGCTCTTCCACGCTGGTTCCCTCTCGGGATGCGCCTCACAAAACCCTTTTGTATTGCGACTGTCGCAGCCCTACATGAGGTACGTGAGACTATTTTTTTGAATGATTTATCTGTTATATGAATTTTTTTTTTTGGTTTGTTTGTCAAATATCGGAATCTACATCAACATAAAAAAATCCATATCTGCCAGGTCCTAGTTTTGACGCCACGACGATCAATGTTTTATTTGCTAGCCTGTCTATGGCGTTTTTAATTAAGTGTTAGCATTAAGCTAGCTAGCTATGTTTTACATACTACAAATTAAGTAAATAGGTTTTTTTTTTAAGGTTCAAATATTTCCCAAATATTTCTGTTGATTCCGTGCGGTTGAGGGGCATGTGTTGGTCCCCGAGGGAAGGCTTTGCAGCATATGGACACTCGCGCCGCACAGCACACGCACGTCCTGCATGTCTCTGCCTTTCTCAGTGCGGCTAATCCCGCCTCGACTAAATCCATTTACACACACGCGCTCACGCACTCCCCCCGAGCGTACACACTCCACCCCCCCCCCCAACCGCAGCCTCAGTGAAGCCTTCCTATATTGACATTTCTTTTATTTACAAAATGGTGTCATTAGCAATGTTATATTAATAAAAACAATATTTAAGAGTTTTGTTTTTATTAATTGATGACAAAAATAATTAGTGCTTTATATAGATAAACTACAGAATATACATGCTATAGTTAAAAAAAAATTGATAATTTTTTCAAATAAAGTACATTGTGAACTGGTTCTGTCGTAATTTATAACTCTAATTAATTTTTAAATAATGTTTGAATAAGAAAATAAATAATGCTCACGGACAAGCTACAGTATAACTTTTATTCTTTGTAAGTATATTGAAATACATTTTCGAACATCTTCCTAAAATTTAATTACAAATTTGCGCTCTACAAAGACGGGTTAAATATTTTTTATATTCATTTTAATATTTAAAAAAAAAATCTATTATACTTGTAATACTGTGTATTACTTTTCTTCCTTTTGCTTGGCTGTGGGAAATCACGTGATTGCCCTCAGAGGCATTTTGTGTCCTTTTAGCGGCATAAAACTCGTTAATTTGAGTGCATTTCAATGTCTACAAATCACACTGATGATGCTTCTACATCATAATTTAACGCCTTAATCAGTCTGAGGATGTGAAAACATCCACTTGACCCCGTGTGATACGCCTCTGTTGCCGAGCAGATCGTTGACCGTGACCACCCGCCCCTAGGGAGAGCAGGGGTTAAAGGTCAGCATATCCTGAAGGGCCCGTGGTGTGTTTAAGGTTGTGACCATTCTCATCCAACGCTCACTGAAAAATTAATGATGCCTTCAAAGAGCTTCTAATATACCCTAACGGCCAAGCGTCACCTCCTGCTTGCTAACCGGCTAGTTGGCTACTTCCGGTCGTTTAACCTTCTTAACACCAAAAATGGTTTGTAGGGTGCATTCCGTCCTCTCCTCTGTGTGTGGTCGGAAAGCCGAGCTCCTTGTTGCGGACGCATTGATTTGTTGGGATTGCCAACCTCCATTAAGGTTGAAGCTTTGACAGCTGATAGCAACATCCTCGCGAGCCATTCGTCAAATGGTGGGAGTAAAGGTGTGTTGCATGAAGTTTGGACGTTTGTTTCAGTGCTCGTGGCCAATGATAGGAAATGCCGATTGAAAGTCTGTACATGACCCTTTCAAATGACATCCCGTTTGTACGGAACGTGCATTTGTGGGATGAGTAGCATCACGTCGTATGTAAAACGTGACAATTCTAATATGGACTCTTGTTTTGGTCTTGAGTGGCTGATGGTCAGGATGAAAGATTATCTCTTATCTTTGGTAACAATGTTTCTTGAGAATATCGGTTATGCCGATGGAAAGTATATTTATGAACCTTTCCAATGATGCTTCATTAGTAAGGAACATGCTTTTGTGGGGTGCGCTGCGCCATTTTGCGTGTAAAATCAGGCAAATCCTCTAAGGACTTTTGTTTGATGCTTTTGCGGTTCAGTGGATTTGAGTGTTAGCTCAAAACAAGAGCGCACCGAATATTCAACAAATTTTTACACATGCCCTAGCGCTGCTCGGCTCACAAACGTACATTCCTTACAAAGTTGGTCCGTTTGAACTCATTCAATACCATTGACGGCTAAATGCGTCAAAGGGCCATTTTTTTACTGGGCTGGTCGTGTATGAGTTAAAGGGTCATGAAGAAGCAGTGTGGGGCATGTGTGTGCTAATGTGCGTGGCGCAGTATGTTTGACCATCCTCCGCGCCTCCCCACTGTGTTTACCCCACTGATGGTAAAGATGCCATATGCTCAATGAGTTTGTGTTTCAGCTCTGGTTGCAAGGTGGCCACACACACACACACACACACACACACGCACGTGCCGGGATTGGGTTATGTCAGCCATATGCAAGCCGTGAAAGCACCATTGATTTGTTTATGCTTTTTTTTTTTTTTTTTTTTAAGCAATCTGATTCACGCCACAGTTGGCATTGATTCATTTGCCGGACATAGCGCCAATTCATTAGCACTGTTGTGACATCTGCAACCCCTCCCCAAAAAGACTCCATCAGCGCTTTTAATTAAAACAAAGCAGAAAAAAAAAAGTTAATAGAAACAATACATCCAAGGACAAGAGCGTTATTGAGCGGCAAGCTAATAGAAGTCACAGATGACGGCTCGGGCTGGAGTGCATACGGTAAAAGCAGCTCCATATTTCTCATAATGTAAAAAAAAAGGGTGAAAAATGCAGAGGTCGGCAATAATTTTCTGCACTTGAGACAAGTTTCTCTTGTGGGGATTTAATGCAGCCACTAAGTGTGCATGCACAGCTCGGAAAACATCGCTCTAAGTTGTCTTTTTAATGGCTGTTATGACATCAATCCTTGAAATGTCCGAACTGAAAGCTTAGTGGAGAAGTGACTTTTGTTTTCTTTTGCATAGTTTTCTACTAAAATGTTAACTGTTTCAAATTGTTGGGGCCAAGTTATAAAATGGGAATCATATTAAAAAAAACAAAAATAAAAAAAAGGCAGATCAATCATTTATGTCAGAAATTATATTTGCATTACTTTGAAATTCTTTATTGCAAAAATCTTTGAAAGCATTGAGCCCCCCCAAAAAATACCAAATTATTTTAAAAAATATTTTTATTTATTTATTTATTTTTCTCAATTTCTTTGGGGATCTTTTATTTATATTTTTTTACATATACCTTTTTTTTTGTAACCTAACCCATATTTAATTTTTTCATTACTTTTACTTTCCACATTTTTTTTCAACAGCATTTTTCCGATTTGTTGAATTTGTGGTCATTTTAGTTTTTTTTTTTCGGGGATTCCAGCGCGTCACTCGACTGCCGCTCTCGAATATTTGTCATTTCAAAATAAATAAATAAATACAAGCAGTGATTTCTTGTATCGATGACCTTGGTCCGCTTCTCGTCTTCTTCCAGTCAGCCGGCGTTGGAAGCTCCACATTGTGAGATCAATGACTGGGAAACGGAGCCCAGTCACATTAATGGTGCGCATCATCTCAAAGGGCTCTTTCCTTGCAGGAAGCTTCCACGCACACAAACAGAGGTCAGTATGGACATGGGTGCGTAATTATGTCACGATACTGGATTTAAATTTAAAAATGATTTTTTTTTATTCCTACAGAGTGACCATGTCTGTTTCGGAAAAAAAAATCCATGTACAGTGTATTTTTTTAAAACGTGGTGGACATGTCCGGTAAGAGTAGAGCAACACAAAAAAATCCTCAAGAACCCGTGACTGTAAAGACACCGAAATTCTGTCACTTTTTGTCCATTAGCGCAGGGGTGGGTAAACTTTTTGATTGGCGGGCTGGATGGAGTGTTTTGGTCACCTCATTGGAGAAAAAAATACATTTAATTTTAAATGAAGAAAGTGAATTACAAAAAAATATCCGTCTTTGACACACCACAGTATTTAGAAAATAAAACATGAACAAGGTTTATTCATTTAATTTTTTTCAAGTTTGGCGGGCCGGATTAAAATGTTGAACGGGCCGCATGTGGCCCCTGGGCCGTAGTTTGCCCACACCTGCATTTCACTTAGCAATAAGAAAATTGGTACACATTGAGTAGAGTCTCCAAAAATTGTCACGCACCCAAGCCTGAAAAGACGAAGAATGTCCGCCATTTTGGATGCAAATAACAATTTTAACGTCATTTCAAGCTATTTCCAGCTGCTCCGAGATTTTGTCCATTTGTCGAGGCTTCCCAGCACACATTGGCGGCAAAATGGTCTTCGATGATGAGCTCTGATTCCTGAAAAGCCCCAGTGGAGCGGAGAGGCCGACCCGTTGGGGATAAGGTTGGTTTTGTTTTTGTTTTTTTTTGTGACCTTTCCTCATCTGCCGTGTGGTCTCCCAAGTAAAAGGAGAGGGGCGGGTGCTCAAGTACCAAACCTTTTTTTTTTTGCGTCCCTGGAGAATGGAATATTCCGATTTGTTTCGATTGCGTTGTAACAGTAGCTATCACTTTCTCTGATTGAAGGCAAAATATTTACTTTTACTGTACTTGCACAATCCAATGAGACTGAATCCCCCCCCCCAAAAAAAAATTTCAGATTTTTTTTTTTTTTTTTTTTTTTTAATGAATGCAATGGAATATCAAATAAATTAAAACTTTTTAAATGTTCTTTTATGTTCAAATTGAATTAAAAGTTGAAGTAATAAATTCAAATATTGAACTAAAATTTAGATGATCTAAATTTATCGGTCCCACACCGGAAAGAAAAATGTAAATATCATGTAATAATAGGAGACATTCTCAAGAAAATTTTGTTTCAAAATGCCACAGCTTTCACATTTTAAGGTGATCCATTTTATGTTAGAATGTGCCAAATTTGACATTTCAACTTAAAAAAAGTGATCAATTTAATGTGAAATTGCGATAAATTCCACGTCTCAAGTTTCACATTTTAACATGGTCACTTTTATGTTGAAAAGTCATCCATTTCATATTTAAAGATTCTTCCAGTGACCTCAAATGGAATGAATTGCTTCGTTTTTTTTTTTTTTTTTGAATGCGGAAGTCAAACTCACGTTATAACGTCAAACTCATCAAGGCCGATGTAAAACTTCTCATGATAAAACCACGTTGGCATCAAAATCCGCCATTTGCAATTGATCGTTAGCCTAGAAAATGTTGTAAAAACTCTCCGCGTCACAGTGTCGGCTAAGACGACAAAGAAAAGTGTCGGGAAATAAAGGAAGCTTTTAAGCCTCCGCAACTGAGCTTCATCCGTCCCAATCAATACACCTGTGCTCCTCTCTCCATATTGGCTACATGGGCTGATTATGTGTCTCTCCATCATTGCGGACCTTCGCCACCCCGCCCCTCCTGTGCTTGCGTTTCGAGGTCCGGCACGTTATTGATTCTTGGGGGGGGGGGCGGCGGCGAGTAAGTTAATAAGCTTGGGAGTCATCCATCAGCAGGGTAGAGACTGGAACTGCGCACGGCAGCCTTAATCAAGTCATCATCCGCCATGGGGCATGACGACCATCATTAAAAGCAAAAAAGTAAATAAAAATGAAGAGAGAGGGAGCGAGGAAAAGGCAAGAAGAGATAGAGAACGTCCATTTAAAAAACAAAAAAAATGCTTTATTTGGCTTGAGTTAATCAGGAAATACGATTTTGCCGGACGATCCGATGGGTGAGCTCATGACGGGCCAATCCGTCCAGGCCGAAACACAAACAACCGCACGCTTTTACTTTCCTGCTTCCCTTAATGGCGCACACCAAGGGCCAATAAACACAAGGCACCACATTTCAAAGAGTAAAGCCCCAAAAAAAAAAAAAAAAAAAAGTGTGGTAAAATGAGAGAGAGGACAGGGCTCTTGTGACTGATGATATGTCTGTGGATGTTTGCTAACAATCGGGCTCACCGCTTGACAGCGCTCTCACATTTCGGACTTTTTATAAACATAACATGAATGACATCATTGAATACAATTAAAAAGAATGAAAGAGTCTTTGTGTTCAGATAGCTGTTGCTTAAAGGCTAACAGGACAGCGACAAAGATGCTAATTGTTAGCTTGCGCGCCCATGACGTTTTCTAATGTATGTGCATGTCGAATGTGGTTCCATTTCTCAGCATGGGACAGCGCTTGCGTGTTATCAGCGTTAAACATCAGCGCAGAGCAAAAAAAGGGCACGGGATTATTCGTTAATGTCCTCGTCAGTTTGTAGGAAGCCATCTTTTGTCATTCGCCGGGTGAGCGCCTCGCCGTTAGCATAAGCATGAGGAGCGGCTAATCTGCTAGAATTGCTCATCATGTGTGGTGGCGATGGGGGGGGGGCTTTCGATTTTTTTTTTTTTTTAGTCCGTAGGTGGGGTAGGGGGGGGGGGCATCCCCTTTGCACTTTTGAACACAATTACAGCAGCACCCTCCGGTTGGGATTTGTATGCATCCGAAGCTCGCGGGACGTTCGTTGGCTGAAAAGGTTCATTTGGGGAGCAGCGCTCCCGTCTGCCGTTAATAACACGCAACACAAAAGACTTTTTTTATTTCTTTCTTCTTCTTCTTCTGCTCAGAAGAGGAGCTGCAGATTTCACGGGGCGCTAAACTTCCCTCTGCGCCGGCGATGGTGCCATGCGCAAAAGCCTGTCGGCGCGGAAACGATGGCTTTGTTCAGATAAAGTAGCGAAGATCGATGAGCGGTGCGGTTGAACGTTTCCGAGCAAAACGTGTCCCGATGCTTCATTCACTGCCATCCCTGGTTGAACGAATGTACTTTTTGACGTCTATATCCGTCAATGGGAGTGAATGAGTTTTAATAAACCAAGTGTTGGGACCAGTTTGTATGTGATCCCTCGCGGCATCAGTTGAACGCGGACAAAAAAAAAAAAACGGTTCAAACCAGTTGGTTCATTAAAACAAAAGCGACGGCAATCGGCTCCGTTCGCTGACGACGGACCAAATTGTTAGATGACGAAGCTGCGCCGCCGCTTTGTTGCGTTCGTGTCAACATTGTGAGGGCGATTTAAGGAGCGACGGGTAGCAGGAGGTCTAAAAACCAAACGCAAGCACACAAACGCTCACGACAAGAATCGTCGACGTCTCGCTTTGATGCCGTCGCAGAAACGCCGTGCGACGTGAGCATCCACTTGCGGCTGATGCAACAGTTGCTTGGTCTGTCATCGCTTGTCTTTGGTTTCCCATCAAGTCGTGCCGGAGGGAAGCTCACCCAATCCAAATTCTCTTTTGCATTCGGCGACTTGGGCAAACATCGCCGAGCAAAATATTTGCTATTTGCTACGCATAAAAAATGTGGTCGACATCATCTGCGATGAAATGGGTTTCATAAGCTTCTTTCACTGCCCTGTTGGCTTTTTGCTGCTTTCCAGTTGAGTTTTGATCAGGGATTGTTTTCCTCCTTTGCTGCAAAATACCTCGCCGAAGCACTCAACGGGGAGAAATGTTCTTTTCAACGAAAATTGCAACAGCGCATGGCCAGTTGATTGATTGGATTGATTTCTTATGGCACACACATTCATCCCAGATGAGACAAATGAACCACACGTGTGTTTTTGTTGCCAGTCTTCAGCGTCGCGCCACGTTAAATGTTTGAAGCACACGCGAGGGGTGAACTCTTTTGCTTTGTTGCTGTCTTTCAGGGGCTCGCTGCTGCTCGTTTTCAGTGCCGCTGATGGTGATTTGCAGCTTGAGCCTGATGTGGTTGTTTTAAATGGCCAGGTGAGTGAACATCCATTCATCCGCGTGAGGTGGACCATAGTGTCTGTCCACCACACCACTAGACTCACCGGTCGCCAGCCAATCACAGATCACGGACCACATTTAAATGACCAGAGATTACAAAAATAGTAACATTTCCAGAAGAAAAAATGTTTGAAGCAAAAACTTTGGGGGGAAAAATGTCTTGGTCAGTCATTCTATAATTGATAAAAGCATTACTCTTAGAGTTCCAACTGCAAAAATACAATTTTCCTTTCACTTTAATAAACATACAAATGATACGAAATGTTAAGAATAGGACCCCCCCCTCCAGCACACACAATCTTCATCCTACACTCTGGTGCCTTCAGATGCAAGCTTTAATTTGCATTCATATTTTCCGCATTACGCCCATATCACCTTCCTTAAAATGTCATTCCGTCTCCGCCCCACCGCAGAAATTGCACCCAACACTAGTGCACAGTACAAATAAACTTGACTCGCACCTAATGTATTCTTGCGAACATTCTTAAAACACTAATACGGTCCTTTCCCTCGGAGCAAAGGAAAGTGAATTGCTGATGGCCGGACGCCATGAGGTCCGCTGGCACCATCTAGCGGCGGCCTTCCGAATGGCACCCACTTGGCGGCGTCTCGCGTCTACGTTTGCCATTTTGCCACTTGAAGCTCAAGGCACCACTATATGCGGAACTTTGCTGTCACCAGTTTTCTGTAGTTATCCATGACATACTGCTTGCGTGAATCCTGCTTCATGTATTGCTTTAAACATTTTAAAATTTAACTTGGCACCGAGATGCGTGTTCACGGTCTTCAAGAAAATGAAATAGCGAGCAGTGCAAAGTGGGATCATATTCAATAATGTTAGCATTGAACTCAGTACTACACTATTCCATGCTTTGTGTGCCGAATGGCCTTCGTGAGTGACCTGCAACAAGACAGTTAGCCACAAGTCAGTCACAGCACAATGTCAGCAAGGCTCCCAGCTTTCGAGATGCCGTATGGCGGAAGCCTCTTCAATAGGCCGCCATACTGGGCCCAAATGCATGCCGGTACACAAAGTCTACGGAGGTTTCGATTCTCGCTCATTTGGTATCAAAATGTCTTCATTCTAACTTTTATTCAGATGTAGTAGTTCTATGTTCCAATTTGTTAGCAGTTGATGTAACGTGTTATGTTCACATTATGCTGTTTAAAGTTAGCTTAATGTGTCATTAAAAACGGGAAACTACAAGTCCCAAGATGGCTGACGTTGTAAACAATTCACGGCTCGTGCCGTGGTGCATTCAGGGTACCTCTTCTTTTCGGATACTTAGGTTGTCCGATGCTTGTAAACTATTGTCATCATTTGGATGTATCCTACGAATTAATATTAAATTTAACGTTGAAATTGCAGTACTAGGTGTATATTTTCTTTCGCGTAGCTTTTCGTGGTGAAATTACTAAAGTTTCCCATTTTCCTATTATCCGTGGAGGCCCCAATACCAGCATCAGCCCTGTGCTTCAACTCGATTTCATTCAGTGAGCAACCGCTCCGCGGACAACAACAAGCTATCACCGACCTGTCTCGTGTGAGTACAATAAACCTTGAAAGTCTTGCTCTGTAACTTATTCACATCATAGAACGCATCTTCGGGATAAATCCTTGCAATAATGTTAATCTTGTGGCGTTAGCGCGACGTTGTTTATCGTCAGAATGACCGAGTGAGAGGTTTAGTGACAGCGTGCTCTTTTGTTCTCCCACTGTGACAAAAAGGAGAGATGTTGCTTTTTTTTTTTTGAATTGTTATTCGTATTGTAGTCTTTGGGACGTTTTGACCACATCGTAAATCGGTCACAGGCGTTGTGTTCTTAACAGTCGGCCGTTGGTTTAAAATTCAGCAGTTAAGTGATTGAAAAGTGGCCACCGAAGCCCATTTTGGTGAACGCATTCAAATTGCGCATTGAAACGATGTTATCAGAAACGTTGGCAGTCAACAAAATCGCATTTTTCTATCTATACTGTGTGTCTTTTATTAAACCCAAGGTTAATAAAAAGGTGTACATAAAACGAAATAAAATGCAGTGATACAGTGCAAAACATCTCTTCACGAACAAGAGCAGTGTTTTGCATGACGTAAATACTAAATTCTCCGAGCGAATTCCTCAATGTAAAATTTCACCAGGGGCTACAACATAAAATACAATAAAACCGTGCAAACTTTGTAAACGGAAAAAAAAAAGTGGATATTTGTAATTTCAAAACATTTTAATATCTTGGACCTAGATAAGAAAGTTCCAATTGTGTGCGTAACCAGCTTTCAATAACTGAGCCTTAACGAATTCAGAGCAACATCTGAATTGCCTGGCCGGAGAATTTCCTGTTGCGTAAAGTGCCAGTTTTTTTTCCGGATAGGTTCAATACGAGTTGTTTGTTGTGTCTCTAGGCTGCTGCTCTCCTGTGGAAATAAAGGAAAGAAAATGAGCATGTAACAAAGAGCCATAACAAGCGACACCACAATCGGAGTCTCAACCAGACAGAATTCCGAATTGTAATTTTTTTTTCCTTTCAGATTCAGAACGCATTGACTGTATTTGCAGGTTTCGTTTGTGAGGACAATTTGGATTGTAGGTGTCCTGCGTTAACAACGGTTGGAAAAAAATGTCCATTACCAGAGGCATCCAGTCTGCCGTGGCCATGCCGGCAGACCGGTCTTTAGTTTCTGCCTTAACGCCTCCCAACCGAGTCCCCATGTCGCACTAGAAGCCTTCCCAGCACAGCCAGGGTCCTCGCAGAACTGCACTCCCTTCCTCTGCCTCCATTTCCCAGCACCTGGCTGTGCCATGACGTCTTCGGACAGCGACGAGACCGGCAGCGATCTCTCCGAATCTCTGGAGATCCTCCGGCTCCAGGACCAGTACGTGCACTCGGACTGCTGCTTCAAGTCCAAGAGCTTACCCATCCTCAACGGACCCTGCCAGAGGGACTGCAATGACACTCCGTTGCTTGACGCCGCTGCCGTTTATGTGGAAGAGAATGGTGAGCTCCCGTCTCAAACCCCCGAGTCGCCCTCCTCCAGGACAGACTTCTCCCCCTCTGTGGCCAGCCTGGTGGGCCTCAGTAGCTCCCTACCCGTGGACACCCACAGGGCGGCCGGGGGTCAGAAAGTCGGCTTCTCCATCTCTCGCCTTATCCGCATCCCGGCCAGGAAGTACGTGCGCGTTATCCTCAGAGACTCGCGCTGCTTCTTGTTCTGCATGTGCTACCTGACCTTCATCCAGTCCCTGATGGTTTCGGGCTACCTGAGCAGCGTCATCACCACCATCGAGAAGCGCTACAGCCTGCGCAGCTCCGAGTCGGGCCTTCTGGTCAGCTGCTTTGACATCGGCAGCTTGCTGGTGGTGGTCTTCATCTCGTACTTCGGCGGCCGGGGCCAGAGGCCGCGCTGGCTGGCCGTAGGCGGCGTGGTCATCGCCGTCGGGGCGGCGCTCTTCTCCTTGCCCCACTTCATCTCGCCGCCCTACCAGATCCAGGAGACGAATGCGTCGGCGGGCCAGGAGGGACTCTGCCTCGGCGGCAACGGCAGTGGGCGGGAGGCGGCGGACGCGCCGTCGTGCCATCGTGACCACGAGGGCAAAGAACACAACCTCTACGTAGCGCTGTTCATCTGCGCCCAGATACTGGTGGGCATGGGCTCCACGCCCATTTACACCCTCGGGCCAACCTACCTGGATGACAACGTGAAGGAGGAGAATGCGTCTCTCTACCTGGGTGAGTGCACCTACACTACCGAAAGCGCCTCATTCTCAAGGTATGGCAAAATTTGTTGGCTGTCGCAATGACCAAATCCGGATCTGCCCCCCTCCTCGACAGGCTGCGGTGGAAGCACAATTTTTAAAATTTTTTTTTTTTTTTTTTTTTAGGCCAACCATTGCAAAATTAGATTGTGTAGGTTTCCAAATCGGTGTAAATCCAGAACCCATAAAAAAACAAAAAAAAAAACGATAAATTATAACTTGCATCTTGTAGTTCCATTTGTGCGTGAGGCTAGAAAGCAAAGCGTGGAGAGTCTCTGTCGTCAGGTAACATGGTTGCAGTCAGGAATTGGGGTGACTGATCATTGTCATGCACTCCCAACGGGAAAGTTGCCAACTAACACTTGATCTGTTGTTTCGGTCTAACTCCTCCTGAAAGCCGTCTACCTTTTTCCGCTCCGAATCGCCACGTGACATTGCAACCGTGCATGATTGTTTGCCTTTTGATGTGCCGGTCCGGGTCTGGCCGGTGCGGAACCACAGCGACTGCAAAGTGGGGAGGGAACGTGGGCTCGTCGGCAGAACTGGGTTGCGTTTGATTAATGGGGCGGTACGATGTGCCGTGAAACGGACGGAGAGGAGACGAGATGCATTCCGGCGTCTCGACCAGGATGTCACTCGTGCCTGTTACCCGGGGTCGTCCTTGTGTCGCCTGTCGTCATTTGCCCTTGGTGGGGGGCACCCCACAATCGGCTGAAGGCTTTCACGCAGATGTCTGCCGTCCCGTTGACCTCTTACTGGGGAACTTGGTGTCCTCCAGTCATGTGATTATTAAACAGGCTAAACAATACAATGGATTGAGATGGCGTTAGCTCTAAGCCCCTTTCACGCTGACGGCTTTTGTTCTAAGGTAGGGTTTTAATCGTTTAGATTTTTTATTGCAGTCGGTTTTTATTTGGTTTTGTTTTTATTTTAATTCACTTCAGGTAGCTTTAACTAGTTTTCAGAGTGGGTTTGTTAGTTTTTATTTTTGGAAAAGGCTTCATTTTTGTTAGTTTTTTATTTTTTTTCTCAGTTTTAATTCATATGGAGTATTTGAGGAGTGCGAGATTTGCCAAAGATATTATTTATTTATTTTAAATTTTTTTATGGATACTTTTAGTCCAAAATGACGTCCATTTTTTTGGACTATTTTCTGATACATGAAATTACTTATTTATTTTGGGACAAATGATTATTATTATTAAAACTTATTATTTTTTTTTATTCCCCAGCCATTATTTTATTTTTGTATTTATTCAATTACCTCTTTTTGCACTTATTTATTTTCTTCGACTTTTACCTGCTGGTACGCCGTCCGGTGTGCCCTGTGAAATGAAAGGTGGCATTTTTCATTTATTTATTTATTCATTCATAACTGACAGCCTCGCGCTCCGCTCATGCCCGGGCGGAAGGTGTTCCTCTTCGGCTTAACTGCCACGCACGCCGGCCTCCTCCGGAGCTCTGGTAGGGTCCGAACCGCGCGAAACGTCGCCCCAAATCGTGTCCGGGGGAACATGCTCTTCTTCATCCACTCTCCTCTTCGGCGCACGCCGGCCGTCTAACCGCTCCAGCGCCCCCTCGTGCCGCTCGGCGAAACTACAATGCCCCCGAATATTTTTTTAGACCCGCGAAGCACTGAAGCCGCGAAAGGTGAAGCGCGAAGTAGCGAGGGTTCACTGTATTTGATAATTAATGTGCCTTGACAGTAGTGTTGTCACCATACCCGTTTTTTTTCTTTGTTTTTTTTTTAACCCTTGATTCGATTCTAGCTAAAATGATTTGATAATTGATACCGTTTTCGATACTACCGTAAACAAAAAGAATCACCATATTATCGAACATTGTTTTTATTTATCATTTTAAATCCCTAACACTCATCAATTCAACAATCAAGCTCTATTTGAAACAGTGCAAACAATCGCAGAACATTTTTGTCAACAAATAATGCAAACTATTGTTGTGAAACACAATTTCACAATCAAACTTTGACAATATATTTAAATTACAAACATATTTAAATTGTACATTTTTAAATGGGTAAAACATGACCCAGTCTAATATTTCTTCAAATATGCAGAGCACTCGTGAATGAATCTTAGCATAACTCCAAACTCCAACGAAATGAACATTCAAGAGACTTGGGCCGACAAGCGAACGTTCAAAAAGTAAGATTTTAATCCATTGTGTGAGTAGCGACAAGACTTTGGTCCATGTTGTTCATCGTAAACCTCCCTTCATCCGCTCCTCTTGTTGAGTGGAAATTCAAAGAATGCCCGAGAATCGTGTTTAATTGTCCGCAAACACCGATGGGAGCCTGGTGGTACATTTTAAAAATTAGAAATGGTTATGTTTTTGTTCTATAATAGGAAGTAACACCAAGTGGAAGAAAATGTTGCTGCTGTTGCAAGGGGTTAAATCGAGGATCCCGATGTTGGAATGTCCACCGTATCGCATAAAAATCCAAAGGAGGATCCCCGCGGCGAGGATATCGTGAGAGGCCTCCTCATTCGAGAGGTTCGAGTGTCAGCGCGAAAGCAAAGAACTTTGATTGTTGCGGCGGGGGAGGATTTGGCACATTCCGTTTGGGGTGGTTCTTTTTGGTGATTTTCCAATATCGGCGCGAGTCGAAAAAGAAAATGAGCCGCTCGTCGTGGCCCGGCGACGATACAAATGGAGCCAAATTGCTTTCGGACATGTTCGTAGTTCCGTCCGTATGCCGCATAGCGGGCGGCGTTCCAAAGTCGGGTCGTCTCTGTCATGAGAGCGTTTTTTCCAAAGTGTAGCGCTCTTATCTGGAATGCGATATGGCACACCTTGTTAGAGAAACGGCAGACTTTTATCTCCTACATTTTCTGATACAACGAGGGAACATTTGTCTGAGGAGCGCTGCAGCTACCGGCGTAAATTTCCCCCAACGCAGGATTTTTCTCCTGGAGAATGAGTAACCCGGACTCCAGAGAGCTCACTAAAGAATAAAAGCGAACAGGAGGCCGGGAGGAAGTCGGAAAGCGGCCGTTTCTGTGCGCCCCTTCTGACCCGTCACGTGTCGGCTTAGCCGTAAAGCATGCGTGCGGTCCCGCAAACCCGTCGGGTGGTCTTTGGCGCTGATGGTACAAGTCAGAGGGGCTTTCGGATGGCCCGGTGGTTTTCATCTCTTTCAAGTCTAAGCTCTCCGTCTGTACCAGTCCGTTCCGACGGGCCGCCCCGATCAAACGTCTTTGCTACTCCGCTCTTGATCCGTGCAAACGTTCCGCACGGCTCGCTCACCGCGTCCGCTTGGTCGATCGGCGTCCGCGTCTGTTTGAAGGCAAGGTCAGGTGAGCTCAGCAGGGAGCAAGGAGGCGAAATGGGGTTGATACGCTGCAGACGCTATTTCATTGTTATGCCTCCTAGTTCAATTTCCAGTCCAAGCGGCTCCGGACGCAGCAGGTGCGGCCATTCTGAGAATTATCCTGCGGTGAGAACATCTCTGTGGGTGCTAGATGTTCGGAATCAAGTTGCAAAGGTTAAAGTTGACACATCGGATACGTTTTCACATTCTGATTTTGACGCGCAAAATATCCGAGGCACCTTCGCCACTCTATTGCGATTCAGAGGTTGTGAGTTTGTGTTAAGGTTTAGGGCTAGGATCTGGTATGAAACCCTTCCGATGTCTTCCGGTCTCGTTGCATGCGGAGGAGGCGGACTGGAGACGGCGGAGCAGCGTTTGGTGCCTGAAGGTTGGAAGATGTTGCTGAGAAAGCGTTCTCACCGGGTGACACGGCAGCGTCAATCGCACGCTCGCGCATGTTCGCCCTCATGCCTCCCGTCGCGTCTCTTTGGCTTTGCGGCTGCTTTTATTTGTTTTTTTTGCCGCCTTCTGTATTGAATCCTGCCTGCTAAATAGCGGCCATCCTTCCTAAATGTTGCAAACCTTTAACCAACGTACGATGGAGAGAAGCCCGACTCTGTCCTCAGTCTTGTCATGCTCATCTAAAAAATAAAAATAAATAAGCCACCTATGGAAAGTCGGACGGCATCGGCGCAAACGGCAAAGCCGATAGCACCCGACGGATCAAGTCACGCGAAAGCCTGAAAGGTTTTCGCCCTCCACGTGCCGCCGTTGAAGGTCTCTTGCGTCATCGAGTCGAGCAAGCTTGCGGTCGGGCGGCCCTCCTTTATTGGCACACGTGCACGTCGCCACCCCTGCCCGCTGCTGCGCCAGCACATCTTGTCAGTCTGAAGGTTCTGTCCCGGTCGCGAAGTCTTCTCCTAAACCCGCCAAAGCGGACGGGATGAGACAGAGGCGCACGTGGGTTTAGGACACCTTTTTTATTTTTAAATTTTATTTATTTATTTATTTATTTTTAGACGCGGCAACTTGGCTTCCATTCGTCGTCGCGCAGTCCTTGTTTTGTTTGATTTCATTCCAAGACTGTCCTCAGCCGTTTATGGGCCCACCAGCCATGATTCATCTCAAGGAGGAGATAAAATGATAAGATCCTTTGCCACGCTCGCCCGCTCTAATTAATCGTCTGTCCCCGCTAATATCCTGCCACATTGTCTCCACTCGCCTCGGAAATGTGAGAGGCGGCGTGTTAAAAGATGATGAACTGGATATGGCTGCCATGTGAGTCAACCGGGGAAGGACACCTGCTTTAGGTGCTTAGAGGAGGGAGTCGGGTCTGACGAGGTCGAGTTATGGCGGCCACGAGCCTTTTAAAAATGCTGACTTGCATACTTAAATATGCTTTGCATCAAATCTCCATTCCGTGGCTTCTTCGTTCGTTCTTTGAGTCCAGCGTCGACGTTTGCTGCTGGAGCTTTCGGTCTGCGATGTCCACAATACCATTTTTTTTGTTCTTGTTTTTTGATATTCAAAAATGAGACCGGAATTAATCCGTTAATATGACACAGAAAAGCAAAAATGCTAGAAGAAAAAAAAATATTTGGCGGAAGAAAAAAAAAAAATCAAAATACTACCCAAAAAAAAAAAAACAAATATAAAAATGACACACATATTCTGTAAATAAATCGACAAAAATACTTAACATGGAAAAATTGTCAGAAAAAAATAATCAAAAAAGTACACCGATAAAGTGCTATTAATGCGTAATCACAGAAGAAATATGAAAATATTTGCTCAAAAATACACGATTATTCGGGGGAAAAATCCACACTAAAATATACTAAAACCAATTTTTTTTAATGGGAAAGTGCAATTAAAAAAATACTGCCTTTGACTGCCATCCATCGGTGAGCATCATTGTCTCTCTAGAGGGAGGTTTTGTTTCCTTCTTTTTTTTTTTTTTTATCATCTCTAGAAAATGTCAGCAGGAAACATGCGGCAGAACAACTTCCAGTGTGGCCAAAATAAACGTTTGAATGGTGGGGAAGTGTTTGAGCAGATGTTGAGCAGATGTTATGTAATGTGTGTGTGTGTGTGTGTGTGTCGAGCTCCTGCTGGGCTCTTCTGGAACTGCAGCTTCTTGAGAAAAATGGATCCATGGCCGCCGAATCCAAATGTGACGACATCTCTTTGTTTCAGCCGTCATGTACGTGATGGGAGCTTTGGGTCCGGCGGCCGGTTACCTGCTGGGAGGCGTCCTCATCGGCTTCTACGTCGACCCCAAAACCGTCGTTTCCATCGACCAAAGCGACCCTCGCTTCGTGGGCAACTGGTAAAATAGCGCAATGTTCTTTTTTTCTCAACTTGAACTCGAAATTCAATCTGATGGCCGTTTGTCGTTCAGGTGGAGCGGCTTTTTGCTGTGCGCCGCCGCCGTGCTCCTGGTCATCTTTCCCATGTTCGCCTTCCCCAAGAAGCTGCCGCCCCGCCACAGGAAGAGGAAGAAAAAGATGAGCTCGTCGCCCGCCGACGCGTCCGGCGACGACGGAGACGACGTGATGAAGGGGAAGTCTGGCGGGAAAGGCCACAACGTGTCCTCCTCCATGAGCTTCGGGAAGGACATCAAGGGTGAGGAGCGACTCCACTTCAACTTTTATTAAGACGTTAGCCAATGTTTGACGTCTCATTTTGAACATTCAAAGTGGCCTCCATGCAACGAAAATTTCGCTGCTGGTGAATTTTTGACAGCTTTTCTTTTTTTTTTTTTCTTCCGCTCTTGACGGGATGAAACGGGAATAACTGCCTTGCAAATGCACACGTTGGCTTTTAACATAAAAAAAAAAATCTTTGTCGATCATCAGCTTGTCCGTCTTCTCCCTCCTTGTAATTCGACTCGAATGATGCGTTTGTATGCTTACTCGTCCCTTCCTCCATGGCAGGAATGAGCGCTCAGTTCTTGTCTTGTCGTTCCCGCAGACCTCCCCAAGGCGGCGCTGCGGATCCTCAGCAACCCGACCTTCCTGTTCGTCAGCCTGTCCTACACGGCCGAGTGCGCCATCGTCACCGCCTTCATCACCTTCATCCCCAAGTTCATCGAGTCGCAGTTCGGCATCCCGGCCTCCAACGCCAGCATTTACACGGGTGAGCCGACGACGTTCCGGCCTCCGCCTGCTCACTCCTGGCCAGGAAAAGCGACCGCTCGGATTGGAACAAATTGAAGTGAATCTCGATTTAATTTTTGAAAAAGAAAAGAAAGTGGGCAGGAAAAAAGTTCAAAAGATGTACAATATGTGCCCGTTATCAAGACAAAATATATTAGAATGACAGCCAATAATTATTTAATTTAATTTAAATGTTTTGGTGAACTTTTGATTGACCTAAAAGGCAATTCAGATTTTTAAAAAACATTTTAGCGCAGGTCTATGCCTTTTTTTTTTCACGACCAGTGACACCGAAGCAAGAAGTCATCCCACTTAAAAGTTTTCAATGACTTGTGTGAGTCATGCCGTCCTGCTGACTTTCATTCCGTAATTAAACTACTCCCACCGTCCCCTCAAGTGGAACACACATTTCTTCCTCCCCCTTTCAATTTGTCCGGCACGAATCTAATCTTTGAGCGGCGCTGATGATGCGCAGCTCTCGGGATTATCGCGGCACCAACATGGCGACCGACAGCAGGAAGCCGCGTCGTCGTGGCCAAGTATCTTGCCGGCCAACATATGCTCATTTTCTCGACGCGTGCGCGGACACGCGTGATAAACACGATTACCACGCCGCCAACTGACGGGTGCTAGGATACGAAGGGGCGGTGCTGTTGCCATGGACACTCAAACCGTGTCAAGATGGATGCAGAGCATCCGAATAAAACGATAAACAAGACGACATATTTTTTTTTTCTTTTTCCCGCAGGTCTGATCATCGTGCCCAGCGCGGGCGTGGGCATCGTGCTGGGCGGCTACATCATCAAGAAGCTGAAGCTGGGCGCCCGCGAGTCGGCCAAGCTGGCCATGATCTGCAGCGGCGTGTCGCTGCTCTGCTTCTCCACGCTCTTCATCGTGGGCTGCGAGAGCATCAACCTGGGAGGCATCAACATTCCGTACACCACCGGGTGAGCACCTGACGGCCACGCTTGCACTTCTTTGGAAATGCAGACCCCTTCTCACGTAGCGCCGTGAGATTTGACAGATGTGTCCCGCGTGAGTCGACTCACAAAACAGTTTCGAGGACCAGTCCCAAAAAGCCCTTTTAGTTTGAAGTAGAACCTTCTAAAGTTGTTTTGGCCATTTCCAGGAAAGGCAAATTCGCCATACTTAAGACGAAAAAAAAAAAAAAAAAAGGAGCACCCTGTGCAAGTCTTAAAAAACAAATAAAAAAATCCCCTTGACTTCTCTCTTGATGAGTTGAGGCACAAAAAAAGTCTCAAGAACCCGTTTTCAAAATGACACCGGAAGTCGGCCATTTCACAAAAGTATTTAAAAAAAAATATCCGATTGAAAATAGCAATAGAAAATAGAAACCATATTTCTCGAATTTTATATATTTTTTTAAACATTGTACTTTAAATTTAAAAAATTTTTCCTTCACTGCCAGCCCAGTTAAAACGAATGTACTTTTTGGCTTCTATTTCCGTCAATGGCAGTGAATGAGTTAAGTGCAAAAATGTACTTATATATACTGTTGATAATAAAAGGTATTGTATTTTCTGCACTTTTTACCGAAAAATTTTTTCTTGATTTTTTTTTTTTTAGGATGAAATTAAACTCCAAAATCATTGCAATCTCCGCACCTTTTTTTATGCTAATAAATGTTCTCACAGCCACGTCGGCAGTCAAGCCAGCGTGGCTGCTAGCACCTTTGCGAGGAATGTGGAGCCCTTCCTTTTGAAAACCTGCGAGCCTCGTCATTTGTCTAGACACCAATGCTGGGAAGTTCAAAAAAAAGAAAAAAAACAAATTGCAATGGCGCCAATAAAGTTACTCACCGGACAATGCACGTGAATATGCTGTAAAGCTGAAACCGTTCTGAATAGCGGATGTCTTGACGTGCTGCCGTTGCAGTCCGACGCTGACGCTGACACACCGGAATCTGACGGGAAGTTGCAACGTCAACTGCGGCTGCCGCATCCACGAGTACGCGCCCGTGTGCGGCTCGGACGGCATCACCTACTTCAACCCTTGCCTGGCCGGGTGCAGCGCCGTCGGCAACGACAGCAGCGGGGTGAGCGCGTGCGCACACACACACTCACAGCGTCTGAGCAGGACAGAACCTTGAGCGCCTCCACATTGCGACATTTTGAGTTGAAATGTATTTGAATGCGTTTGGTTGAAAGCATTTTTGCATCCGCCCTCATTTGTCAGATGAGGAACTACACGGAGTGCGGCTGCGTGCAGAGCCGTCAGGTGATCACGCCGCAGTCGGGCGGCGGGCCCGTCAACCAACTGCAGCTGGTCATCGTCAAGACGTACCTGAACGAGAATGGCTTTGCCACGTCGGGGAAGTGCGACCGCACGTGCAACACGCTCATCCCCTTCCTCGTCTTCCTCTTCATCGTCACCCTCATCACCGCCTGCGCGCAGCCCTCCGCCATCATCGTCACGCTCAGGTGAGGTGACGAGTGAAATTGGAGTACAAGATAAAAATGACTGTCATTTTTGTTGTGTTACTACTTGCGTGTTTGTTCAGGTCAGTGGATGAGCAAGAGAGGCCTTTTGCGCTCGGAATGCAGTTCGTCCTTCTCAGGACTCTTGGTGAGTTGATGGACTGATGTTTTTGCAGAAAAATGAGCCGTTTCATCAACATTCTTAAATGGTGCAAGGCTGCCACCCAGTGGTGAGGAATCATAAAGCAGCACATTCTGTTTTGAATTTTGCCCTTTTTGGGATCAAAGCTCACTTTTTAATGTAGTCATTTGATGATTATGATTGCAGTCATTGTTTTATCGAAAAAGAAACACAGAAAATACAGATGTTATTTAAACCGTGTCATGGTGACTCTTTAATTCAACCGCAGTCTCATTTCACAGCTTTCAGTAGAACGTTATCATTCCACATCAGTCCAGATTTTGTCACTCCGTAGTTTTCAATATCATTCTGTGGAATGATACTTCCACATGATTCCATATTTTTTTATTCGGCAGTCCAGCATGCAGTTTTCCAGAATGTTTTTTTTTTTGTTCATGCAGTATATTTTTTTTGCCCAAATCCCCACAGCACTCATCTTAACTTATTGTTTGTTCGTTTTTTCCCGTCAGCGTACATCCCGACGCCGATTTACTTTGGCGCGGTGATCGACACCACGTGCATGCTGTGGCAGCAGGACTGCGGCGTGCACGGCTCGTGCTGGGAGTACGACGTCACCGCCTTCCGCTTTGTCTATTTCGGCCTGGCCGCCAGCCTCAAGTTCGTGGGCTTCGTCTTCATCTTCCTCACGTGGTACTCCATCAAGCACAAGGAGGAGCGCGTGGAACGCTGGCGGGCCAGCCCTCGCCCGCCCCTGCCACCGCCGTTGCTCCTGGGCACCGTCAGCGAGCTGGTAGGCCACCGCGGCGGAGGCTGCAAGAGCCACGCGCGCACGCGCTCCTGCCCCGTCTTCATTCCGCCGGCACGGCCCGAGGCCCCCGCCACCGCCGCCACGCTGCTGCTCTGCCACGGCAGCCTCAAAGCAATAACGGACAGAAGCTCGGGGCTCATCTGACCCTTCAAAAGCAAAAAAAAAACACCACCCACCCTCCTTTTCAAGGGCTGACCGACACGCCGCCATCATGGTGCTAACTCATGTCCCACTCGAAGCACAAACTGTGTTCTATGCAAGATCCTGACTGCGTCTTTGTCTCCAAGAACGCGACTGTCTGTCCCAAAGATGTGATCCAGAAATCCTCCACGGTGTGTTGTTATTATGGTGGTGATGATTAATGATTGTATTCTGTACATAACGCAGTAGTAAGGCTCGAACGGTCACTGAGCCAAGACGCCTCCTGTCCACTTACTTCAAGTGACTTGTGATATTTTTCCAATTTCATTACCAAACAGCGGACCTTGAGATGCGAGTGACTCAAAGTTTTTCTTTCGGCAAATGCGACACAATTCATAACGAAAGAGGCTCCAAGCTGTTTGAGGCCGCCAAAATAAAAGCTTGTTGGTTTAAAACAATCCGAGGTTTGCCTTAAGGAAGTTCACTTAGTAGCTTATTACTAACATCCATGTAAAATGTCATGTTAACATTGATAGCTGTTTTTGAACATGCTTACAACTTAAGTTGTATCTCAAGGCACCACTGCACAACCCAAACTGGCATTGAGCTTTTTGGTTAGCACTCCTGCCTGAGAGGTTCTGGCTAGTTACGAGCTAGTTAGTCCCGATTGGCAAGCTGCCACATGCATTGTCAGTTTGTGTTTAAGGAGCAGAAGGGCAAAATTGTCGACAGGTGTTGTGATCCATGCAAATTTCCATGGAGGTCCACTTTTATGACTCTCCCAGTCTATCTCTCTCTGCATCTCTGTTGCAACCTGCTGATGACACTCTGTAAGTGTTGGACATGTGCATAGATAAATAATAATTTTCAATCAAATTGAGTGATCATTTCCCAAAGCCTTACTATACATGGTCTTTTTTTTAATTGCCTTACTATACATGGGTGTTTTTTTTCTTTTTCTATAAAAAAAAGCCTTACTATACATTGTCGTTTAAAAAAAGCCTTACTATACAAGGTTATTTAAAAAATTTTAAATTAGTTATTAACAGCCTGGGGTCGAAACCCCAACCTCGAGGTTGAAAAACGAGCAGGGTTCCACTGAGCTTCGCCAACCACAGCCACCGAAGTTCCTTCTGCATGTGGTGATTTTTGTATTAATTCAGTGGTACACGAGAGAATGCGTACACGGATGTTTTTATGTTATGTTTTCATTTCAAAATAGTTCAACGCATGTTTCGGTTTGCGGCAAGACTCACGTCTGCTATAATTTAAGAAATATTCACATAGGCTTAATGAATACTGAGAAAATACAAGTATGAGCGGGAGGACAACATATTGAAAGAAATGAGCTTGGATTTTAAGTAATTTACAGCAGGGAAAACAGTAAAATTTTTGTAACTGTATGCTAGTGCAGGCTTAAGAGTGATTCAAGTGCTCTGATTTGTTTGTAATGACGTCAGAGTTGTGCGACGAGAAAGTAGGCAAAAAAAAATAAAAAAAGCACACTGAGTTCATCCTGCAAGTTGCATTCCACGATCATGATGTAAAATGCGCAGAAACATTACGTCATAACCTGGAATTAATAACAAAACGAGTGATTCATGTGATTCATTGTGCGTGGTACCATGAGTTCAACGGCATCCAAAACAAATGAAGACTGACACCGCAGCGTTACTGGTCGTGACGTCACCATTATAAATTAAAACGTGGAGTATCTTTTAATAAATTTAAACGAGCACAAATGAAGCACAGAAGAAAAAAAATATTTCCCCCCCCCATTTGTGCGTGAGGTGGGGCCAACTTCACGCAGGTCTTCCAGCGGTGTCGATTCCGCATAGCACCGCCCCCTCACACAAGTGAGTATCCAATCACAAGACGCGTTCATCACCTTCAACGTAAGAACAGCAAGAAGGCCTTACAGTCATCAAACTCGTTATCTGATTGGCTATCGTAACAGCATGCCATCGGGTAGAATATGAACATGTTGAGTTACAGCACCTTAACTTCGAGCTAATTATTGTTTGCATTAAGATAGATAACTGATTAAAAGACATGCTTTAAGAAAAAAGAAAATATTCACTCGGATGGTTGAGTTTTTTTTTTTATTATTGTCATGGCTTTCCAGCAACCAGCGTCCACTGACTCACACGTATACGGGATCATATAGGACTACCATGCCTTATCATTCAAGACAAACCGATGTGCAAAAATGAACATTAATTGATTGAAAATAGCTTATATACCATCACTGCAACAAAGTTTTATAAATTGGATTATGGCGACAAATTTGAAATTATCAATGAAATTCTGAAGTGTCTGATAACCCAATCAAGGGTTGATTGCTTTTATGGACGAATAACGGGACGATGAACCTTCCATACCGACAGACACGCACGCGCACTCACAATTTTCAAGTTTTGAATGAGTTTACAAAGTAAATAAGTCAACGTTTTGTGAGCTAAACCAGTGGAAAAAAAACAAAAACAAAAAAAACAATCATACCGTAGCATTCAACATGTTTCAAATGGAGAATTAAAAAAAAAAAAGAAAGAAAAAGCTCCAAAGTGCATTCAGAGTGCGATATTTTTTTTCCCACGCACTCACACTCCTTAAACACAAAATGCATGGAATTATTCCATTTCAATCCCAAAACATAGCTGCATTAAGGCTTTTCTCGATCTGTATATATATATATATTTATATATATATATATATATATATATATATACAGATACACACACACACACTTTTTTTTAAGAAATCATAAAACTGTCAGCTAATAATAAATTTAATAATAACGTAAAAAAATAACTTTGAAAGTTATACAAGTCTGAATGACTGACGCGCCAGTCATGTCTCGTCAAAGTTGTAGATCGCTTGGTCGAGGCAGAGAGCCGCTGCCCTCGAAGACCAACGCGAGGGGCGGCGCCACGGCGCCCCGACTCGTTGGGCTGGGCCGGTCGGGGGGGTTCCTGGTGGTGCCGGGCCTCACGTTGGGCCGGAGAGGGAGGAAGCCTTGGTCCTGGAAAATGTCCCCCTCGCCGTTATCGTAATTGGGGCTGGGGTGAGGGGCGGTGCCCTCCACATGGCTCGGGTGGGGTTCGGGGCTGTTGTGAGCGCGCAGGATGGCGCCGTGCCGCGTGTCCAGCTCGATTGGGCCCTCGCCGCTGAACATGTCGCCGTCCAGCTCCTCCAACTGACGAATCGGAACCCGAGGATGGTGCCTTTGCCTCTTGCGGAGGTCGACGACAACAGCATCTGGTTTCTTCTCATGTGAAGGAGCAGACGAGGGCGTTGGCATGAGGTCGGGGACTCCCACTAGGAGGAAAACCGGGGACCGCCCCCCTGGCACTTGGAGCTCGTCTATCTGCTTCTCAGGATGGTTGTTGGCAACAGGATCCGGTTTCTTCTGCGGTGCAGGTGTTGGGATTTGGCCGGGGCTGGGAAAGACGCCCGTGGCAAGGATGCCCCCTGGAGGGACGGCCTGGTGTCGCTTTGTCCCCGTTTGCCTCTTAGAAAGGTCGGTCACAACAGGATCCAGTTTCCTCAGCAGCAACGGCTCAGATGAAGGTTTTGGCAACAGGCTGGAACTGGATAAGATGTCCTCGGAATGGAAGCCCTCAAGAAAAACGCCCAGGGGTCGAACTGTGTTCCTCTCGGTAAGGTCGTTGAGAACAAGATCTGGTTTCTTCTGTTGTGAGGACTCGGATGAGGGAGTTGTCGGGGGGATGGGTATGAAGACCCTGGCAAGGTCGTTCCGAGACCAGACGCCTCCTGGCCAGACATCCAAAGCCTCTCCTCCGCTGCCCGCTTCGAAGCCTTCGCCACCGGAGCCCAGCTCGTCCTGGGCGGAGTCGTTGAGCGCCGGCGTCAGGCGGGATCGGTTGAAAAGAGGCGGCAGAGCAAAGAGGCGGTCCACGTCCATGCGGAAGTTGGACCAGTCATCCGGTCCCGGGCTATAGTCGGGCCTCCAGTCGTAAAGGCTTTCGTTGATGCTGTACAGATCCTCCAGTCCCTGCCAGTTGACGTCCTCGTCCGTCAGGTTGGGCAGTTTAACCCTGTCGTCCGTCCCAGAGTGCGCTGAAGGAGAAACCACAGCAGATTTAAAGACCCACGGGAAAGAACTCGGACGCCTTTTTTTTTTTTTTTTTGGATTAAGCTCCAGCGTCATGCATTTGGTTAAGCCGTGCAAACGCATGCCGCCAGCGCCGCCAACAAGGAACGTTCAGGCGACAATCCACCGCAAAAACACAGCCACATGTGAAAAGTGAAAAAAGGCGCGGACGGCAACCTGGAATTAAAACCAATATGGAAAAAAAAAAAGCAAAAGAAATACAAAAAAAAAAAAAGCAAAAGAAATACAAAAAAAAAAAAGCAAATAAAGCAGCGGAATGCAAGATAGAAAGCAAAAAAAAAAAGTCCAATTAAAGCATCCTGGAAAAGTAAAATTGTTCATAACAATGTCTTTGTTTTGTGTTTGTGTTGTTGTGAGACAGGACTGGTCGACTCACAGGAAGGAAAGGATTGGTCTCCTCTTTGAGTGCTTTCGGTGCTGCTGTCGCCTGGTAAGCGACAAACACACGTCAAATCGAGATTGTCCTCATGGATGACATGACGATGGAGATGATATGATCACGATGAGAGCGTACATCAAAGGAATAGTTTGACATTCTATTTTTGTTCTCCTGCGTTCCACAGTGAAAGATGCTTGAACAAAAACGGCGCACCGCAGCTAAGTGGAGACTACGGAGTCTGATACGACTATTGTCATGGTCATTTCTAGCCGTGTATTGTCAAACGTTGCCACGACACTTGACCCATGAGTGACCGGACTGACTGCACGCATGAGGAGCGAGCGAGCAGTCGAAACAGAGCGCTGCAGCCAAGCAGAGACTGTGGCCCTAACCCTACCCCGAACCCCTGACATCACTGTTCTAATTAGCAACATGGAGAAACCCGAGTGATGCAACCAAGCCAAGACTGCGGAGTCGAATATTGAAATCATTCACGGCAAGTTAACATTAGCATGTGGGTTATTTCTAACCACGTATCCTCAAAATTTTCCGTGAAATTCAACCAATTTGCAATGGAGGGCCAAGTGGAGACTATGGAGCCCAATGCTTACAGGATCCAGGATGAGCAAAGGTTTTGCCATTTCACATTAGCATGTGAATTTACTTTCACCATTTCAAGCCACATAGCCTCAAATCCTCAAAAAAAAAAAAAAAAAAAAGGAGCGCCGCAACCAAGCAGAGGCTGTGGACTCCAATACTTGGCTATTGTTCAATATTTTTTTTCCAAAGTCTTTTTAAACCATCCAGATGTCAAACTATCCCTGGAGGTGTGGAGGATGATGGCATGATATCATGCATGTCATGGACGTGCACTAAAATGGCCGACTGTGATCATGCGTTCCCCGAAAAGAGGTCGGGAGTGCTCGCCGCGCTGAAAAGAAGACGACGGCAAGAGCAACCCGAGAGGACGACCAAAGCTGCGTCAACGGAGGAGAAAAGATTTCCGGGCGGATCGCGGCAAATAGTAGCGCCTTCCCCATGCAGACTGGCAAACGTCATGGATGGATTAGTGCGAAGGAGAGGCCCATGCAGGTGTTAACGCAACCAGAAGCGAAGAAGAGGCCCCAAAAAAAAAATAAAAAAATAGCCACAGAAGAAAGAAAAATGTTTGGATACCTGTGCGGCTCATAGCTGCCTCCATCTTTACCTCCTGATCAGGAACATAAAAGCAATCCATTGTTAATCATCCAGTTCAAAGGAGACGCCGACGGGAAAAAGATTCATTCACACAGAATGGAGAGACGATCATGCGGGGAAAAAAAGGAAGGGAAGTCGCTGCTGTTCCCACCAGGGGGCAGTAGAAGACAGGCATACAGAAATTGTGTTCGTTCTTTGCAGACGATAAAGAAAATCTGCATGTGAGTATTGTTATATTATCTGGCTACATGTTTTGAGTTTTAATAGCTGTTTGCGTAAGGGCTTGTTCAAGTTTTGTTAGCCCGTCTATGGCGTTTGGCATTATGTGTTAAGGTAAGAGATTTTCTCGAGGCCAAGTTTTGTGGTTGTTCTTTAAAATTAGATTTTCAAAAGAAACAACCAGACCACAATAGATTAAATTCCGTCATGTCGCAAGACCATAAAACAACCACTTTTAAAATCCAAATCCACACTGCTATTTTCCTGAAGTGTACAAGTTAGGAGAATTTTAAGTCCCCGGACCTCAAGAACAAAGCGAGGCGTGAACTCGCTTATGTGTTGACACCATTTCAGCAAACTAACAAGAAGAGTCAGGCACACATAAAAGACGGAGGAAGAAGGTCGCGCGTGTGTGAAATCAAACATCAGAACACGCATTCACGAGCATCTCGCGTCCTCCACCCTCAACGCTGCCATTGGGCGTCATTTCCACTACGATATTTTTGACAAACGCAACCACGAGACCCGGACGGGCGAGTTTGGAGTCAGTGTCGCCATAGCGACCGTGAGCGTGAGTGCTGGCGTACCGGCGTCCGAGCCTTTGGGTCTGGGGTTGCACTGCTTGAAACCCCGGCAGCTCCTCATCTCCATCAGCTGGCCGTGAAGGGAGTTCAAGACGTCGCGATCCACCTCGTACACGCCGTTGGTCAGCTGACGACAACGCACACGCGCTTGATCAGTTGTTAAGTTTGCAAAGTGTTTTCCCTGCAGCCAAAAAGTTCAAGATGCTCAGCCACCTGGTAGGGGTCGCTGTTGAGGTCAAAGTACTCCAGGAAGCCGGTGGAGAACTCGCAGAAGAGTGTGTTGTGCGTCTCGTTGATGGTCCTCAGGCACCAGTAGGTGTTGTTGTTGGAGCTGGTGCACGCACAGAAGCCGCCCACTAGGAAGGGAAACGAAACGTTTGACAGGATTTCGACTTGGGCGCGAAGAGGGTCACATGACAGTAAATTATACAAGAAGTCGCTGGAAATGCGCATGCAATGGACGTACGTGTCCAAAAGGGGGCAGTCTGCCAGTGGTCGTTGTTGTGCGTGAAGCAGGTGAGACCCGGCAGGCTGCAGTCGTCGCCCTTCCTCAGACGCTTTTTCTCCTTGCGCTCCTTTTTGCGGCGGCGGATCTCGTTGTATAGCTGTGTCTTGCCGTCCTGATCGTGTGATGACTCCCTGAGTTACAAAAAAAAAAAAAAACAGGAATGAAATGAATCATTTGTTTCTGCAACTCTCAATGCTAATTGTTAGCATGCCAATAGCGTTTTCCATTATGTGTTAGCATTAAGCTAGTTGGGGCATTTCGTCGTTGTTTGAAATACAACTTGTAATTAGTCGCAACTCTTTGACTTAACTGGAGCGGGTTGAATCTTGATTATTATTATTATTTTTTTTTTTTAGTATTTGTACTTCTACTCAAGTCCAGAGTAGGAGTACTTTTTCCACCTTTGGTCTCGTTCCAGCCGAGCGACGACACAACAGCTGCTTCGTGTTGCCGTAATCCATTTCCAATGTCTCTGTTGCAAGGTTTTGTGTGTGAATCATCACGTCTTTGCACGCAACCCGATCAGTTCCAGACGCAAGAAAGAAAGAAATAAAACAAGCCTATAATCTGCTTTGTCATTTTTGACTTCTTATAAAGCTAAAATAACAAAACCCTCCGCATGATAGGCTTTGTCGAAATTTATTAGTTGCCAACAAGACACAGTATTGTTATTTTTCCTGATTTCATTACGTATTCCTTCGCTCTCTCTCGACACTTTTTTTTTTTTTTCGTTTGTTGTTGACACAAAAGTGTTTCTGGTTACAACGTCATCTGTTTTCCTGCTAATAAAAAAAAAAAAATTGTCTGAGCAACTGCGGCTGCGTTTGGTGACTGTTGAGTATCCAAAATTCCAAAGTGTGAGAAATTGGAGACTTTTTTGTTCACTCCTCTCCCGACCGAGCAGGTCTCAATTTGAAAAACTTTTGTGATCACATTTTTTGATTGGTATTCCAACAACGGACGTGCAGTGGGTGGGGCCAAGAGCGTGACCATCCACCCGAGCAGGCATCCACAGTAAGCCCCGCCCACAAAACCCCGTCGTTGAAAGTCAAACCCTACTTGTCGCGACACTCATGAAGCAAAAACTCACTTAAACGGATGCAGTTGATCGTTCCTGTTCTTCGGCCTCTCGGCCTTGCTTCTGTCGCCTTTGCTGTAAAAACTGGCGGAACAAACACACACAACGCCAGATTTGATCTTACTGCAGTGGCTCACAGACACAAACCAACGGTATTGAAAGGCTAACAGTTAGCATGGAAAGTTGCATTTTTTTTAAAAGAAGGGATCTTTGCTTGCTTCTCCTCACGAAGGATCGCGAGGGGGTGCTGGAGCCATCATCGGGCAGTTGGCGGGTTACACCGTGGATTGGTTGCCAGCCAATCACAGGGAACTCAAAGACGACCAACCACTCACGCTCACAATATATAACAACACTCTAAGGAGATATTCTTTATCCTCTACAAAGAGGAACTAAATTTACAGCACAGTCGAGGTAGAAGAAAAAAAGTAATAATATTCTTTGTATTTGAATGACCGTTACAGTATTATGCTGCACCCTGGTGGCCAAGGTGAGAACAGCAGAAGGATTTTTGTCTGAATTATTTTTTTACTTTTTTTTTCTTTCTAGGGGGTACACGAGGGGAGTCTATCTCAAGCTTTCAATGTATGACTTAATTTGCTTTGTACCTTTTCTTTCCACAGTCACACTCGTCTGGCCGCGTTCTCTTCAGATGGCCTCGGACTTCCCGCAGATTTTTGATTTTGTCTTGAAGCGCTTCAATCTGACAACAGGTTTTTTTTGTTTTTTTTTTGGTTCAACACGTATTTTATGAAAAGTCTGTCCAGTCTGTGTGTGGTGCAAACACACCTCTTGGTCCACGTAGCTCTTGTGGTCTTTCCAGGCTCTGGATGACTGGTAGATTTCCCTCTCGCAGTGGACCGAGTCGTTCATCAGGATGTAACACTTGTGGGTGACCTTGAGAGACTTGGGGTACCCCACCGCGTTGGTGTCGTCCGCCAGCATCTCCTCGGAGCCATCGTCTGAGCCCGAGTCCAAGTCCGGGTCGTCTATGGACGTGCGGTGGCGCTTAGTGAGGGCGCGGCGGCGGACGGCGCTCTGGTCGTCGGCTTGCAGGTCCACGTCGTAGATCTGCCCCTCGAATTCCACCGAGAGAGACCTGGCGGGCCGCGTGTGAACGAAACGCGGCCGATAACCTAGCAAAACATCGACAGACATCTGTTTTAGCGTGGCGCTGTTATGAAGTGGATTTCCGATAGCGTTTTTTTAAATTTTTAACAGTGACACTTTTGGGGGATTCATGGTCGTGCAACTTTTGGTTCCGTGGGTAATTTGCACTCACGCGGGCCAGGGGAGGTCTGGCGGTGCGAGCGACGTTCCATCCTGGAGGCCTTGTAGAGCGCGCCGGTGCAGTCGCAGCCCCTCTCCTGGGTGTCGTAGTTGCTACGAGGCCTCAGGCTGCGGGCCCTCTTGCGGGGGCCCTCCTTGGAGCCGCTCTTGCACTTTTGTATCCTCCACTTGCCCGTGATCTCCTCCACACAGTGCCACTTCTAGATGCATTCATCGGGAGAAATGAGATAATAATCTCCTCGGCGATCGTAAAACATCATGACAACACAAAATTAATCGGATCCGTCAGAGGAGCCCCGTTTTTTTTTTTTTTTTTTTAAATTTTCGCCGGCCGATCGCACGGGTGGGTCGGGTCCGCGCCAAAGTGCGTCAGCGTATAATTACACACCAACGCCCTCGTTCTCGCACATCCCCTGTCTTTCTCTGCAGGCGTCAGTGGAGGAATTTAAAAAACAAAAAGGGCTACAAGAGGAAGAGAGACATCTGTAGTGTGGGAACGACGGCGCAAATGCGAGACGGCGAAGGCCGATCGGGTTGCTCTTGGAAGACTCGAGTTTGGGGGGTCGAATGAAAGGATGAGGCGGGGATGAAAACAATCTGTTTTGCTTTATCCTTCCAGCGAAAACATCACGCCGGAGGTTCAGGAGAGCAGACATGCGGGAAGAGGAAGAGGAGGAGGGAGGGGACGAGAGGGTGGGCCTGAGACGGACTCCTTTGACCTCACACAGTGGAAAAATAGCTCGTTATAATCTTGTCCAAGAGTAATAATTAAATAGAATGTCAAGAATTGAAGTGTGTGTATCATAATGAACTCATTTCCTGCCATTGACGGCTAAAGACGTCAAAGATCAATTCTTTTTTTTTTTAATTGAATTTGAATTAAATGCTACATTTCAATTCCTTGTGTTGCTCCTTCAATAGAGATCATTGGCCTTAGAAAAAAAAAAATATTTTCGGAGCTCAATTTTAAACTAAGAATGTACTTTTACACGAACAAAGAGGCAACCTACCTGTCCCGGCTGCTCACACGGCGTCTGGAACTCGGCTTGCTGGCACGTCTCCTTCACTTTCATGTACTTGGGCAGGCTGTTGGTATGCTGGGTGCTTGCCGAGTCGTCCTTCTTCCTCAGGATCTTCCTGTAACCAGCGAAAACATCATCATCAGTGAACCCGACGCCATCCAGGTTGAGCTCATTTAACATTAAGACCCCCCCCCCCCTTCCCCAATATATATTTCTCTGCTTCTCCACTCAGCCTTGACCTCAGCTTGGCATCATCCCCAATGCCGCCGTCGCCACAAGACCTGGCTGAGGCTCCGCTCGGGCCCATGCCAACCAAACAACCCCCCCCCCCCTCTCCTCACACCCCTTCCTCTGCTCCCTTTTGCCAGCCTGGGCCTCGCACACAAGCCACAGACAGAGTGACGGCAACAAATGAGCAACTGAACAACCTGCCCCCCTTTAAGACCAGGCCAACGCTGTCCTTTGCCATGGCCGTCTGGCGTGCTTTGGCGCATGATGCCAAGGGTTGGCACAGCCTAATTAAGAAGCTGTCTCACGGCTGATAACTAAATCACGAAGATGAGTTCCTTTTCTGCACAAATCCCATGAACAAGGTCCAAAACAATGGTGCAAAGCAGAGGCATTAGCTGCTGCCGCACGGGCCTGCGTGTGCGTGCAGATGTTTTGCTGGTAAATGAGTGGAAAAAAACAAACAAAGCCAGAGCCAAGCCAGGCAATTTGGAAAAAAAGTTCGGATAAGATATCAGGAGCCTGAAGATGTCAGCCGGTGCCGTCGTTTGCCATCAAATCGGTTTAGCGCCGTCTGTGTTGGCCAAAGTGGTCGTTGGGTTGTCCAGAAAGTGCGGAGAGCATCAGAATGAAGGTGTGATTTCGATTTTTGTTTTTTATCCAGAAGAAAAAGCTGCGGTTTACCCTCGTTCGACAAGGAATGTGTCCCTCCAGACTTTGGGTTTCCGGTTGGGTTTGAATCTAGAAAAACAAAGAAGCGTATCGTAAGTCGCGGGGGTTCTCGCTATCGGATATAAAATGCAAGGCATGCATACTTTTGCTATTCAACAATTGATTGTGCAAAATTATTTCATTTGAAAAGTACCACAGGTGTGCCAATAGAACAAACGATACGTCATTCAATCTCGCTACAATTACAAAATCTGATACTGTCACCCTGACCTCTTTGCAGAATTTTTTTTTAATCCCATTTCACATTTTCCTGAATGCCACAAAGTAAACTGCGCGGGGTAGCAATTTTCCCTTCCTCCCTTAATTACTGTGGGTTTCTGCTGTCGAGAAACAATAAATTGCACAGGAAATTGCAGCGGAGCGACCTCAAGCACGTCTCTCGCCGGGTGTCCGAATGGCTGCCACAAAGCAGCCGTGGGGAGCAAACGGCCATTTGTGACAAATTGTTAAGCGTAGGCAGCGCAATGACTTAGCGGTTACGACGTCGACCTCACAGCTCTGAGATGCGGGTTGCAGATGAAAATAAAATCAATGGAAATGTCGACTAACAAATACAATGAAACTGTACTAAGGCAGTGATACTTTTGTGTACCACTAGAGGGAGCTCACATACCAGTTTGAGAATCACTGCTAAAATGTTACGTTATTTCTGGCCATACAAACCTGTTGCCGGTCCGTTCCTGCTCTAATAGCTTAAAGATGGACTTTCCGTCCATGTCCGGGGGCGTGTCGAGCCCGGCAATGTGGAGGATGGTCGGCGCTAGGTCGATATTGAGCACCAGATGAGGATTTCTGAAGTACAACAGGAATGTCATAAATGTATGCATATTGAAACAATCACATTGATTTTTCGAGCGGTTCTCTTACACGGCGCCGGGCTCCACATTGGGCCCTCTCAGGAAGAAGGGCACTCGAATGTCGAAGTCGTACGGCATGGACTTGCCTTTGACTAGCCCGAACTGACCGATGTGGTAGCCGTGATCGGCGGTGTAGATGATGTACGTGTTGTCCAGCTCGCCCGTCTCCTCCAGCATGTCGTAAACCTGCACAACATTGAGAGGGTGAGGAAATAGATGTGACTGACCGCCAGCCAGACCATTGTCTCACTCGAGACTACAAAGAATCTAGACTGTAATGCCAAACAAACCGGGCACTACAAGACCACTCCGAATATTCTTCAAGGACACACAAAAAAAAAGAAAAATCAGTCAGAAGTATTACATTGGCACCTTTTGGACTGAGTCATCGACGGACATGAGGGTCTGCAGCCTCTTGCGGTGGAGGAAATTGGTGAACTCCATGTGGATGGGCTTCATGGGGCCCGTGTACTGCATGATCCAGTGCTTGTCCATGTTGGGAGCGTAGTTGTAACTGGGCGTGCTGGTGGGGAAACCAACAGGTGAGTGAGTGTGCGAATACAGTAAATGGAGCCCTCCTGCAAAAAGTGAAAAATCACCAGTAATTGACCCCGCCTTAAAAAGGTTTCAAAATGCCTCTATTAATAATTTTAACAGTAAATCTACTACAAATGACACTAAAACACTAGGAATTCAAAGTCGTCTTGCAGATTTAGTCCTAAAAAACATGACTGAGTCGCAAAAAGTAGGAGTGATTATATTATACTGCCCCCTGGTGGCCAGCAGAAGAAACAGAGAGGATTGGTTTAAAAAAAAAAAAAATACTAATAGATGAATTTGCAAATTGCGCAGGGGATTAATACCAAAATGTAACATGCCGACGCGAAGGCTGAATAAAATCCATGCGCATATTGTGAAAGATCCCTTTTGTACAAGCGTTCGCATGCGAGCTTGTGAGAGGCCGTCTGTGGCGGCTCGGTAACAGGTGGCACGCTCGTCCGCCACGCTTGACAGGCGTCAATAGCGCCTGTGTTTGCCCAGCGAAAACGACTTGATAGTGCTGTGCCAGCGCCCCTCTCCGGGACCGCCTCGCGCACAGAGACCAGACTCTCCTCTTCTCGCCACGCCGCCGAGCTCTTGGCTCGGAGGAATCGTTTTGAGGGCTGGCACGCGCTGGCGAAAAGTAAGAGTTCCCCTAAAGCGCCGTTTGCATCGACGTCTGGGCCCAGAAGGCTCAATAAGTCACGGCGGTCAGAAAAGTGAGTGAGTAAACAGCAACAGGGAGGGGGAACGCCGGGGGCCGCTGACAGACACGTCTCACCTGTCTTGTGTTGCTACCGAGACGACGTTTCGTCTGTAGCGCTGCAAAAAACATGTCGCATTGAATGCATCAACCGGAGCGAGATACACAATGGAGGCTCTCCCTCTCGGTAAGGAGACTTTCTAACACCGGTGAGGGGAAAAAAAAAAATGGTTGGCGACTGTTGAGTGATTGTTTTTGGGCAGCGCTTTCTAGCGCCACCTACGCTGCAAATGTAGCAAACATCAGACGACCAAAACCTTTTGTTCCTGGAACTAATGTACCGAGATAGGACTAAACGTTCCTGGTAACGCGGCCGCACGAACACGGGTTCTCGTTTCCCAGAAATCAAGCGGCCCACATTCCACTCACGGAGGCCTTAATGAAGAGCCGCTACGACAGCCGCATTGCTTTTGTGAGCAAGCGTGAACTCTTCACCCGGCCAACCGGGAGCTCTCATAAGCCCCAACAAAAGGCACCTGTCTGCGGCCGCCGAGGGACGGTGGAATCGGGACTGCGGAGGTCACACCTGCCACTCGAAGCACTCGGAGAAGACAGAGGCTCATTTTTTTTTTTTGGAAGCGTTACGTTATAATAGGAAGATCCAGTCAAATGAAAAAGAAAAGGGGATTACCGACATTCCCTTGAGCAACACTTAAACTTTATGTCCTTACACTATTGGGAAACAACAGTGGTTAAAGCAAAAGGAATGTTAATCGCATTAATAAAACACATCCCGGGCAAGCGAAGCCGTCTAAAGTACAGACTGCGCTTATGATTTACGAGGCGGCTCCGCCTACTCCTGCCACCTCAGCGCTCGATGCAGTCGGAGTTACGGCTGCTTAACGGCGGCGGAGGCCAGAGAATGCCTCTTCTCATGACAACCCTCAAAACACAGACAAACATGGCGAAATACGATTATTATTTTTCTTTATTTTTCGTGACGAGCATTTTGCGCATTCAATGTGTGTGGCTGATTTTTTATTTTTTTTTTTTAAACATTTGTAACACATTATGACAGAAGAATAATTATATTCAAACAATCGTTTTTTGCAGCTTTTCCTTTCTGTTGTTAAGTTAAATACAAAAGGACAAAAAAATTATAAAACAGTCCAATTTCTGCCTGTAATTCATATCTGTGTTGTAAGGCTTCAAGAATGTATTTTTTAATTTGATTGTTTTATTAATCAGTTATCAGAATTTTATTCAGCCAAAAATCTGAATTAATGGACGGTAAAAAAAAATGGGCCTAATAATCATGCTGCTGCTGCTGCAAAAAATAAATAAATAAATAAATAAATAAATAAAAATAGGCCAACTGAAAAGTTTAAATGCATAACTTAATAAAGTCTAAAGATTTTCTAAGCGACGCTAAGTTTCTTAAACCAGCACATGACTCGACTTTGCCGTGCCCCTACTACAGATCTCGTCTGCATCTAACCAAAGAAGGTAAAAGCAAATCCATTTAGAATGTGTAACCTCCACTAAAACATCACGCACACAATCCCCCTTTGGTCATCCGGGGGATGGGGGGGGGGGCTAAACATAAATGAATAATGCCACAAAGGGTGTTCTCCACAGCACACAATGCATTCCTCTGGTCCCCGGGATGTGCGGAAAGAGAGAAAGTACTGATTGATATGGACAGGGTCAGGAAGTCCCATGTGAGGGGAGGGCAGAAAACTGAGAAAGAAACTTGGAAAAACAGAGCGAGAGAGGGGTGGAGGGGATGAATGGAGCGACAGAGCCGCAGAGCAAACAGGCGGGAGAGGGAATGTTAAGTGGCCAAAGTGACGGCGAGGGTGAAAGCGGGACGCTGGGAAAGGAATGGGAGAAACTTTTCAGATGCAGCCTGGGAGCGTGTGCCAGGGACCTGAAGGGAGGTGGGAGGTCAATGTGAGACACTGATTTTGACTTCGCACTCGCTGAGTCTTTCAAGTGTCATGGCAACCCGCCGTCACGCGGAAACCAAGGGAGTGAAGCCACTAAAAGTGTTAGCATGTTATCGCTGTCAGGTCGAGGGACGTACAGCCGGCTACCCCATATTTGCAGTGGGGTAGCTAGCTATTCATCTAGCTAGCTATCTTAGAGCACAGGTGTCAAACTCAAGGCCCGGGGGCCAGATCTGGCCCACAACCTCATTTTACGTGGCCCGCGAAGGGCAAATCATGCGCATCAACTTCCTGTTTCTCGCACAGTTTCTTCACTTTCAACATTGAGATATGAGATCTTGCCACCCTTTTTGAAATAAATTGAAAAATTGTTGAACAAATAATTACAAATGGTTTGACGATCCTGCCTTAGTGAGACAACTGCAATTTTATTGCGACTGTTAGTGAGGATAAGCGGCTGGATAACGGATGGATGGATGCTTCACATGCACATGCAGCAAAGTCTCGTCCTCTAACGAGCGCAAACGACGACTACCTGGGAATAGGCTACCGGGCAAAGAGTGAACCAAAATACAATTTACACATTCAGTACACATTCCTTTTGGACTTTCTGGTACAATACTCACATGTGCTGGGAGGCGTTGGGGAAAAACTCGGCGTACTGCGGTGCCGAATCTTCTGGGCCGTGGGGGGCGGCGTGGCTGATGACCATCATCACTGGACGATGCGGGTACATCCTCTTGGACATGCGGAAGAAGTTGACGCTGTCGTTGGTGATCAGGTCCGTGAAGTAGTCCTGAAAGAGAAACCGGGAAACGTGTGTTACATCTAGCCATGTTACTGTTACAGAGGGGTGTTAAAGAAGGGGGGGGGGGGGGGGGGGTGAAGCGGGTTCAGCGAGTACACAGAGCACCGATCTGTTGAGTCAACAGCTGGCAGCCTGCCTGCCTATATATGTGTGTGCGTGTGTGTGTGTACAGTGTAAGGGTTGTTCCGTCGTCCGGGTATCCGTGCGCTATTGAACGTGACACCGCTTGATGGCGAGGTGATAGCCTGCTGCTGGCTCTCCGTGCGCCATTGTTTATACCGTCACACGTTTTTTCCACTAAAAAAAATAAATATTCTGGACACAGTGTCTTCTGCTTATTAGCGCGCCTCAATCTGCCAAGTTTCCACGTGTAAGGGGCGTTCTCAGAATGAAGGCGTAAAAAAAAAAAAAAAAAAAAGAAAGAAAAGGGAGATTGTCACAAGGAAGGTTTTATGAAGAGGCTTCACAGGCCGGGGCGGCGGCCGCACGTGCCTGAAAAGTGTCAATTTTGTGTGCATGTGTGTAAGTTAAGCTTCACTGCAGCGGGCAGCGACTCAAAAGCTGTTTTCTTCTCGAGGGTACAGTGACCTCATCTTCCACTTTCTGCACATAGATTTGTTCTCAAGCTATTTGAAAGTGGTTAATAAAGCAGAAAAATAGTACACAAAATGGGGATAGACAAGTGGTGTTTAAATTAGCAAGTCAAAGCTAAATAAGAGAAACCTTTACCGTATCTGTTATGGTTTACGCCAATAAAGATTCATTTAATGCTTGTATTAAAAAAACTAAAAAAAAACAAAGGGATTAGGACCTCAAATGCAATACTTAAAATCATAAATAAATAAATAAAATCATCATTAAATTATTTTTCTTAATTTTCAGTGCTAATATATACTGATACAAATCTAAAAATAAAAAAATAAAAAATAAAAAAGCAGTCCAATTCGCTGTCTTCTGCGTATGAAAGGGTTCATTTCCAAATTGCCACATAAGAGCTGAGGGTGTCTCTGAGTTCACCGGCATCTCATCAGATCACAAAATTTGAAAAATGTCCCGACAGCGTCTGAAATGGAGACAGCATGGTTGTCGCATTGGTGCGACTTCACTTCTTTTTTTTTTTTCCATCACCAAATAGTAAATTGAGTGTCCATTTGCTTCGAAAACCACAAACTGCTGACCATGTTGGAGTCTTGTAAACACCTCAGCGGGCGAATCATGTGCCTCCCGCCGCCGTCTAAACATTTGTTTGCCCCCGTCTCTTGCGCAGCCCGTCATGAAAAGTTGACAAGCTATAAATCTCCACCAACTGTGGGAAGATGTTGGCAGGCCACCGCGAACGCTCACTGACAGCTTTTAGGAAAACACGCAGGCGAGACGGCCGCATTCCGCCGCAAAAACGGACAGGAGCGACGGCGAGCGGGTTCGTCTCTGTTGTCAGCTGGTGGTAAAATTCCCTCACCTTCCTTCAGAAGTGGCAAAAGTATTCACAGTCTGTACTTAAATAACAGTACATGTAATAGAAAGACAAAAAAATTTGCTTCAAGTCTCCGATGCCTCACGTGGGAAAAGAGGCGCTAGCTACCAGCTAGCTCGCTAACTAGCTAGTTAACAGGAATGAGACTAATAACTCACAATTGCGTTAAATATTTTGTATTTTGTGTCATCATCAACTGAGGTTGAAAAGTCACAAGTTGGAAGAGTCTCAAGCAAGTCACTGTGGATTAAAAAAAATTAAAATAAATAAAAAAATCTAGTTGAGTCGGGTCGCAAGCTACCGTATATATATATAAATATATATATATATATATATATATATATATATATATATATATATATATATATATATATATATATATATATATAAGCCGCAGCAACTCTTTTCTGGGGTAAAAAAAAAATTATTTATCGTATTTTCTGAACTATAGAGCGCTACCACCAGTGAAAGAAAAATCCCCATAAAAACCGCAAAGTTGTATTAGCCACATGGTTCAAAATTCAGGAAAAAAGTAGAGGCTTATAGTCCGTAAAATACGGTAAGTCATAAAATCGTACTCAGTAAAACATTATGGAGTGATGGTAAAATATTTTTTTCACTAATCCTACTGCAAAAAAGTAGATCTTTCACATCTCTAAAAATATATTTAAAAACAATTCACTCATAAAATTTGTCTACAATTAAATGATTTCAAAGAATGCCCGTTATTTTTTTACAGCTATCGGTTCAAAAGTAAAAAGTCATCAGTAAAATGAATAGACAAGTAAAGTACAGATACTGAAAAACCTGATGAATTACTGCACAAACATTATTTGTTCGTTCCCACCACAGCGTTCCTTATTTTAGCCCGAACCCAAGGTGGTGTTTATCGCACCCCGCGTCAACTTCTCATTTTGGTGCCGAAACGTTGCTGTCTAAACACAGAGGCAAGACGAGTCATAATAAAGTCATCCCCCTTTAATTCCGCCAGAAATTCCTGCATGGTATTGTGATAAGAGAAGCGACGTCTGTGTTTATAAGCAGGGGGATAACCTGTAATTTTCGGGAAAACAAACGCGTGAGAGGGATTAACTGTCACGGCTTTTATTGCCGGATTTAATGGGAAGACATACCTTGGCGTAATTCGCGCCGTGTTTCTCCTTGTAACCGTTCCGACAGACGGTGTAATTGTAGAAGCGGGAATTTTTGATCAGTCCGACCCACTCGCGCCACCCAGGCGGGATGTAGCTGCCGTTGTACTCGTTGAGGTACTTGCCGAAGAAGGCTGCAAAAAAGACGGAGAAAACGAGCAAGCAAAGTCAGCAAAAAGGCTCGCTTCGGATCGTTGAGCGTGTGAGTTGTCTTGCGACTGATTTATTTTTATTTTTTTTTCAATCTGCTCAGAAAACAAGCGTCGTAAAATAGCCCCTCGCGAGCTGCCCGCTGTGCTGCCTGCACGTCACTCACGCGGGACACCGACTGATGAGGCCCGACAGCGACCTGGCAGGCGGCACCTTGTTTGCATTTCTCACAGCAGACAGACTGCCAGGCAGACCGTCGCTTACGGTAAAAAAAAAAATAGAATAAAAAAAATGTTACACTGGCGAGCACCGAGTCAATATGTCTGCAACGAGTGGAGCCGCTAATGGATCCGAGGGTGAGGGCCTCACCCCACATTCCCGGTCACATGCACGCTCGTCAAGACAGACGCTATTGGACCTCGATTTATCCGCTTCTTCGTTCGTGGAGACCCACCTGTCCTGTAGCCAGTGTTGTTGAGGTAGACGGCGAAGGAGCGCGGCTCGTGCTGGGCCTGCCACGAGGGTGACGAGCAGTTCTCGTTGTTGGTGTACGTGTTGTGGTTGTGGACGTATTTGCCCGTCAGCATGGAGGAGCGCGACGGGCAGCACATGGGCGTGGTGACGAAGGCGTTGGTGAAGGTGGTGCCGCCGTCCTCCATGATCTTGCGGGTTTTGTTCATGACCTGCAGAGAGCCTGCGCGAGGAGAAAAAAAAAAAAACAGGAGGAGGGGCGGCAAACGGTGACCTTTAGAAGAATGGTGGCGAACCCTCTGCTGTGGTGAAATAATTATAATGTGCACTGATAATCGGACAGATGGCCATTTGTGGGCTGGGATGAATATTTCATGTACGGATGAAGACTTCAGTGTTTCCACCGCTATTCTTTTATGTGAATAGAAATAACGTCAAAACGTAACATTTTTTAAAAAAGGCAATAAATTGAGGTCTTTTTATATCCCTACCCAGTTCCACATCCTGGTCGTCAGTCATGATGAGGATGATGTTGGGCCGGATGTTCCGGCGGTCCCTCTGGATGCGGCCCCTCAGGCCCTGAGCCCGGGTGGTGGCGTAGGCCGAGACGCCCGCAGCCCAGGCCACAGACCAGAGGAGGGCCAAGCAGGAAAGCCGCCGCGGCAGCATTTCTGTGGCTGTTTGGTGAGCGGTTAGTCGACTTGAGGTGATGGAGGGGGGGGGGGGGGGGGGGCGGTGGGTCCACCCGGGCCGCTCACTCGCACCCTACTGCGGTCAACTGTGAAGAAGCATATGGACAGAAGAGAAGAGAATCAGCCGTCACTCGTCCCGAAAAAAGGAAACTACATGCACATATTGCGCAACCGATGTAGACCGTAAATGGCGAAATGAAATTGAAGAAAAGCAGCAAGACTAGTCAGCAGCATTCGATGTGGAAGCATACCCACAAAACTATTCGCTGGATTGTCTAAGTGATTTTCTGACCTGACAAACATGACAAGGATGCAAAAAAAAACAAAACAAAAACAAACCTCACCTCCCGACGATCCCACCAGTCTCATCAACTCCCGTCCTTCCCAATCACGAGCTCACATTCTATTCCCTCGTTGAGACGACAACACGCGACCGCAGGGAGATGTCCGTCCGTCCGTCCGTCTGACCGAGCCGAGCCGAGCCCGCGCCATTGGCCGCTCGCGCTCTCCCGCGTCGGCCAATTGCGGACCACTTACTGCCCGTCACTCAAATCCCCCCCCCCTCCCCCTCCCACACGATGAGTCAAGCGTGACACGGTCGGGAGGATGAGACCACACGAGGGGAGGAGGAGGAGGAGGAGGAGGAGGAGGCGTTTCGGGGCACCGAGGGCAGCGAGAGGGTTCCGCTACATTAACCTCGCCGCCGCAGTCGCCAATCACAGATAACCAGCAGCAATTCGCAGCCGACTAGAGCTTGCCCTTAAAACACGATTACCAGTAGAAAATGGATGAGTCCGAAAGATTTAGGGGAGGACATTCATCCTCGTAAAGAGATCGCAATTGGACGGCACATCAAGATAAATCGCCTTTGGCCAAAAGATGATCTTGCGGGTACGAGGCGAGATGCTGCTTTCTATTCACGATTATTAATGAGCTAGAAATAAAACGGCTGATCAATGTGACACCTGAGCCTCGTCAAGCTCTACTGGCTGGTTCCACCCCTTCATGAAGGTAGCCAACCGGATGCACTTCCTTGAAGGCAGAGGTGAGGGGTCCATTTTTATAAAAGTTGTCTGACGGCTTTATTCATTCACGGCCGCCAAACATTAACTTGACATTTCAGCCACTTAAGTTGGTCTCACTTAAAAAACAGGAAATTTGGTTGCTGTAGCTTATCATGAAATTACCCACAAAAAAAGTCGCAACGTCCCGTGACCGAAGCGGCCATTTAGGATCATTTTGGCAGTTTCCAGTTGTCCTCCGATGAAAATCTAGCCTCCAAATCGGGACATGAAATTTGGTAGGTACTTCTATCACGACAAGATGCGCATAAAAATCATGCCAATCCCCCCCCCCCCCCCCCCCCCAAAAAAAAAAAACAAAAAAAAAAACAGAATCTGCTATTTTGGCTCAAAGCGGACTTTTTAGGACCATTTTGGTCATTTCCAGGTGAGAACATTCAACCCCAAAAAACACTTTGTCTGGAATATGAACTGCAGGAGTTGCATTTATCGTGACAAGACCTACAAAAAAAAAAAAAAAAAAGGCTCTAGAATCGAAGCGTGAAAAGACACAGGGAGTCTGACACTTTGGCTCCAAGCAGCCATTTTTGGATCATTTTGGCGTTTCTCCGTGGATGTTAAGAAAATAGTTCATCAAATTTGGCAGGAACATCCATCATGACAAGACCCACAAAAAAAAGTCTCATGGACGCATGCCAGAAAAGACACGGGAAGTTTGAAGTTTGGCTCCAGGTGGACATTTTACGGTCATTTTGGCTATTTTTTCGCACACGGTTTTAGGGAGTCCAAACTGTATCCTCGAATAAATCACTCTTGTTTTGACACTTGGATCCCTCAAAAATGTTAAAAGGGTGAATTGCAAATGATCTTCTCATCAATTCATGATGAAATCCACGCCACGTCCCAGAAATGCATCAACGCATCCACTTTGTGTGCGCGGATACGTGACGAAACGCGCTTGTTCTTGGCGTGTCGTCGCGCGGGCGCGTCTGCTTCTCGTCCGGCGATATGACAAGAAGTGCGATAATCTGCTCTTTAAAAGCACTTTGCGCTCCGTCCCGGCGTTCCACATGAGACAGCCAGCCCCAGTCATCGTGACAGCCCTGTGCAAACATTGGCGCCGCGTGGACAAACACCCCCTCCGGTGCACACAACCTCACATTCAATCACACACACACACACACGCAGAAACTCTTAACACACTTTCTCGCAATAAAACACGAGCGGCCTGCGGTGAGTGTCTGCCTGCAACGCTTCCCAGAAACAATGACTCTGCACAAAAACAAAAATGTCACGTATCTATTTCAGTCCAAGTGTGAAAGACCTGAAATCAACTGTCAGGCAGAAATTCAAAATTTTTTATATTTCTCACAACAAACTGTATTAATGTATTCCCAGCAGTCTATTTATTTAAAAAAAAAATTGGGGGGGCCAATCGGATTTCAGCTTCTATGTGTTGCCATGTCAATGAAATCTGCCCAGAGGAAAAAGAAAGGGGCGTGAGCTGCATGAGCCGCCGCCGTGAGAATCTCTTCATGCTCAATAAAGTGAGGACCACTAGCCTCATTGTGGAATTTGCCACAAATCCCGCGTTAACCGATACGCTCCGCTAAAATGCTATCAATAGCTCGGCTGTGCGGAACGAGCGAGGTGCCAGTCGCGCACGCAGCTGCCGTCGTCCCCTTGAACTGCACGTCACCTCCCGTCCTCGGGTTCACTCGCTTCCATGCTCGCTTATTTGCGCTAACGGCTTCGAGCGCGTTTGCCAATGGTGCTACTAGGTCACCGGATTGATTCGGAGGGACCCCCCCACCCCCTCGACTCGAATGGTGTTCTCATGCGGACACGGATTTTCTCCAGTGAGGAAGCAAATCACCGCATGTTGGCTTCTAAATCAAAATTCACAAGAAAGCTCTGCAAAAAAATATGAATAGGCTAAAAAAACGGCAAAAAAATAACTTCTACCACCCTCAACACAGTTTTAGTTTTTTTTCTCACTAATCTGCTGTGGCGCAAGCAGCTTTTCCTCGCGGTTATTTATTAATACGACAGCGGTGCGCTTTGTGCGCCGATCAAAATAGAGTATCTTGCTTGTGTAAGCAAGCGGGGCGGCGGTGCTGTCAGACGGGCTTGGCAGTCCGTGGCCTCCAGTTTTGGGGGCCTCAAGCCGCACGCTCTGACCGTGGCCTGACCCAAGTGCTAATATGGCTTTGATGGTGGCTTGTTGAACACAACCTCAGCAACCTGAGGCGACCCACTCGTACACATTCTCTGTGGCTTACAAGGGAAGCGAGTGGGAAAAAAACAAACAAACAAAAAAAAAAAGTAACGAAGGTAACAAAAACCACGTAAGAGTCTGGTTGTGATTGGCCCGCATATTCATTTCAACAATGGCCAAGAGGCTGCATCTGGCTTGGGTTGTGTTCGGTCTGAACATTTATCAGCTGTCACTGAAAAACAGCAGACACACCGAGCAGACAAATAAGCCGATGCTTTTGCTCCGACACACAGTGGAAAATTGATCCAGGTATCCACCCCCCTCCCCCTTTAAGTATCCACGGAGTCAGTCCAAAAGGCTGGATCTCGTTCACGTTAACATGAAGAGGGCGGGAGAGGTGAGGAGGTTCACGTTCCCGCAACAAGATGCGAGTCAAAACCCAAACCAGATGCCACGCCGCTCGGAAATAAATCAGTCAACTGGCGACCGGGAACAATGGCCATTACAGTGCACCGAAAATCCCTCAAATCTTATTCCAGTCCGTCCGTCTCCGGGACAAAACATCGGGACACACGGCTGCGCATTCTGATTTCGCCCTCGCGCTCTCAGAGGGGGAAAATGATTATGGGAAGGTCTTATGTTAACATTGAGGCTTGTCCAAATATTTCTGTAATCCCAGAGAATTTGGCTGGTCGGCTGCCACGAGGACTGACGAGGGCCTTTTTACACTGAGGAGCGCCTGTGTCGGGGTCGGCTGCCAACGCCGGGCCAAGGCTAACGTCCGAAACTGCGCCCGCTGCGAAGCACCCTGAAGGAGAGCTCTGTCCTCACATTGGCAGCCGGTCATCGCCGGGGAGAAGTCTCAAACGTGTGTTTTCAGACCCTTAAATCTGATGATTTGTTTGACCGAAATCCAGTCATGGGAATTGTTTGTATTTTGTCATTGTACTTTAACTTCAGTAAAAAAAAAAAGGTTTACGAGCAAAGAAACAAATAAAACATTAACAAGGTTTATTCATTTCATTATTGTTTTTAATTATTATATGAGTTCGGTGGGCCGGATTCAAACGTTCAACGGGCCGCATGTGGCCCCCGGGCCGTAGTTTGCCCACGCCAGGTATAGAGTGACTACCTTTACCAGCTCTGCCAAAAATCACACCATTCGCTTCAAGCTCCAGCGCAAGTCTAACAAAGGTTATCGGTTGCATTGAAAAACTATTTTCCGCCAACATGACGAGTGGAAGTTCATCTACGGGTGGGATTTTCGTCAAGATTTGATGGAAAATGGCCTTGCCTGAGTGAAATGTCAACCTTGACTTGGCTATTATACTGGAAAAAAAAAAACACGTTTTTATGACAGACTCGGTAAGAGACCCTTTGTATCGCCAAGGTTGCCAGGGCATACCCTCCCAATCTCCATCATTCATGTCTAATTAAATGAATCGCGATCCAAGAAGACTTCAAAACAAGTGGAAAGGGCTTTCCAAAAGACGGGGTGGTCCACTGACTTTCAAAGCATTTAGGGGGGAAATGATTTGAAAGCAGATGCAGCCAAGGTCATACCAGCGGATTGGCTTGTTTGGAGCAAGGGGTGGACAAAGTGCGGCTTGTGGGCCAAATGCGAGGCAGCAAGAATTTACATTCAATTAAAAAAAAACAGATTGATTTATTAAAAACTGAAAAAAACAAGTAGTATGTATTTATATTTTTTTTATTAAACGTCAACTATGACTAAATTAATTAAGAATAAAATATTTGATCACAGACATTTTAAATGTTATTTTCTAAATATTTTATTTTGCATCCTCTATGAATGACAGTTTAAAAATAAATAATTAAATCAAATTTGATTAAAAAAAATGTAAAATAAAAAATCAATTAAATTTGAGGTCAAGCTAGTGATAATTCGACAATGAAAAGATTTGCTGGAAGTCTCCATTTTCACAAAAATCTCATGGGATCTTGTTACGACCGATAGAAAAGTGGAAAAAAAAAACATTTACAAGCAGAAAGCGTCTTCCGTGCCGAAAAGACGTCTCACTAAATGAGAATAAATCCGACTGACAAGTTGTTCAGCCCGATGCCAAGTCGCACGACGGTGGCCCGCGTCATCTTATCAAGACTATTTTGCTTTTTTGCCTTTCCACTTGTCAAGCGTGAGTGCGCCGTACAAGCCCTCAAGCGAGCACTTTCTTTCTTCAGCCTCCGATGGAAACCATTAGTGAGCCTCCGATGGATAAAATACAACACGTTTGTAATTCTCCCGCCACTTCGGCCAAAAGCCGCACTCTCAGAAACACTCCATCAGGCCGCAGGAGCTCTGGAGTGAGTCAAGAGAACGCCATTCGCGCGGCTCTCACGGGTGGCTTACTGACATGTCAAATATCGCTCCGATAGAAATGATCAAAACGAGAGCGATGGCTAATTGCGTTAAACGGCTTTCCACTGAGGTCATTGACGAGAGTTACAACGACGGACTGGCGTTTCCATGAATTCATGGTCATTTTCGGCGCGTTCAACGGGCTTTTCATTTGGGCGACAAAAGCGGCGCTCTAATCCACTTTGATGTGTGAAAGGGAAAGTTAAATTGCCTTGAAGAATGATGGTCTCAACAGGACAAGTTGGGTGTCAGTTTTTAGATGTCTTAATAACATGTCTGCGCTGCGTGTCAAAATGAGGGCTGAAGGGTTCTGAAAAATAAGCTAAGTGGGACTTTTTTCCCCCTCCGCTTTTTAATGCGACTGTGATTTAATATGGGCTGATTTTTTTTTCTTCAATATCCTGTTCCAATGATTTTTTTAACAAACACAAGGAATAAATTAATCTGTATAGACAATATTATATTTATTATACATTAATGTACACACTAAATGAACTCTGAATTAATTTCAAAGACAGTTTTGGGATATTTTTCTACTATGATTATAATTATTAAAAAGCTCAGGCCAACAAACAGACGAAAGTTGACAAGAGCAATTTTTTCAGGTTGCAAAGGAAGAATACAAAGTGCTTTTTTTCTGAATTAAATAATTTGTAAGCATGTATTTATTTATCTATTTATTTATTTATTTATTATTATTTTTTGTTTTTTTAATTAATTAATTAGGCAAATGTTCTTAAATGAGCCGAAAGATTACTGTATTTTCTGGACCACAAGCCACAGCAACTCTTTTTGGGAAAAAGAAAAAGAAAAAAAAAAAGAAAAGAAAACAACTTCCAAGCTGCACCAGGCTATCAGCCGCAGTTTTCTATGCTTAAAAAAAAAAGAGTTGTTTACTGCTATAACTATAGAGTGCCCATACAGGTGAGAAAAAAATCCACAGAAAAGCCGCAGCGGTGTATTAGCCGCACGGTTCAAAATCTAGGAAAAAAGTAGCGGCTTAAGGTCCGGAAAGTATGGTATATTGTATTCAAGTGTGATCATGGTTTGTGGTTTCTGGCTGCCGGCCACTGTAGGGAAAAAAGAATGACACATTGTTGATGAAAAGCATCCACAAGGCCCAAATAGGAAACTTCATTGGCACATGGGCTAACGATTAGCATCTACGTGGAAGTGTTGTACACAGAAAGTGCCGCAACACATATAGACAGACATATAACACAAGTGTGCTGAGAAGCAGAGAGAAGAGGGGAGCCTTGTGTTCAGTATATCCGTTATCCGTATATATACACACCTTTTGTTGTGCAAATAAATAAAAAATTTAAAAAAACACGTCTCCGCTAATTGCTAAATTTCCCCCCTCAAACCACCAATAAAGTATTATCATAATCACAGTATTCAGGTAAATGTCAAGCTGCGGGAAGATGATTTAGGGCGATAACAACACTGTCAGGATAACATTCCTGCCCCGGGGGTCATTACCGGCAAATGAATTCACCCTCGTGGGCGTCGACAAAACTCAATATTTTGTGATCTCCAACGACTCCCAATTAAATAATCGATCCCAGAGCGTGCGTGAGGTTTTCTGTCATCTCGTGCGAGACACTTAACACCCCGTCACCGCCCCCTTCGGAGCACGCGCGAGCGGATTCGTGTGTAAAAGTGCGTTCAAAACGCGAGAGGCGACGTGCGTGACCCCGGACGCCGTCAACGGCAAACGCGTCTCACGCGCCAACGTGACAGCGCTCGTAAAAAGCCGATTCGTTCCATTGCACCTGTGCCAGTTCTGAATTCCCCCCCGTGGGCATTCATGCGCGAATGCGGATGAGGAGGCCAGCATATGCCGTGTGTGTGGGAGTAAGAATTAGTCAGAGTTAAACAGAGACAGACATGTAAACCTGTAATTTGTATACAGGAGGAGCTGACTTTTCCATTGCCCGCGGCTCAGTGTGCGGCTTTCCAAAGCATGCCGTAACCTCATTTGTATTTTAATTGACTTCATCACCAACTGACAAATAAGAAGCAGATCTCTGTGCGCAAGCATCAAATGCTCGGAGGTGAGGGTTGCGTTGAAAGAAAAAAATGTTTGCCATCGCCCACCACGATGGACATTGCAAGGATTAACGTATTAAACCGGACGATAAACCGAGACTTTTTTCCTCGAATTTGAACCATGCGGCTCATACAACATAGCGGCTCTTCTGTGGATTTTTCTTTTACCAGTAGGGGGCGCTCTATAACTTAGAAAATATATATATATATATATTTTTTATTTTTTTTACGGGGGAATAGTTGCTGCGGTTTATATACAAGTGTGCCTTATAGGCCAGAAAATTCTTATTAATTTTGGGGGGGGGGTAGCCAGTTCTTACAAAAACTGCAGATTTTCTGCATCTTTTGTAGTTGATTTTTTTTTTGGAATGTCTATACATGGTAGAATTCCCCACCAAGTTTCAAAAACTGTTTTCAAATACTCCAAATAGTTTTCCGCTGTGATGCGATGGTAAAAATTAAAATGTTTCGCATCACTTATTAGTACCAATTAGATAGCGTTGGGACAAGTTTGACAAAAATTATAAGAAATGTGTGCGTGTGAGCGTATTAAAAACCATACAGTGCTTATGTTCCTAAAAAGTATATTTTGCAATGCTGGAGAAAAAAAAACTTCTGGCTTGCGCTATCTGGCGCATTTTTGCTGAATTCTGAGGAAGTGAAAGCTCAAAATGGAGCATTGGAATATTAAAGCGGAAAATAAACATCAACGTTCGGACCTGAAAAACTCATTAAGCAAGCTCACCCTTGCAAAGTCTTCCATTCGTTGGCAGTGTGAAAGAATGCAGTCATCCCAACAAGCTCGGCAGGCCGCAGATAAACTCGGCAGAACTCGCCACCGAGACGCTCAGGTGACGCCGGGTCACGTCGCGCCGTCCGTCCCGGCTATCCTACATCCACGCAAGCGCCGTTTTAGCGCCAACGGGATCGGAGGCTAGCAAGCGGCACATGGCCAAGTTTTTACACACACGCACACGCACGCACACACACATGCGCACGGGTAGAGGAGGGGAGCGCTGGCAGAGGCTGAATGGGTTCACTGGCTCTGGGGGCGAAGCGAAGAAAAGAAGCAGGAGAGCTGAAACAAACGCTAGCTTCTATTAGTGGAAGTGCTGGAGTGGGGCTGGAGGGGTGAGGAATTCATTCATTTGCAACCCCCCCTCCACCGCCACCATCCCTCGCCCCTTTCCCTTCACTTCGACCCTCCCACCCCATTATCTCCTTTCTGGAAAGGCGGCGGATGAAAAGAATGCCCCTTGCCCACTCCCCCAGTGGCGGCACTTCTCTTTCTTAAAAAAAAAAAAAAAAAAAAAAAAAAAAAAAAAAAAAAAAAAAAAAGTAAGAATTCCAACAGACTCGCTTAATTATACACGATACAGACAAGGCCCTTTCTCTTTCCCCATCTAAAACAGATTGCTTCTCCCCGGGGAGGGGATTATTAGACAAGGAGGATGACAAAGAAGGGACAGTGCAGCCCTCTGTTTAGGTGGGGGGGGGGGGGCAGGGGTGTGTGTGTGTGTGTTAAAGCCTGCACGGGGTGCGCGTGTGCGTGTGTACACGTTTTCCGATGTTTCTTTTATTCACGCCCGTGCTGCGGGAAGATTACGTTGGCGCTCGTGCCTCGGACTGACACGCCGTTAGTCCCTTTTTCCTGGGTGAAAGGTGGCGACAGGGAATAAGGGGGTTGAAGTTGACGTGTGAATTTATTTGGCTTCTGTGTGAAAAGTGAATTGTGGCAAATAAATACACGCGCCACAGCGTCATCCCACATTTTTTTTATCTGATGAAAACATTGAAAATTGGCGCAAACTCGCTCCAAATTTCCAACATCTCAACCCCCTTTCACGCAGGCCATTTTTGTGGTATTTTCGGTTGCTATGGTAGCCCGCCTTTGTCAGATGTTTGTCATGGCGTCAAGGAAAAGCTAATTTAGCAAAGCAATGCATTAGAATCCCTTGCAGTGACGACGAGGAGTTGAATGTTTGCCTGTCCTGACCTTCGGCGCTCCAATGAGAGGCTGAACAAACACTTGGTAGGGGGGGCGTGGGGGCGTAGGGATTGAGGGGGTGCATTTGTGAGCTCCAAAATAGATCAATGCTGCATGGCGTGTTGCCCCTGGAGATGCCTTCTAAAAATATATAGAAATAACAACACGTAAGCTCTGAAATTGCTTTCGGACGGCTCATCGCTGAAGTCGTGTTTTAGAATAGCATGTTTAACTCAAGTTGATGTCTTTAAAGGGACGTGAGGACAACGTCATCTTGATTAGGTTAATCTTGTTTTTTGATCACTGGTCAATGATCAACTTTCACTTTAATCAATCAAAACTCATTGTTTGACGGGCTGATGTGGGAGAATGGAAACTAAACTGCAAAGTCTCCAGCAGAGGGCGCTCTTAAAAGATCAGTGAGACGTGTTGTTGCCTCACCCGCCCCCCTCCACCCTCCAACCCCAGCAACCAAAACCAATTAAGAAAGTGGAGAGCAAGCAGATCTCCAGATATGACACATAGCTTGCTGCTACCGTTCCAAAACGAGCCGCAAGAATTTGTCCCACCAATTAGTAATTAGATAAGCTCAGTGACAGGAATTACTGTTGTGTGACTGAGAAGTTGGTAGAGTTGCTACTGGAATAACGTTTGTCTTGGCCAGAGTCAAACCCCCCCCCACCAAAGTCCTAATTATTTGCAGCAGCTGCCGCTCACTCATTGTTGTTTGTAGCACACTGAAGCTAAACAGTTTTAAAGAATCGCCCGTGTAGTCTAAACACAACACAGAGCATCAGCTCAACTGCCCGACAGGAAGAAACAAAATTCTCACGTTTCAGAAGATGAAGTATCAACTTGGGCTCATATTGATGACTGAAACTGCTTGCGTTCACACTAAGCACATTCGGTTTGCTCAGAATTGGTGCCGTTGCTCTGCGTGGACCCGATCATGAAAAACGTCAAAGGGAACACACATGTAGACCGAGAGTGCTTGGCTGTGTTCACGCTTGACTAATTTGGCCGCCAACCATTTAAAGACTTGATTTCCACTCAAGAAGTGGATTAAGACCGAATCTGTTTACACTTGTCTGATCTGGTTTAGTTGAAGCAGTTTCTGTCTGTTGTGTCAAGTGTGAACACTTGACACAACATGCTAGAGAGAACGCCGAGCCAGAGTAACAGACTCCTCAGTCTAGTAAAGTCTCACAATCAAGATCGTTTCTATTTTCACACTCGGATCGGATCTTTCAGCCCCAGTTTTCAGCGTCTGACTTCAAAGCCGCAACGATCGCAGCCTACCGAGGGTTAAGTACTTCAAGTAGCAGGCAGGAAGCGCAGCTACGGCTGGTTTACCAGGGTCAACACCGGCTCGCACAACAGCGGCTTTCACCCGCACGCCGTCCCATGCGCCTTTTTTTTTTTTTTTTTTTTTTTTTTTTTACAGCTGTGCAATCTCTCACAGCGCACACAGCCCCCCCCGTCGTCGGATAGAAATGCTATACATCTCGTTCCCGTTTTTCTTCTCACTTGAGTTAAAGTTACACAGTGGCAAAGTGAGGTGCCCCCCGCCCCCGCCCCCCCCCCCCCCCCAAGACTTGACAGCACCTCAGAAGGAGCACTTTTCAGCTGCTGAGCCATTTAGCGTTAACAGATGAACAGACGGAGATGGATCGATGGAGATATTTTAGAAATCCAGGACATTCACTCTTTGTGAGTCCTGCGATGATGACCGTGTCCCCTCCAGGTCCAAAAAAGCCACAATGCACGTGGAATTGGAATTATGAATGTTCATTCATGGAACGTGGACATTTTTCATTTTCCTATATTGGGACTTGCCAAAAAATGTTCAGAAACCAAGTACGATAGGGAAATTTGGGATTCTTAACTGCGCAGACTGTCATTCGAGAGAGCCGACGCGATTCAGCAAGGGGGGTGTGTGTGAGAAAAAAAAAAATGACATTAATGGAATGTGCTGCCGACTAATCCCTTGAGACGTAGGAATTTGCGACAGAGGGAATTCTTGTCATCCCGACTTGGAAACTGAAGTCCGAACACGGCACCGCTATGAATCTCAACTCTTGATGTCCCGACGTGAACGCAGAGGATTAGTTTGGGAACGTACCTGGCAACGCAGCGTGCAGCAAACGGAATCCTGCGAGTGTTCCCGGCGCTCATAAGAGGACTAGATGGCGGTGAGGAGGGACGACTGGCAGAGGGGGGCCGGGGGGGGGGACCACACAGCTCCTGGAAGACAACCTCTCTCCTCTAATCCCCTCTCCGATGTGATGACACCCTCCAACCTCGACCATCTGTTGAAACACGTCCCGCAGCAGTCAGCTCACCCGCCGTCGCGTCGAGAGAACACCCTCCCACCCGTGCTCGGCTGGCCCAATCACAGGCCGGCTGCTGGGTGGCTCCTCGCAAACCGGGAGGCAGGGACAAGGACACGGCGCGGGACACACACACACACACACACACGCACACACGCAGTCGTTGGGAAGCAAGAAAAGCCCTGGTTGTGGTAACCTGAGAGGGAGAGTGAGAGGAGTGGTACGAGACTAAAAGAGGGAGGGGGAAGCAAAAATGAGTGTGTGTGAGTCTGCGTTGCGTGTCAGAGACAAAGTAGACGAGGGAGATGGAGATGAATGGTTGGCATAAAGTACGGAAATATTGCGACAAATGCAAAATAATGATACACGGGGTATCTGCAACTTTGAGCAAGACTTGATTGAATATGCTTTAAGGACATTTTGATTTAATTTAAAAGCTGAAATTCTTTCGACGTGACCACAAGGACCGCAATACTTCCATTACGCAAGATGTATGACTTTTTAATTGATTTTACGGTTCGATAAATTGTGACGTCATCAAGACGGAGGAGTGGAAAGGGTCATAGTTAATCACAATTATCTTGGAAAAATGTTTCAGGATCCTCAAGGTCTGGGTGAACTCAACCAATTTTTTTTTTTTAAAGGATTAGCAGATTTCTAGCATAACTGCTTTTCAAAAAGAGAAATGCTTGCGTGTTTGCAAACCACGATGCCGTCAAAGAGGATAACGCTATCGTTTTAAAAGTAACATTTAATGACGGCGCCGTATTGATACGTGGAAAACGTTGGCGGCTTCAATGCACGTCTGTTAAAAATTAGTGCTGTCGAGCGATTCAATTTTTTTTCACTAATTAATCGCGAAAAAATGTTGTAATTAATTGCATTTAATCACTATTTTTATACAAATTTTTATCAAAGCTTTAAATAGGTATTTGCTTGAATAATATAATTGATGCAAAATCACAAAATATGAAGTGTATTTTAAATCAAAAAGTGTTCCAATAGCTTTTTTTTAATCCATGAATATGATCTAAATGGAGTCAACTCTGCAGGAATATTTTTAACAAAAATATATAAACATGTTAGGTATCAAAATAAGATGTCATAAAATGAATGCCTCAAGCAGGTCTGTTTTTGTTCAAATGACATTTTGGGTTTCTGCAGGCTAAAGAAAGCTGAATTTGCTTGTCCCGGCGTCGTGCTTTGTGACAGAAATGGATCTTTTTGGACTAAAATTGACTATCAGAAGGCCAAAGGGAGATTGTTTTACAAAAAAAAAAAAATCTAAGAGGCCTCGCGTCAACAGCCCCTCAGTTTGCGGTCTTGCCTAATCAAACTGCAAAGCCGTAAAACAGCGCATTGGCCCCATGGTGGGAATGCTGCTGGCACTAAACTGTTACATCTGCACACAGTGAAGCCGCTGCGGCGGCCCTCACACCTCCGTGCGATAAATCCTTACAGTTCCACGGCCGCATTCCTGCCCCTCACCACCTTATTGCCTCCAGTGAAAGAAGGAGGGGCAGGGGGACAAAGTGAGGGAGGGGGGAGGGAGGAGGGGGCACTAAAATTACAAAGCTAAGGGAAGAAGAGAACGGAGGAAGCGGCTTGATAATGCATCTTGGCAGCGTGGGGTGTTAACAGAAATGGCCGGTGGGGCATTTAATTCAAATCGCTTTTGATATCAGCCATAACTTCGCAATTATAGAAAGCGTCATTTAGGAAACAAAAATGACACCTCGCCAAAGTCTGGTAGTCCAACTGGTAAATATCAAATCGAATCTTTTGCTCCTGACGCTCCAAATCAAATCATGAAATAATCTAATTCAGGTGTGGGCAAACTACGGCCCGGGGGCCACATGCGGCCCGTTAAGCGAACTGGAAAAAAATGAAATGAATAAACTTTGTTAATGTTTTATTTTCTAAATACTGTGGTTTTTCAAAGACAGATATTTTGTCGTAACGCTTTTGTTCACTTTCATTTAAAATTAAATGTATTAATTTCCTCTGATGAGGTGAGGTTACCAAAACACTGATTTAATTTTTAAATATTGTGATTTAATATGCGATGACTTTTTTTAAGGTCCTCACCCTGTTTATTTATTTATTTTTTACGAGAAAAGGCATTGGGAATAACTTAATCCAACGAGTATTACAACTGACGTTGTAAACATGTAAGTCAGTGCTTCTGATTTTGTTCAGGGCAGCAGAGAAGGCCTCGCTGTTCCTGACGCTCCACCACTGGTGAACAATGACTGGTGTCCGAAATCAATCGGCCAATTTTCCACTCATTCATGCACAAAAAAAAGGTGCATTAGGTGAGAAAGGCTGTCAAATGAATCATTTTGTCGAACCACTGTCCCACTCACTGGGCCATTAAAAAAGGATTACGAGACCCTGACGATGCCCGGGAGCGACTTCAAAGGCGACGGCCCTAATGAGTTAATACCCACTTGATATCCGACGACATCACAGTGAGTTAATCAGAGGTGCGAAACGGCAAAAGGGTGGTGGGGGGTGTTGTCAACTTGTGAGCAGCGCGCCATTTGCATCCTGTGGGCAGCGTCAGAAGGCCTTTGTGAAACACAAATGAGCTCAAGCACGTCAACGCATGGCTCTGGAGCGGCACACACCTCTATTAACATCCCAAAAAGTGGGCTGCTCAACGACCCCCCCCCCAAAAAAAGTAAAAAAAATTTTTTAAAAAAGCCAATAAACATGATCAATACGCATGAAAAAAATGTCAATTACACATATAGTTCAATTATATAGTTAGTGAAATGTGAAATGATTAAACTATTAATCAAAATGCATTTAATTAGTCGCAGGTATTTACATTTCAAAGTGTTGAAACTTTTAATTTATTGAATGATATAGAAAAGTTTGCTGATAGCTAATAAACATGATTGAAATGTGCCAAATTGACAGATATTGAAATTAAAATTGATAAAAAGTAATTGCCCACCTATTTAACAGTTTATTAAAATGAGATTTTGTTTTGCCAATACAGAGGATCAAATGTCAAAATGGGAATTAAGCAGATAAGTTCATTTAAATGTGAAATAATGAAAAAATCAGTTAAATGTCAAAATTTACATAAACATCCATTTTATAGCGAATATGTGTAATGAAATATGACAGCATTTTAAATAAAAAAAATCATTACTAATAAAATCAAGTGTGAAATATTAATTTAATTAAATTTGGAAATATAACATCAAAGACTTATTCAAAAAATAAGTTCACAATTTAGTTGTTGTGATTAATCAAAATGTGGAAATTAAATTGTTCGTTGATGACATTTTGGAATCTAATAATTGCAGTGAACCCATTTAATAAGCGAGATATGAATTTAATCTATGCGTAGGTTCATTACTTCAATGCTCAGTGGATAGATTTCATGATTTTCTGAACTGATACATTCACATAACAGTCAATAAATGATATCCAGACACAATTTTCTCAACTTTTCATTTTGTTTGTGACAAAAAGCCCGATGTAAACGTGTGACATTATTAGAACCGTACTACGATGACGCTTTTAATATCGGACACCCCTGGGAGCCGAACGTCAATGTTAGGGCTTTCCTCCTGTATGAAAAAAAAAATTAACGCGCTTGAAGAGTGAATCTGCTTCATCTTTTCACGTCACTTTTTCAGGTGCTGCGTCCACTTACTACTGTGACGCCTGTTGAGGATATTGGATTAAGCCAAACAAATCCCATTTTCGCCGCTAATGCGTGAAACGTAGTCCAGATTGTTCTGATGTTTGAAATGGGCTGGGAGTGGGGCTGGGAGTGGGGGGGGGTGCAAGCAAGGAACAGACCAGGAAAGAGAGACTTGGTGTTGTGAGGGACTCAAATTAGATTAACTAAATTCACAAAAGAGGGATGGAGAGTCGGGCTTGCGGGGGCGCTCCACACATCCCCTGCCCACACCTCCACCCCATTCTCACGGCCGAGGGGTTTCCAAAGCGCCTTCAGGCGGGGGCCTGGGGGGTTGTGGGGGGGCGCCAAATCCCTACGCTCTTTACTGGATTAAAGATGGCTGCCCCCGCTGGAGAGCTGGGGAGATCTAGGGTTGTTTTTCCAGGAACCGAGCACATCTGTAAACAGCATAAATCCACGAGGACGGAAAGGGTTATCAGACTCACCAAAAAAATAACGGAAGGGCTCGGAATCGTGTCGAAGCGTTCCTTTACTCCGTAACAATGGCCAAGTGTCGCAGGAAGTTCTATAAAATGAAAATATATCATATATATATATGCAAATAATATAAAATGTACTTTTTGGCTTCTCTATCCGTCAATGGCAGTGAATGAGTTAACTGCAGGAGGAATAATCCCTCCCAATTGGACTAATGCTACGATCAAGTGGATGCCCTCCGCAGGGCATGCAGGTGCAGAAAGAAGTCGGTGTCTTTCTTGGGAATTGACGCGGAATGGGGAGGGCCGAAGTCGATTCTCAAATTTTCAGGCTTCAGAGGTTGAATCGAAAGCATAACCAAGATGATACGCCACCGCGACGTATGAGCGAGGATTCTCCCGCTCTGATGTGCTGAAAGCCATTACGCCCTTCCACACTGCCTGTTGACTGGCCAATTACAGGAGGATAAATTCCAGATCCACAATTATGGCTCTGATCCTTTTTTGCGGCATGTCCGTGTAAAAGTTGGGTATTACTAAACGTTAGGAAGTCCTGCTGCTATCCAGAAGCCCAGACAATGCAAAAGGGCTGAATCGGTGTCATGTCGACTTCCTGCCAGCAAAGCACATCTGAGGTATAGGCAAAGAAGAATACAGCGGGAGACCAGGAGGGGACACGCACAGTTAATCATGAATGGGACAAGTGATAAATATGGGAGAGGCAAGACAGACGAGAGACATGAATACAGTAGGCACGGCGGGGCGACCGGGGTCAAGGAAATAAGATGGAGTGAAAGCAGAGAAACGTCCCGCTGTGCTATGCAAATACTGCACCATGTGTCAAAACAGTTGGCCTACCTACGGACGGCATCCAAAATCGGGCGGCTTTTAACTCATTCACTACCAGCAAAGTAAAAAAATAATAATAATTTTGACATCTTTAGCCGTCAATGGCAGTGAAGGAGTTCAAGACCGAGTCTAATAAATTAAAAAAATTGTTTCGGAATGCAATGTAGTCGTCCCTTGCCCGCTATATAAAATCTTGAGCGTCTTCGTTGACCACTTTGCCACTGAAAAATGTTGGTGTCCTGTCACTTAAGTCAACATCGACAAAGGTGACGCTTAGTTTGGCCGCAGAGCTGCTAACAGGCTACGCTAGCTCATCATGAGGTCGTTGACGGCGATGTGAGCAATGATGATGGGATTTACAGGACTGTGACAACGTGACACGTGTGTGTTGCCATTTGCGCCGACATTCCCCCGGAGGGGGGCACGTGTGACCCTGGGGGACCAAGTTTTTCCCCTGCCGTACTACAATAAAGTGTAATTGCACATCCGCTCCAGTAGGGGGCAGTGGCACTCTCCTTGCCCATTGTCCACAATCTAGGTTTGTTTTGCTACGAAAATGCTATTATTTATAGTTGTGGAGGAGAGTGCGTGGTGGTGGGGGTGCGAATTTTTTTTTTCTAGGTGGGGGGGGGGCGTAACATCAAATAATTGACAAGCACTGAGTTGTGGTCATTCGACTGCTTTTTAATAACAAATTAAAGCCACTGACTTTATGACGTTCTATTCATAAATCCAGAATAGCAGAACACTTAAGGGAACTAAAGTCTGTTTGTTTAGTATGTGATGTTCTTATCCTTTGGCCTACGCCCGGTTACTCGCTCCACTGAACGTGTACATCTGCCAATTTTAATGCAAAAAAAAAAAAAAAAGATAAGCAGATCTGCTCCGAAATTTAATAGGTTCAGCAAAAGTTCACCAAAAAAAAAACTCTGTAAGATTCTTCCAGACTTCCTCGAGCAGGACAAACAAGAGGACGAGGCAACAATAAGAACATAATCTCCCAGGCCGGGGGTGCAAACACTTTTGGTACGTCCACATTTCGCATTCAGCAAGCGCAAAGACAAAAACTGGATGTTAGCGGATCAAAAAGTGCATCCAGATTTTCCCCAAATAACAACAACCATCAGAGGAGCCAAGATGTCAGAAATACTTAACACGCAGTTGTTAAAACCAGAGCTCACATTCGCTTGATTTTCTCACCGTCCACGTTCAGAGGGGAGGGACTGCACCGCTTTCAAAAGTCACTTTGAATACATTTAAATGAGTTCAAATGAATGTGAGTTGTAAAACATTTTTTTTTTTTAAAAGTACCTCAGATTTCCACCGACTGAAGGAGGGTCTTGAACGTACCCCGGGAACGATAAACCAAGGTGCACTGCAATGTCAAAATTTGTGCCGGACCACCCAGAAGGAGTGATTTTGAAAACTGGATTAGAGCCTTTAACTGAGAACTGATAACACGAGGGGTTCGTCCATGTCCCCGATCGCCTCTGGCTGCACGCCAAAATGGCGCCGTAAACCACGAGAAGATGCCGGAGATAGGCCGGCGAGATCTGCATAACTCTCACAGGGTGTGGTGAGAAAGACGAAGAACTGTAAGTCATGTATGAACATCGGGATGGCGTCCATCAAGGAGCGCCTCGAGGGAGCGCTTTCCACCGCAATTGAGCTAAATTCCACTTGTCACTTTTGTCGAATTTACAAAAGGAGAGAATGGCGTTCATGAGTGCAAAAACGGACGAGCACGGCACAAGATGTGAGAGTGGATAGATGGAGAAGATAAAAAAAAAAAATACATATATATATATATATATATATATATATATACATATATATATATATATATATATCAACGCTAGCAAATAAGGGATTAGCAAATCATTTCTGAAAAAGCACCAAAGACTCCGGTCAGTCTCCCGGGCAGCCAAACAATCTGCTCCTCGAGCGTTTGTTTCCTTTTTCAATTCTGCACTCCGTTCAAAGAGCGCTAATTGTTGTGGTAACCTCCAGCGACTTCCTGTCTTCCATCCATCTTCACAAATTCCGCATTTCTGGAAGTCCGACTTGGCTGAATCCCGTTCGGGTGAGAAGGTGAAAAGCTTCTCCTGGGAAGGAAGGGCTCGAGTACTTGGCAACGTTCAAAATAATCCCACAAAGCCGTCTGTGGCGGAGTGGAATAAGGATTTGCGTCAGGTACAGAGGCCATTCATTTATCTTCTCAAAGGCTTTATTTCTGGCCCTCAGCCATGATCAGAACAGAGTTTCTTCTTTTGGCGGCTCAATGAGGCAAAGAAAAGATCCGATTGCGACATGGTGACTTTGTAGCAGGACGATCCATCAAAAAAAAAAAAAAAAAAGTCCTGACCACTGCGATACCCCGAAGTTCCTGCAGACGCAAAGAAGCAGATGAGCTGCTGAAGAGCGTGAAGGCAAAGTAGATGCTTGTGTTGGCCGGGCCAAAAAGTTGCACCACAAAAACCTCGGCCAATCTTCGACTGGCAACATCTTTTATCCGGATTCTGCTCACCGCGTCTTTTTGATCACTACAAAAGACTACGATAAATAAATGGAACCCTGGAAAGACGACATCCACCTCCGACCGGACACTCGGATTGATTTCGAGCGATGACTTGCCACCGCCACAGATTGCACACGCTCAGTCAACCGGAGAAGCCACCGACAAGCGCCGACGACTGCCAACGCGCCGGACTTACCGCAGGGACGAAGGCCGCAGAGCACTTTCCAGACAGACATTTTGATTTGTGTGAAAATACCAGCACTATTCATGTCCCATAGAAAAAAAAAAGTAGATACGTTTTGGATAAAAGTCTCAGGTAAGAACTGTCCCAAAAAAACAAAAACAAAAAAAAAAACATACCTCTGGAACAGGTGCAAATTCCTGCGATGCCAGCTTGAGTTTAGGATCCCTTAACCTGAGCCAAGTTGCTCCAGAGGCTCTTGTGCCTCATATCGGCTTCATTGTTTTACGACGTCTCAGTGGAACAAACAGTCGGCCATGACCACAAATATGTCAGACATTTCTATCTTTTAAGATAGAAAGGATTACTTTTAGTACAATGACCATGAATAGACTGTGCAGGGGGTACGCTGTCGACATACCGTACAGCGGCATGAGAATACGTCTCTTGGACAATGGGTGAGTTTTCTCAGTAAAAGGTTATACAAAAAAATGCAAATTCATGAAAAGGGAACAGTAATAAATGGGAGCTCACGATAAGGCAAATTTTTGGACATGATTCGAAATAATAAAGAAATAAAGCATATAAGCTGCAGCAACTCTTTTTGGAAAAAATTAAACAAAAAAACAAAAACAAAAAAAAAAAAACCGATATACAAGCCGCACCAAGCTATAACCCGCAGTTTTCTATGTTGAAAAAAAATGAGCCGCTACTTTGCAGCTTTTCTGTGGATTTTTTTCACCAGTAGGGGGCGCTCTATAGTTCAGAAAACACGCAAAATAAATATTTTATTTTTTTCTCTTGGGTATGTTCCGTTTTAATTAGCAAAATTGTTGCTGCGTTAAAAGGCACAGTTTTAACAATCTTTTTATGTACCGTTATGTGCATTCATAATACAAAATCGTTCTGTCCACGCCGTAAACAACAATTTTCTTTTCAATGTAGAAAACAGCAGCTTATAGTCTGGTGCGGCTTGTACATCATGTTTTTTTTATTTATTATTATTTTATTTTTGTTTTGCTGCTGCGGCTAATATGCGGGTGCGTCTCATGGTGGGCTGTTCTCTCAAAGCGCACAGTTGATGCAAATTTCTTTTTTTTTTTTTTTTAATATATGGGTTCTGTACAAAAGGCACGGGATGATAAAATGCTGTGAAGAGGCTTTAGGAGAAAAAAAAAAAACCTGAGTTGCGTGGCTGTGTGGGTGGGTGAGCACTCATTTGAAGAAAACCCGCAATAATCCAATTAAGCACATCATTTCCTTTCATACGCGGGAATGGAATCAACTGTCGGACGGCAGCCAAGTCAGAGAAAGTGAAAAGACAAAAAGGACGAGCGGAGAAAGGGGGAACTAAAAGGCCTTTTTTTTTTGTGCGTGTGTGTACTGTTCAGCTGCCATGAGGGACAAAAAGAAAAAAAAAAGCTTTAGGCCTTCAGTGCATCACTTTGTTAGCGTCTTGCTTGGCTGGCAGTCAATATTGGCCCGTCCAGGACAGCACGCTTTTTGCAAAAGCCAAGCGCGCTTTCACAGCATGAGCGCGTTTGTGTGTGCACGCCCATGAATATGCATGATCGGGAGGCTTTTTTTTTTTGTGTGTGTATCCTGCGGAGTTCTGCAAAGCAACAAGCAGAGACCACCACCATCCAAGCAAAGAAAAAAAAAATAGCGTGACAAAATCCACCGCCATCATACTTTCCTCTCTGGCTTCAAGACGGCCTTGTTTGAACAAATAATCTGGAAGAGGACAGAGGGGACGCTGGCGAAAACAATCTGTCAAGGAATTCCGAATATCCTGTGAGTAAGAGCTTATCATCCCTCATGGGGCAAGATCTCAGCCGCAATGACGAAGGCGAAAAAGAAAAAAAAAAAAAAACGGGGGCGGAGGGGGGTCGGACTTTCCAGAATCTGACGATGAGATTTACAAACAGGAACAAGGTCATCAAAGACAAAATAAACGATGATAAGAGATAAGGCAAATAAAGCAAAACAAGTTGATTCGATGAGCCCTGAAGATAAGCAGTAGAAGAAAACGTTGATGGATAAATAAATATCAACAAGTCGGAGCGGACAACATTCTGCTAATATAGTGTGACAAGAACATGAAATGTTATCGGTTCTATTTTTTTTTTTTTTTTTTTTTTTGTGAAGCCACAACGTTGAAAATATTTGCCACGTTATCGTATTTTTCGGACTATAAGCCGCTACTTTAATCCTCGATTTTGAACCGGCTGCTAATACAACGGTGCGGCGTTTCTGTGGATTTTTCTTTCACCACTAGGGGCGCTCTACAGTTCAGAAAATACGTTAAATAAATGGCAATTTTTTTTCTCTTGGGTCTGTTTAGTTTTAATTAGCAAAGTTGTTGCAGTGTTAAGCGAGTTAGCGTGTGACACTAATATAGGAGTCAAGTCTACGATTTTGTTGCCAGGATGACAGAGGAAGATCGAGACCTCGTAATATTCCCGAGTAAATACGTCTGGATCACGCTTGAGTAACCTGCCGGCAGGCCGCTCGTGATGAAGTCTTTAAATCAGGCTCTGTCAGGCCAGTACGCGATTCCATCGATGAGCACCATCATAAATTTGCTGCAGTGTCAAAAAAAAAGGGGCATTTTTTACATTTCTTTACCTCAGACACTTTTGACAGGGTGAAAAGTTGAAGCGCTAAAGAGTCGATGTATTTATCCAGATGTACGGTCAATGGATCCATTTTCACATACTGCACAGATCGTCAAGCGAAAGCTAGACGGCAAAGCCAACACGCTGTCACATAAAACCGAATGGCTCGACTCATATTGATAAAGTGCACGGCTACGCTGTTTACAGAAAGGAAGGAAGGCAGTAACCCAAAAAAAAAAAAATGGGGCAACTGGGGAGGAAAATATATTAAACAAAACATCAAACCCAGTTTGTGTTGGCCAGGTGAAAAGTGCGGCCGGGTGGAGGATCTCAAGTTTCATATCCGGAAAAGACGACTACTTAGTTCCTGATGCTTCATATCCTGTTCTTGTGCGGGTCCAGATGGCCAAAGGATCCCGGGAACATCCGCAACGGAACGGCCGAGGAACTTTCATGGCGTAGAAAAGATGGGAGCGTGAGGTCGCGTCACAACACGACATGTCCAGCTCTCTTTTTCCAGAAGAAAGTGTCGACATAAATCGAAAGCAAATGTCACCGACTTTAAAACTAACGAAAAGCCACAAAATGTTTTGCGAGGGAAGTGATAAACGAGCGGGTACGAGTGGAGTCGCTCGTAATGAACTCAACAGTCCTGCAACTGAACTGTACTCGGAACTTTTGAATTTGATTTCCTGACAGAGATTAAATAACTTATCAGCTCGGTGGCAGACACACCAAGATGGAGCACGCCGAATGTTTTATGGAGCCCTGGCCACACATAACTTATCCGCTACTTGAGCTGAAGCTGGAATCAAAACGCTACGCTGACTGAATATAAAAAGCTCATAAATAACCTGGGCGGCGTCTTAGATGAGGTCGCTTTGGGAATGCAAATCCTTGCAGCCTTCCAGGTAGGAAATGGAGGGAGCGTATCATGAGACCACCTTCGCGGAAACAATTATGGTCAAACTGTGATTAAGATTAAAGATGAAAAGGGATGAAAATGTCATTCACGAGGAGAAGAGCGGTTAGCACGTGTGCGTCACAGTCAACGAGCGTTCCAATTTTAGCAACGGAGTCTCTCTTTGTTTTCGCCGAGGAATCCGGTTTCCTCCCACATTCCAAAAACACGCAGGTTAGGTTTTGACCGATGGATTCGATTGGCACAGTCAACACGGAATAACATAATCAAGACAAAAAATAAATCATGATCGTATTCTTCACATTGATGTCATTATTATATCCTAGTGTTGAATTTTTATCCAATCAAAATTCAGCGAGCTCATGTTGCCGGGCAGATTTCATAACACCAGTAGCACGCACTATTTGTCCGAGGCCTTCAGATACAATCTGTCGGTTTACAGTTGATGGACAGTCGCGAGAGCCAATCGGATCACAAGTTGATGAGAGTAAGTCCTTTTGGTGATGAACGCGTCTTGTGATTGGATACTCACTCGTGAGGGCGCACTCTTCCTCTCAGATAGCCTCAACCCAAAAGTATTGGGTGTCGTCAAGAGTCAAGGGGAAGGTCAGAGGACCTTTGACCAGGCTGTGAGAAGTCAGAGAGGTCAGGGATTAGACGGCTATGACACGTTAGTCACGGGCTCTCACAAAAGCCTCTTCAGTCCAAAAAATGGAGTGGAGGGAAACGCAGTCAGATATGCCGCAATCTCCTGAAGTGGCGGTCAAGTTTATCGCTTCTCTTCATCCATTTTTCATGAACAGAAGGTGCAAATGTGCGGAAGTGGCGCCAAAGAACCACAGCTTGGTGAACCAGAGCAGGCTGGGAGATGATCGATTGACAACGGCGGCTACGACGCCAGGGCAGGCTACCAAAATGGTTGTCTGATCCCAGTCGGTAGGAAACCAGGACGTGTTCGGAGAAAACCGGTGGGTAGGACACCAGGGCAGACATGGAGCCCAGGAAAAAAAAAAAGACCCGACACAGGTGGACCTTTGGAGGATGATGAATAAATACTCCATAGAGTGGGGGAGGAAAAAGCATCATGGGAAGTGATTAACTCATTTACTGCCATTGACGGCTAAAGACGTCCAAGATCCCTTTTTTTACTCAGCTGGAAGTAAATGAGTTAATGATTGTGAAAGCCGCCATAATCAAAACCCCGCTACTCCCACACACAGCTGCGGATCCCAACGTGTGAGGCAAAACCGGTAAGCAAAAAAACTTGATCTTGAAGTCAGATAACTCCCCGAGGGGCACAAACATGTTCAGACTCAATGCAAAACATATTGACCTATTAGAGCGCCACATCCTCCCCGTGTCAGCAGAAGATTGACTTCAGATATGTACTGCGTCCAATAAAGAAAATAGAATTCGGATCGTCTTTTGTCATTACACGGTCGAAAGAGAACAGCGAGAGAAGACGACCAGAATGCTTTTTTTTTTTTTCAGCAGGAACTCTCAGCTTCCATCTCCCAGACACATACCGATCATTACTTGCAAGTTTGCTCTGGCCGTCCATTGGATAGGAGAAGGTTATCAGATATCAGCTCTTGGTTTTGTGTGAACCAAAGCCCAAAGGCAAACACAAAGTACTTGTTATAGCAAAGATACTCCAATCTATCACCGATGCACACCCAGCCCTGAGGTGCAGATGGCGAGCTGATAACGGACAGATTCTGTTGTAATGGTTAAAAATGATGGCCCGATCAAGTTGTTGCAGGATATTGACATTGATAGACAGGCTAGGGGAAAAAAATTATTTAGTTGGGGAGGGGGGGGGGGGGTCATTTTGGAATCATTCATTCAAGGGTCTTGGACGCGACTCCCCCTCCCCGATTGACTCGGTAGCGCCCCCACTCGGAAAAAGTTGCAGTCATTTGCGAATAAACAATAAAAGGCAATGGCTGCTTCCATCGCCAAAAAACGGACATTGCGAGAGGCAGTGTAAATTATTGTCAGACATTTGCATGATTAAACGGTAAGAAGGTCTGCATTTGAACGGTGTCCAACACCACCATTAAAAAAAAAAGAAAAAAATGATGAGGCTCGCTTTCCTCTGCCAAGCTGCATAAGGATAACGTTAAATCTTAACCACTTGTTAAAAAAATATTGTCAAAAATATGAACAATATTAAGCACGCCAATCAAGACATAAAACTCAACGAATTGGTAAAGTCAACATATAAAACCTAGATTTACACCCCAAAAATATTTTAAAAAATCGTTTCGCGGGACTGTTTTCGATTCGTTCATACATTTTTGACAATCATCTGAAGAATATGTGCGGAGAAAAAACGCATTGTTTTGGAACAATATCCGTTATTTCTATTTCATCTCATTCGTTGCAAATATTTCAATAAACTGCGTTATTCTATTTGAGGTTCCGCACTAAACTGCTTGCAGATCCTGCTCCTAAAAGATAAAAAAAAAATGGTTTGTTTTGATTTTATGAATATAAGTTGAAACACGTGGGCCACACAAGTGTACACGGTACTATTTTGAGCAAACATTTTTTTTTTTTATGTCAATTTTAATGACTACAATTGCTGAGGGTGGGCACAAACATGGCATTGATACTTCGCAAGTCCTCCTACCTCAAAATCCCTCTCCCTCACCTAACACCCTTCTCAATGAGAAGCAGACGCGCTATCGCCGCACCAGTTGCCGACTAACAGCTTTTCCGTCACTTTGTACAAAGCCGCGGTATTTTGTTGTCAAACCTTCAGGGTGCAAGCGGGAAAATGAAATGCGAGTGGGTTTGCCCTCTTTCTTCTTGGTTGTTCCGGGGGAAAGAAAGAATTTTCCATGGTTTGAAAAAAGAAATAAAAATACTTCTCAGTCATCTGCCAGCTAAATTGGCCATGTCTCATCCCTCAATACCTACTGTTCTCTTGGGGGAGAAAGAACTCCCCAGGTGCAAAGGAGGATGCGTAAGACGCACACACACACACACACACACACACACACGACGTGCATTCCTACCGAAGGAGTGGGGATTGGTCAGACATGCCTGGATCGCCTTGGTCAACAACTTTACTAGGCGGCCTTCACGCTGTTTTGGGTCTTGGGTCGAACAATCTCAAAACTGATTCCATCTCCATTTTCAGGACTATAAGGCACACCCGCATATAAGCCACAAGAATTTTTTGGGGGAAAAAAAAAAAAAAGAAAAAACAGCGCCTTTTAACACGGCAACAACAGCTTTGATAATCAAAAAAGAAGAGAACCAAGAGAAAAAAAAATAATCGACATTTATTTTGTGTATTTTCTGAACTATAGAGCGCCCCTAGTGGCGAAAGAAAAATCCACAGAAAAGCCGCATTCTTGTATTAGCCGCACGGTTCAAAATCGAGGAAAAAAGTAACGGCTTATCATTTGGAAAATACGGTATATTGCAAATAAAAGCCAAAGCTACAGACTGTCTGAAAAACACAACTGGAAAATGCTCTCAGCCTGATAAATCCAGTTCTAATTCTGCGAGTCCATTGCGCAATTTTACAAAATCCACCAAGACTTGCAATCGGCCCCGATTGGAAAGTCATTTGAAACGGGCTTAATTCTCACCATGTATGCCCAAGTCCCGCAAGACACGAGCGAAGCCCGCAGTCTCTTTCAAGTGGGCAAATTGTCCAGATGGCCCCCTAACTCGGCAGTTGCTGTATTAGCTTTCAAAACGTCCCGGCTTAGTTGCGAGTTAGCGTTTACCTGGGGCAGCGGGGCACTTCCCCTTAAGATTCCTGCGAAGTCGCTCTGATCTGTCAAGCAGAAAAAATAACCAGAGGCTACTTCAAAGGCCGCTTTTCAGAGTCCAAAATGCTACTGATGCTAAAAAGGCCGTCTTTATATGAAAATTGCTTTCATTAACATTACGGGTATCCTTTGAGGTCAGCGGGGGGGAAAAAAAGAAAAAAAAAAACACATGTTGACAAGCAAAAGTGACTGCAAGTTCTCATCTACCTTCATGTTGAAGCGATTTTATTTTGGGGTTATTTGAGAGTGCGGAGGTCGCCAAAAAAGTAACTCAACAAGCCTTTCAAAATGCAGTTTGGAGCGCTCAAAATGGCGCAAATGTGCGCAGTGCTAAAAAACGTCATCTTAATAAAAGGTCCAGCGGGATCGCATAGAGGAAAAAGGATCCAGGTCATTCTAGCTTGATAAATTGCAGACACACGGGAAGGAAAGTAAAAGAAACGAAAAAAAAAAAAAAAAAAATCAATAAATGAAAGGCCAACAAATACATATCAGCGCAAGTGTACTGCAGTCAAAGACATCAAAGTTTGAAAAGCCCCTCGATTGCAAGGGGCTAATTCAAAACACTTAAAGTTGGAATGCGAAATTATGGGTCAGCTGCTCAATTCACACCCTTCAGTTTGGCCGGGAAAAGCTTTCCAGCTGGAGTCAGGCTAGAATAACACCCAATCGGCATCAAGGATAGAAGAGCATGGAAAAGATTAGACATTATACACGGAGGAGGAGGAGATGGGAGGGATCTGATCACGCTCGAGAGGAAGGGGGGGAGGCGGGGGGTGAAAGTGGGGGTAACCCAATCTCGTCAAGCCTGTCCTTATCTCGCTGGGGATCAAACTCGGCGGAGTGAGCAGTCATTTCTTGCCACAGCTTTGACAAATGGGCCCTCTGGTGTGGTGCGCGCCAAATGGGAGAAGTTGTGCGGCTCCCGTGGAAAATCACAGCCACGCTGTCATCGCGACGGACTTCATTCTTACAGTGACGGCGCACCGAGGTGCCCAAGTTATCTGACCACGATTGTGCGAAAAAAAAAAAAAAAATTCGGCTCAGCAGTTCTTGGTGATGATCATTTTCATTTCAAAAAGCTTTCGCTCAGACTTGGTTTCCAGAATTGAAGTGGCGGCATTAAAGACACTGGAGCCAACTTGAACGGGACTCGAGGACTTGAGGAAGCATCTGGGGAAGTGCAACTTGAACCAAGAATATCAGGAGCACTAGTGCCAGCTCAAAAAAAATGAAAAAAATTGAATTAAAAAAAAAACGCTCACACAGAAAACAAACCAGTAAAGTCAGTGCTTCTCAATTATTTTCTGTTACGCCCCACTAGCAAGAAGAAAACAATTCAAACCCCCCCCACCACCACCCACTCTCCTCCACAACTACGAATAACAGCATTTTCGTTGCCAAACAAACCTACACGAAGAGTTAATACTCGCTACGCACAATAAGTAATGAGCGCGCCACTGCCAACTACTGGAGTGGATGCGCAATTACACGTTATTGCAATACGGCGGAAAAAAAAGCCTGTTCCCCAGAGCGCCCGGACGAGCTCACCGAAAAACACGGGATCGCAATACCATCTGCCCGTCGCGTCTCCCTCGGCTCATTATTCATACTCCCTATCGCCACGTCGTTGCTGCGGGAGATAATGTTCCCGGCACGTCGTTAAGATTCTTTTAATCTGACATCCCAAAAGCGATGTGTGGCGTTGGAAATTAATGGATCATTTGGAACACTTTCCTGTACTTTCACAAGCTCAAAATTTCGGGGAGTTGCATGAAAAAAAGTATCTTGGGACAGAATAAGACCGTAAATTGTTTGTCAGGACTCTTTACTAGAGCAGGTCGCACTCGTTTGGATTGCCACCAACAGCATTCTCCAGACTCATTTGACAAAACAAAGCCACCGGTAGTCCACACTCAACATCTCTATTCGGGACCCCCCCCCACAAAAAAAAAAAGAGCCTGACTACAAGTCTAGCGCGTCTGTTGATTTACGGCACCGGGATTCTAGGACAAGTAGCAACCTTGTTCTGCTCGCAGCTGAAAAGAAGGGGGCCTGTGGGCCTCAGCTGAAGGGCAAAATGTCAAAAAAGTAGATCGTTCTCCCTCTTGCCCCCAAAGACAGAAATATCCAAGTTGGGAAGAGAGCGCGAAAATGGAGGGGGCGAGGGGGTTGGGGGTCACACAAGGGAATGAGAAAGCCGGTATTGTTAGCGAAAAACAAAACTGGCCTCTTTCCTTTCTGACGCGGATTCCTCCGGGCAAATTAATGTCTGCTTGTCAGTCATTAATCGTGCACAACAGGAAATTTAGGAGAACATGTAAACTATTTCCACTGATAAACGTCTTGTTGTGCTGCCATGGAACAAGTGGGCCATTTTTTTTTGCACTGCGATGATAAGGAGCGATCAGCGGGTTTGGAGAGGTTCTATAAAAGTGCGGCCTTCGTATAAGTGCCGAAGACGTCTGGATTCATCCAGCCCGCCATCATGGGCTAAGAAAACAAAAGGGCGGATATTTTTCACAAGAGGAAACGACAATAGATGGACCTGTTTGTTTCCAAACCAAGAGCCCCAGAAAAGAACCAGATGTGATGATGGAACGCTCCAAATCGAGGGCCGCAACTACAATCCGCGCCCGTAAAGATAGGAACGATACCGCTTTAACGTGACTTCGGCGAAGACGAACAAACGGCTGGCAAGCAGACTCCCACCACACCTGGTGCAGGCTTTCATCACTGCAAACATTTAGCTTGTGATGTCCAATAAAAGCGGACGGATTTCCGAATTATCGAGTGCGCCATCGCAGGTTGTTCCTGTATTTATTTAGACCGCATGGCACGACGCGGAGCGACGTTAAACTGCCCAATAAATTGGAGATGGAATGGAAATTGAACCCACCTGACATCAAAGTGGAAGACTGGCAAAGTTTAGCGATGGGAAAATGAAGCTTCAGATTTGCTTCATGAATCAGTTGTTCATTTTTTTTTTACTCCTCTAGTTCACCATTGGGTTGAAAGTTTACTCACTCGCCATTTCTTAAATCCCTTTATTTAAGACAACAGCACCATCTGGAGGAGTCGAAAAATACAACAACTGGTTCATGAAGCAAATTTGAAGCTTTATTTGCCATCAGCAGCAAAGTTGGCCGGCTCACACTTTTTCCAATGAGATGCTGGCGTCGCAAGGATGGACTGGATACTAACGACGGTAGATGTGAACTAGATGCTTTCCAGAGAACTGGAACAACTTTCAACATCTACCAATAGTTGACTTTGTAAATCGAACACGATGAAGCGGAACAACTGAAGAGGCTGTGTTTCCTCCAATAGGAAGCGTAACAATTTGACCAGCAGCTTACAGTCATGATGAGCTGTAACAAGTGGCAGCCATTCCGCTAATACAGGTGTGGGCAAACTACGGCCCGGGGGCCACATGCGGCCCGTTAAACGTTTTAATCCGGCCCGCCAAACTTGAAAAAAATTCAATGAATAAACCTTGTTAATGTTTTATTTTCTAAACACTGACATATATATTGTTGTAATGCTTTTGTTCACGTTCATTTAAAATTAAATGTATTTTATTTCTCCGGTGAGGTGAGGTGACCAAAACACTCCATTTATCTGCGTCTGGTCCAGCCCCACTGTCAAATGTTAGAACGCATTGTGGCCCGCCAACCCAAAAGTTTGACCGCCCCTGCTTTAATAGGTAGGTACCGCCTAAGACAACGGCAATAATCAGTCCGAGTTGGGCTTTGAATTTAGCGACTCGACTAAACTGCGGTTTCCAGAATCGAATTGATCCGTCCTAACAAGTTGCCATTGTCATCAGCCTTCCTCTGTAATCAAACGCCTCCAAATCGGCATCCTCAGATGAGGGCTTGTCCAGACGGCATGTTTTCTGAGGGAAATGACTCGTAAATTAAGGCCGCTCCCCAAAGTGACTGTGAAAAGCCAGACAAGCGCTCACAAGGGACCTGCCTGGTGTGGTTCGGGGAGGAAAGGCCAAACGCGCCCGTTGGATTCAGGAGCAATTTAGGAGCATCGATGACTTGAAAGACGTCAAAGAAAACAGAGTCATCATCCCAACACGCTGGATGGGAAAGTATTTCGTAACAGTCGTTTGCAATCAGTTTCTGGTAAATGAAACCCAGTCAAAGTACAAAGCCCATTAACACAAGTCAGAGCATTGTTTAATCACACGCAGCACAATAGCCCGCCCGACGTCTCGCAAGTCCCGCAAAGCCTGACAAACACTTGGCCACTGGGGCATACAATTTCGCTAAGCGGAAGCCTGGTATTTCCGCCTCTGATGTTCTGGAAACAACAATTCAAGGCAAGAGCGACTTTTAACTTTGTCGAACATGTGGCTAATGGGGAGAAAGAAATCTGCACCACGGCGAGGAATGCCGGAAACCAAGATGAAGCTGTAAAAAAACAAAATGTGCTGATGAGTTATGCTCGCGTTTGGGCTCTCGCGGTAATTATCGTCAAAGTTTGAGGGAAAAGCAAAGCGTTCCATCACCCGTGGCGTGATCGTCAACACGATTCGGAGAGGCCGACATTGCGAAAGACTGCCGACGTGTCCTGGATTTCGCTTCACATTCTTCCTGAAGAAACGCAACGCTTGGACGTAACAGCTCAAATTCACTTTGTCACGTTACAAAAATAAACTTGCACGTGCACTCCCTACCTGGCAACTCTCCACAGGTTCACACACTCGACAAAATGTTTCCAGATGGCAAAGGAGCCTTAAGATAGCCGTGGCAAAAAGCATTTTGCTTATCAATAAATCAATTCAATCCACACTTTTCCCTCCTTTGGCCATTGTGGTTTAAAAAAGCAAGAATATATTTGAGATTTTTTGAACGGTCACCAGTTACGACTTTCGAGTGTGTTGATTCCTCATAGCGCTGCTCCTATCCAATCACAAGTCGCGTTCATCATCTTCAATGTACGACCGGCAGGAAGGCATTACTGTCTTCAACTCGTGATCTGATTGGCTATCGCAACTGTCTATCAACTCTGAAAGAGCATCAACTTTGACCGAACAGACGCCGACATAATACATCTGAAGGCGTCGGATGACTCGTGCGTGCCACTGGTGTCATGAAATCTGCCTGGCAACACGAGCTATTTGAATTCTAATTGGATAAAAAAAATCTCACCAAAAAATTCAACATGAGGATATAATACGACATCAATGTGAAAAATATGATCAGGATTTCTTGATTATGGGCCAGCAGAGAAGGCCTTGACTGCCCACCACTGAATTTTGTCTTTGGAGTTACAATACGTCTCCTGTTCAGCAGTTTTACCAAGAAGCCAAACGGTGGTTTTACACGTCTAGTCTTGTGCCACTTCGATCAAATGAAACAGTCTGGCTTGGTTTAACGCACTAAATCCATGACAGGATGACACACGACCTGAAACTCGTGAACGCGCCGCATTTCCCATTCACGCCGGTCACCCCGAGAGACAAGAGAAGGGGGGGGGGGATCATGATTTTTAGTGCGACTGAGTTTTACGGGCAACCCCCAAAGGATTTCAGTTTATTTTAGCGCATTCTGACCCGCCGCTCAGACGGACATAAAACCAATTGGGAGTACATTGCGGGCTATCAAAAAAAACAAAAAACAAAAACAAATAACACATTTAGCCAAAGCTACATGGGGTGCCATTTTTTTTTTTTTAAGCGGGTCAATCAACCCGACAGGAAGCATCCGTCGTTACAGAGAATGAAAGCACGCAAACACACCTGGCCGGCTCAAACAAGCCATTCTAGCCTCTAAAAGAAGCGGATTATATTGTGAAGGCCATTTTCGAATGACAAAAAAATTCCTTCAGTGCACACTGCGATAAAAATGCAGACAACAGTACATGATTTGATTTGATTATGACCCACCGTTTATTTTCCCGCCACTGGTACGAGGTCATCGTAGAGAACAGAAAAAAAACATGACGACGTGACGCCGACATGTTCTCTCACGGTCAGCTAATTTCGCTATCTCGGAGACAATTGACGGATAAAATTAGCATTTTATAGACGCGGGGTTGCAAGGAAGGTACGAGCGAGAACAGGGCAGGGAGGCGGAGGAGAGGAAGCCAGATGACAAGTCGTTGTCGTTTACACAGCCGTAAAAGCGTAGCGGCTTGCAATAAAAAAAAAAGAAAAAGACATGAACACCGAGGGAGGAGGTTGATCGCTCCATGGTCGAAGCAAACAAGTGGGACAAAATATGCCGGATGAAATGAAGCGTGCAAGTGAGGTCATCGCTAATAAACACGGCAGAAAAATCCTTTTAGCAGCGGGATGGATTGAAGACATTTTTTTTGCCGCAAATAAGCAGATTTTATGACCTATTTTGCAATAAAGTTTTCGGGTTAGGCTGAAAATTCAACACGGGAATATTTTTGAATGGTTAAAGAAAACTGCCGGTTGTGTTTTAATCTTACTGTGGTGTTTGTTTCCAACCAATATATAAATATATTAAAAAAAACAGCAAAATTGTAATCTAATTAATTTCTTTTTTTTTTTTGGAAGATTTTCAAACATTTTAGGAGAGCGAATAGTACAGAAGCAATATTGGCCGATACAAGAGACAGGAAGTCAGCAGACTGCGTGTGAAGTCAACCTCGCTGTTCTATGGTTTTATAGCGGCATTGTTGCCATGGTAACCGCCACGATAACAGAATTGGCAGGTAACAAGCGACTAAATCTAGCAGCGTCCGTCATGTGATCCTTTCAGAATTTTTTAAAAATTAAATCCATCCTACATGTTGACAAAGTGATTAAAGGATGACCCAACTTCCTGTCCTGTTGCTACCACCTGTGTGTACAACTTTAAAAAAAAACACAAAAAAAACACACATTGACACACAAACACGCAGAGAAAGCCTCTCAACTGACAACATGAGTACCCGATGTTTGTATGAATCTTAGCAGGACAAGTCCCTGCTGATTTCCACACGCCCGCTAGGCCTCGTCTGCTCTGCGAAGGGCCTCGAAAAAAGTCAATAAAAAGCAGGACGGCGGGGGATCATTTGGACAAACACACACACACTCACCCCAACGCACAAACGCAAATCTTGCTTACCTCCCCTTCAAATGCCCATCCTCCGACATCGTCATCACCTTCCCCCGCATGGTCTGGCTTCCTGTACTTTGTGAAGGCCTGTAAACAAAACACACACACACACAGAATCAGGGCTATCTAAGTTCACATCAGCCCACAAGTGTGCTTATCACTCACTATCATTTACGTTCAGCTCTCTTCTTCCTCATTCCCTTCCTCGCCGTCTTGGCCAACAGGTCTTCCCATCTGCCGGCCAGCTGGAGGAGGAAGAAGAAGAGGAGGCGGAGGCCGTCTAACTTTCTCCCATTGAATATGATCGCTCCTCGAGGGTTGGCAATCGGGCGGCCAAGTCGATCTGTTTGCGTCGGGGCATCCTGCTGCTAGCTTGTTAGCATGCGGCATCACGCCAAGTCTGACTTTATAAGCCTCATCATGCATCGTGGGAATCGGGATTTCCGTCACTGTCCGTCATTTTGTCCAGGCTGTTCAGTCCAAATATGGCAAAAAAACAAATTCTCACGCATCTGCCAACAAAATGGTTAATGATTAGGTGATGTGAAATGTCCTCATTTCTGATTAGGCGCCTCCAAAAGAAGCCAAAGCGAGCAAGAGGATCCGCAGCTGAAAGGACGGCATTGTATCGGCGTCGCCAACGGCTTTTTGGGTGTAAAACGGACAAACAGGTTGAGAGGCGGGTGACGGCGACATGTAATCGGAGCCCCCCCCCCCCGGCCCGGCACCCTCGCGGGCCTCTCCTCTTGAATGATCTTGGCTCGCTCTCTTTCCCAACGTCGCTTTGACCGGACGCTGACGGGCCCCCGTTTGGGAACAAAAGTTGGCTCCTGTCTGTCATAGCTAAACGGCGCCAGCTGATGAGCTCGTGCATGACAAACATTCGCTTCCGAGACTCCCGACGCTAGATGACGCGAGCGCAACTTCCAGACTTGAATCGCCGCGGCACCCTTTGGTGAACTTTGACCTTCCGGAGTGCTACACCTGTCAGCAAGTCGCAACTGCACTGTGGGATCTCAGCCCCCCCCCCCCTTTCAGAATCACACTTGTGACACTTGAACTTCCGTCACCTGGCCCAACAACTCAACTGCGGGTAGATTTAGACTTTTAGGCACCCTTGGCATATACGACTGATGAAAGTAGTAAATACGAGAGATTACGCTTACATTTACTCAAGTAGCTTTGAGCATTTATTCCGGCCCACCGATGATTTTGGAGGCCACACCAGTTCAAAGATTCCAAACATAATTGTCCTCCGTGTGACTTTTTGTGTAAAAACAGACTGGGAAGGTTCCACGGTCCAGGTTCATTATAGGCCAGGGTGTTGTATATTCCGAGCAGAGCGCTGGATGTTATCGGAAAATATCAGGGATGCGTTTGGTTCCCACCAGGCGACGTAGAGGGAAGCAAATAGGGAGAGGAAACAAAGCCAGATGATTTCTTAAGTCTGGGGGGGGAAGAGAGCTTTGAAGTTTTATGGCTGCGTGGAGCCTTCAGAGGTCAAGGCCTGGACTCAGCTGATTTGTATTGGACGTATCAACCTACCACATAGGCGAGCTTGTGATTAGCGGGTGACGGGGTTCGCCAGTACCCGAAAAAAAAATAAATAAGAAAACAACTCGCATTATGCTGACCTCATCGCAATAATCCCCCTCGGCCCCGCCCCCCCAAAACGACTTTCACTGCCAGTCTCACTCTATTCAGACGTCTTCCTACGTTCAATCGGATGCCTGTCTGCTCCCGCCGAGGTTTCCATGTCTCCCCAAACACGCAACGGGGTTGAGGTCAGAAGAAAAAAGAAAATCCACCATCTGTGTCCTCGTCCATTCTGCAGGTCGGGACGTGAGCAAACAAGTCGCTTTTCGACGCCCTGGCAACCCTTTTCACTTGACGCACACACACACACACAGAGAGAGCCACGCACGCACAAACACACATATTGCAACATCCTCTTTTTAGCAGGGCCGCATAGAAAAGGGGGACTTCCGACCTCGAGGAGGAAAGCTGTCAGAGAGGGAAACAAAAGAAAAAGAGACAAATAAAATACACAGAGGAACCTTTTAGGTCGGATGCAATCCCTTCCTGGATCATGAAAGGAATTGTTTACATTTCTAAAGAAGAAAAAAAAATAACCTTAAGAAAATAAGAAAACCGCCAGGAGGCATATAATAAAAAAAAAAAAAAGAGTTTTTTGCCACCCATCAAGTGTAAATTTAAGTTCTCACGTCTTCTTTTTTTAATTTGCCTATCGGGAATGAGCATACCGATAGCGAGGCCAAACTTTTAGAGAAGCAAAAGCACAATTGTTGGACGCCTGGTAAAAAAAAAAAAAGAGTTGATTTTTACTCCTCGATCCGCGCGGAAAGCGGTCACAACTGACTGAATTGTAAATGTTAAACCTGTTCAAATATTTCAAATGGGGAAAATAAATACTCGCAATCAGCCCAAACTAAACATTTATCCGCCTTTCCGATCCAAGTCAGCCAAGGCCCGATAATTGGATGTCTCTAAAAAATTTGCGATTGTAAACGGTTTAACATTTAACAAACTCTTGAAAAGAACGATAGCCAATTAGAATGTTTTTTTCCCCCATCTTTTTTCTTGCTAGCTGAATGCATTCACTTGTGGCACAGTGCTGCCTCTCACAGGTCAGTCTTGGTACTACAACAGCCATCTAATTAAGGGAAGGAGACTTGGCGTGAAAATGTTAAAAATCGTAGCGTCAACCCCGCCTAGTTGTGCAGCTTCGGAGTTCCACTGACTTCATATTAATCTTCTCTCGGGCTCTCATCACTTGGAATATTTGACCGAAAGGGAAAATATATTTTAACGTCCTATTTTTACGAGGCTCAGTTTTACTGTTATCGCTGTTTATAATCCATCACGCGCCGCGGGTATTTTCCTCCGGGTCACCTCCAGGCAGCCCACTCCCATTCCAAGCATCACTCTTCTTTTTCAATTACACGCGGCGCGGACGGAGCACGATGGGAAAGTCGGGGTCCTCAATCGGGAGGTTGTTGCAGTTTGCTTGGACAGATTGGACAAATATTTCTTTTGTGCGGTCGCCGCCACGCCTCCGTGCATCTCTGACGGTCAAGGAGGGAGCGAGTCGGCGGGGTTGGGCGGATCCAAGCGCCACTATATCACGGTGGCTTCTCCGTCCAAAACGCAAGGGGTGTCCACACTCCAGCACCTAACTTAGCCATCAATTACGTTTATGGAGCAAAGGAGGCTTGTAAAATAGCACGTGTAGGCTAGATAGTTTATATTTTTTTAGAGCGCATTTCTTTTCAGAACTCAACGGTACAAGTGAAAAACGATGAGAAAAATTGTTGAAATGAAATAAAGCGCACCACATTTTCGATAGTTGGTGGTTTCCTTCACAGTTCTAAGGATCTTCACAATTCAGAGGTTGCGGGTTCCATTAGTGATAGACCAATGTGGTTTTCGTTTTCAGGGCCGATACCGATTATTAGTAGTCATGGAGGCCGATAACCATTATTTGAAGCTGATATTTTTTTGTTGAAAATAGGGGGAAAATGGCGTCAATTTATAAAAAAATAAAAACTCCAAAACTAGACTCGGCTTAAAAAAACCTTTTGTGATTTACGACATGTTAAAGCTTCCTATGCTCTCCCGTAGTGCGTGTGACTCGAGGTGAAAAAGCAAACAGGCATTTTACGGCTAATTGGCTGCTACAAGGAACCATTCAGATGGTGCTGTGGGGAGGCCAATCTGCTTCTGCAGGCAGGGCCACCAGCACACCAGAGAGAAAGAGAAAAATGTGCTCCAGTCAGCCAAAATAAACGAGGCTTTAATTTATCGGCCTCCTTGCACGTAAAAAAAAAAAAGGCAGAAGCCGATAATCGGCAAAATGCCAAATATCGGCCGGCCTTGTGTCAGTTTTCCCGGGGGACTCCTCACACTTCTCCCAAAACATCCATGCTAAGTTCACTGAAGACTCTGAATTGACCGTGACTTGGAGTGGATAAAAGGTGTGCCTGACAATTTTTGAGGGCTTTAAATGACTTCAACGAGGGCTTACGTTGATCGGATTTGGTTCATGCCAGAGCAGAGAGAGCCACGCCACGTCCTGGCCACATCATCTGTGCCCTCTTGTGGAGAAGATGGCCGGCCCGGCACTCTTTTTCTGCTCTTGGTGTCTCGAAAATGTACGACAGGAAACGGCCCTGGGCCGCAGAAACCAAGAATTGTTTGGCTCATTAAAAACGTTCTTCAATTCTGACAGTGAAAACCGACAAGGCGACTTTTCACCGACGTCACTGAAAAAGGGCTTTATTACCCACGAGCCACTTCTCTTCCTTCGCTGGCCTGGTTTTTGAGATGAGCCAAAGTGTGGCAAAAATAGCTAAAGTGATTTTAACGGGGATTTTCCAGGCGGTTTCGTGGGACCCGGGATGACGCAAGGGACCAAGGATGTCAGAAAACCATTTCGGAAAGAACAACCAGGACACGCTAGAGGAAGAAATACTGTAATTGAATTTGTTGCTTTTCAGCTTGTAAAATGTTTTTATTCCATCTTAATGCACCGGATTTTTCAAACTATAAGTCAGCTTTTTTTAATGTATTTTTTTCTTCCATAATTTGGCTGGCCGTGCGACTTGATGAGAATTTTCACTGAATATTACCGCACGCCCTGAAGGCCTTGACCGCCCGCCACTGTCTTCATGTCAAGCGTGCGTATCAGACACTCAAAAGTAAGACGTCAAAAGAGCAGAAGTGACTCTTGCCTTTGGTCAACTCATTTGCGTCCGACTCAAACACGGAGAAGACAGCTTTTGAAAAGTTGCCCGATACAAAAGTAGAAAACATCTGTCCACTCCAGTGGCCGCTACACGACGCACGAAAGGGCTGAAAATGATTACATGAGAAATCCCTCGCATGCCTTCATCCAACCTGGTCATGTAACTGCTTCGGATGCCAAAAAACGTTCTTCGTTCTTTCCCAATAAATCATTGGCTTTTTCTCATTCGGCCTTTGCACGACACGTTGAGCCGTGAGGTCTGACTCGAATGCACTGCGCTAAATCCCTTAATAACAATTTATTGTTTTGCACTCGCGATGATTGAGTGCGCTAAAAAGCCATGAGTCACAGGTCCAGAGGAATCCATTCCATTTGTCCGACAATGTTTGGTTTCGGTATCCGAGGGGGGTGGAGGAAGGGGGGGGGGGTGGACGCTGAGCAATTCCATTTCCCGCTGTGACGACGACGATGGGGAAAGTGACATCAGGCTTTTTGGCAGCTGCTGCCATCGACTGCGGGGAAGGAAGCGGGGTCAGCGCGATTGCAGGGAAGAAGCAAACGCCTCTTGCCTAGCAACCGTCCGCGAGATACTCGCTCTCCATGAAATGAGCTACGTGGCCAAGCCAGGTGTGCGGCGGCTGGAATTCATTCTTTTTTGCGCACCCCCTCGAGATTCCCCAACGGAGCTTATCGCCGGCGTCATCACCATCAATCAGTCGTCAGGCGTCTTTCTTCTCCCCGTCGCCCGCCAAGACAAATTATTCGACGGCACTTTACGAGCGTGATCCGACACTTGAGACGGACGATGTTTTAAGGAGAAGACTCTCTTTTGGGTCGTTAACGTGTAGCTCGCGAGTGTGTCAACCGCACAACTCGGACGACCTCGCTTCACTTGAAAAGTCCGTCTTGAAAATGGCCTTGCAAGCGTATCTGCAATTAAATCCCTCCTTCGGCCATTGTGGTTTAAAAAAAGCAAGAAAATAGTTTAGCTTTTCAAACGGTCGCCAATCACGACTTTCAGGTGTGTTGATTCCGCATAGCGTTCATCACCTTCAACGTAAGGCCAGCGAGAAGGCCTTACTGTCATTAACTTGTGATCTGATTGGCTATCGCAACTGTCTATCAACTGTAAAAGCCCCCTTGAGACACAGAACAGATGCCCGCACGATTTTATGTGAAAGCCTCGGACGAATAGCGCGTGCTACTGGTATTATGAAATCTGCCCGGCAACACGAGCTAGCTGAATTCTGATTGGATAAAAAGTCCAACCTAAAAATACAACATTATGATATAATATGACATCAATGTGAAGAATATGATCATGATTTCTTGATTTTGTTAGGCCAGCAGAGAAGGCCTTGAAGGCCTTGACCGCCCACCACACGGTTACAATTTGTTGATTTTATGCAATCTCTGTATAAAATCTGTTATCGTTTACCACTAAAATGTTGGTTGTTTCACTGCATTTAATTTATGCGGTTCCACAATATCTGGTGACTTGAATTTTTTTTTTTTATCCCATGCACCTTCAAAGCAGTCATCTCCGATAAGTCACGGCCTCTTACGCGAAGGAGCTCACGTTAGCCAAGCTCTGGCATAAATAAACGGCTCGCGAGAGGCAAATATTTTGGCAGTAGCTTCTCCAATAATGCGGCGCTAATAAATCACAGGCTAACTACGAAAGCCATGCACACATTCCCCTTCACTTTCTATGTAAATGAAAACATCAACGGGGCAGGATGTGGACGGATTGTTGGCCGGCAGCTTCCGAGACACAACAGTCACGGTGGGGTCGCTCTTTTGTAAGTCAGAAATCAGAATCACAGGCACCTCGCTAGACCTTGTTTCAGTCAGCATCAAAGGATTAGTCATCTGGACAAAATAAGAATTTGTTATGTTTAGCAGTCTCACAAAGTTTGTTTTTGGTAAATTTCTACTTTCAATTTTTGCAACCATTTCCTTTGATTTGCCCATTTTCGACAATTATCTCCTGACACGTACTTCATAGCGTGTTTAGAAACAAACCTTAAAGTTTAGTTCGGTGCTGCCGTTTTTATTCTGGTCGGCTTTTGAATTCGACCTTGCGCCAGGTGTCGCTGTTAACACTGCTTGACAGGATTAGTCACCAAGTGAAGATGTTGATTACTCCAACGACTAGTTAACTGGCTGTCAGATGCTTGTCACTTGTGATTGACCACCTTATCTCACAAACTTGACTGATTGCATCCTTACTTTTTCTCCCTGCTTACTTTGAAACGGCTTCAAGCCAGATAACATTTCAGCCTGCCCGCGAGTGGATTGGAGCATTTCAAACAAATAACGCCGTGACTCCTTGCCTCTCAAGAACAGGCCGTCGATTGTGATGAGTCATCCGACCCATAGGTCTCTTTGCCTCGCCCGACAAGAGGTCCTTGCCAAGCCTTTGAAATGATCGTCTGGAACGTCGGCTGCTCTGCGGTCAGGAACAAGAACTGTGTATTAGTACGAAAGAAAGTGAAGGCAGATACAAACACAACGACTCGGGAACTACCGCTCATGTAATGAGGCCTCAGATTTGAACATATAAGCACTTGGGCAGAGGGAAGATTTAGACTGAAAAGCCTCACAATCATAAAGGATTTCTGCTAAGTAATCCTCCTGGATTTAGAACAACAATACATGATGTTGCAGAGGATCACACAACCATGTTCCTCTCTTGATGAACACAGCACATCAAAACAATGGAGAGTGACACAAAATAACTCAATAAAGACCAACGTGTGGCCATATGATCCAAAAAAATTGCAGCAGTGAGGAACAACAGATTTATTTAATTCACTCAGCGGGGCCAACAATAACAGCCTCCACACATGAAACTGCATGGAAATGTGGACTCACTCTTCTAAACAAGACAGACAGTAGTTATGCGAAGGAGCTAACGAGTTAGCCACGGTTAGCTGAGCGAAGCCCAAAGTATGTGACGCAATGACGCAGCATTTCTTGTCCAAACGTTTATTAACTATTAAACATTAAAACGGAGTGTTACTGTACAGATATAAACAGTAAAATCGTGTATACAATACAAAGGATTCAAGAGCTTACCTTTAAAACGTCCCTTGTGTGGAGTTTGAAGAGTAACATGCGCCATTTTGTTGTTCTTGTAGCAAAATGGCATTTTTACATTAGTTTAGCAACGAATTTGTTTTATTTCTTTGTTTATTTGTTTAGTGTAGATTTATAGAAGTCTTCCGTTATGAGGTTTGTGCACACTGCACGTTGTTTACATTTTGCGATGACGCCATTGGCAATAAGTGATGTAGTTTTCATTTCTGCCACAGAAGGCAGTACTGAGTCTTTAGCCAACATTTCTGATTTATTTTGATCAAAGAAGAATAAATACTAGCGTTAATATTATAAATTATTTACATTGTGAAAGGTTTGATCTTTATCTAAAATATTTGTTAAATGGTCAACATGTTTTTAAGTATAGTGTACTTCTGTGACAATTACAATAATAATAATTATAATAAGAGTAAGTTATTATTATTGTTGTTTATTTATATTACTACAGCGTTTGGCTTGACCTAAACCTTATTTTGTTTTTAATTATTTTGGTAAAATTTCTGTGGAAAAACGGTTATAGTTATTTGCATTGCAAGAGATTTGATAATAAAGACTCCCCCATATATCAGTTATATATTTTTTTCATGACTATATTATGTATTTGTATTGCAACAGACCTATTTTTTTACCTATTTTATTCTTCAAATTCATTTTTATAAATTGGATTTCACTGAACTAGATACACACGCACTCAAAAACGTCAAGAGTGAAAATTTACAGTGTATGCATATGTGTGTGCGTGCGTGCATGTAAGTGTATTTTTTTCCTAATACTATTATTTATACTTATCCGTTTATTTATATTGCAACAATTTGCATCAGATTTCTGGAATTATTTATACTTCTGTTCCCGAATTGCATTTTACCGTGTTCCTAATCAAATGTCCAGCAGGCCTGCCGTACAGCAACTTTTACAATACACAGTCTCACAGGCCCATGAGACATTTATCTTGACATCGCCCACTTTTGTAGCGATGCTACATGGGTGGCCCCCACATTAGCTTACAAGAGTATAAAGACTTCACGATGGTCCTTTTTTTTTTTTTCTTTTGAGAAGGGGGGGTAAGGATCACTAAGAAACATCATCTCTTTGATTTGTCATTCAAATGACACGTGCGGTCAAGAAGAAGAGATCACATGGAATCAGTCGAGGCACTTGATGACTTGCAAATACGCAGACTCGAGCAGATGGAGATAAAGCGTCAGCGTTTTGAATGACATCTGCGGCGGGAGCTCAAGTCTTCATCTGCTTCCAGATCTTCCATATGCTTTGATTTCATTTTGCTGACATAACAAACGGCCCAGCGCTAAAGAAATATGAACTGAGAGAGAAAATAGCGAGTGTGTAAACGGTTGATTTGTGGACGTATGGATTTGTGGTGCGCTGCAAATGTGGAATGTGAAGGTTGAAAAGACATTTTGGGCGAGATTAAGGCACCGATGGGGCTCGGTTGAGACCCGACAGATCTAGAAGATGGTGCTGCAGTGAAAAAAGCTGTTTTTGGCTTGGGTTTAAGTGAAAAGTGAACGTGCACAAAATTAGGCCTTGAAATATTGTATCAATCATAAAATATCCTTGAAAAGAAATTCACACCAAAGAGATGAGCACCAAATTATTTTATGAGCATACCAGCATTCCTTTATCTTCCGCCACAAGATGTTTGAAAACCTCTTTCAAAGCGCATATCATTAAGAAATCAATTGAACGTGGGCAAACACGCTAATGCTAACTCAATTAGCCGATGTTGTTGATAGATTTCTTTTTAATTGCTCCAGTTCAATTAGTTGATTTTTGATGTTGTTTACTATTCGTGTCTTTTGAATGAACAACTTGTTGGAAATCATTCATTAGAGCAATACTAACTAATACTTTACCCTGGTATCAGGTAATTGTGAAGGCTGCCGATACCAGCCACCGATACCAAAAGTAAAAAAAAAAAAAAAGTCCTCCTCACCAGTAGTTGGTGCTACATTGCAGCGGGATCGAACATCCCGTGTAGAATGTAAGCATTGTAAACTGATTTTCTTGACACTCCAAAATTTGAGTTGCTCCTTTTTTTTAGGTGGAGTGGCATTAGCTTGCTCAGACATGTAAGAAATTGTCTCTTTTGTGCACTCCCTTAGAAAGAGGTTGTCAAACCGCAAAATGGGCCCATGCAGGGAGTCCCATAGCATGCGAAAGAGCAAACACAAATAAAAATATCATATAGTAACAGTCTATGAAATATTGGTGGAAAAGAAAGATATACAATCTCATTCACTGGACTTATAAAAATAACGGAATTTGTTTAAAATGTCCGGCGGTTTGCATAATTGTCGGACGGGATCGTCGTCATCTTCATAGGCCTGAAAATGGGTCAGAAAAGTGGAAAATTATGAGATGATGCTACAGTGAGAGTGAAAAGAATTGATGTCCATTCAAATAAATGTTTTTTTTAAAATATTCGGGAAAAAAAAAAGTTACGAATAGGTAATCAAATGTAGTTGATATCGAAACAGAGTGCGAAACTTTTTCAACTTTTTCGTATTCTGTGAGCTGGAAAATAAAGCATGCGCTGTCAGACGGTTGCCGCGGCGACGCGAGGAAAGCGGTCGGGTCTTGGTGGTGATAGCCAAGCAAGCAGCCTTCTCTCACATCTCCTTCCAGGCTGGCACGCTGCACACGACGCGCAGCACCTCGCCGGCCACAAGAGAACGACCGCAGACACAAGCCACAAAGCAGACAGACCCGAATCATCGGCGAGCGCGTAAACGCCGTACCCTGCGTGACTTCATGGAACTGGGCAACGGCCTCCGTTTAACTCGCCAGGATAATTGAATGAAATGAGTTTGATGGCTTCCGCGCGCTTTATTCGGGTAACGCGTTCAAGAAGTGAGGTCATGAGCAGACAGGCCGGCTCCTTTCGGAAACGAACGGCGAATAGTTCTCAGGGGTGTGCGACAGATTCTTACCTGAAAAGACGGATCGCTTGCTGGCACCTGAGAAAACAAAGACCAGAGACCACATCGATAAATCGAAAACTTCTAATGTATGGTTGGTTTTATTCAGGGCCAAAAAAAGACGAAATAAAATTATTCTAATATATATATATATATATATATATATATATCAAAGCTCCCTGTAATCAAACCACTCATGCATTTTCCATGTTCACACATACACACAAATCATATAACCACAAAATCCTTTTTTTGTCAGTTTCTCCCACCGTGATTAATTCAACGTGGCTCGCCACGGACGCACATTGTGGCCACTGCCAGCATTGTTGTCGTTATGTAAGCTCAGTAACCGCCAGAGTTATGTTTCCACGACAACGGCGGTTGATTTTTATTTATTTATTTTTTTTCTGTCTGTCATGCTGGAATTCTTCTTTCCTAACATCACCACAAAATTAAGATGCATTTTTTTTTTTTTTTGTTTACGCTCCAGTGATGTAATAAGAGTGTGTTTCACTCACTTTTGTCCTGCTCGGGCGGCTCCATGATGTCGCTGTCGGTGTCGCTGGGGATGTGCCAAGGCTGTCGCATGGCCTGCAACTGCTGGTAGAACTCATCCTGAATCAGATGAATGGACAAAACAAAAAAAAAAGCAGTGAGTCTGATTTTATGGTAAAAGCATGTCTCATCTCATGCTACAAGTGATCACACAATGATTGAAGCCAAAAAGTAAATAAATTTTTCCTGGGCTGGTAGTGAATGATTAATTCATTGTACATAAAAAAAAAACAACAAAAAAAAAAAACGGTAACATTTCGTTTCTGGCACCTTTATAAAATACAAAAAAAGTGAAAAAAAAATCTCGGAATGCAGAACAGTTTTTTTTTTAATTGCATAAAATGACTATTCATATTTTTACTACTTTATAACTTTTCATCGTGCAACAATCAAGCCCCACATACAAATGTTATCTGAATAAATAAAGTGTGACTCCCATTAAAAGCACCCAATACTGTCAAAAATAGAACAGCTATTAATAAAGCCTTCAAACATTTAACAGCAGCGACATGATAGGGATAATATGAGCGAGAAAGTCATTTTTATTGTTTTATATTCCGCATTGGTTAGCACCACGGAAACCCCACACGAAGCACACGTGTGAGATTCCCTCAGTAGTAGACGCCAATGTCCCCGCCGGGCACGAGGCCTTTTGGAGCTCACGCTCTGACTCTTCCCAAAGCATTACGTTGGACTATGCTCCGTTTTATACACACTGGGTGTCCTGCTTGTCATTGTTTTATTGCTAGAAGATAAATATGGAGGATTATTTCAGGTAAATTTTGTCGTGTTTAACTTTATGGCGTGTACTCGTCATACTTGCGGAAACAATTATTATGACTTGACCGTTTCACATAATAAATTGAGATAAATTATTGTGGGAGATTTTTTTTTTTTTTAAACTTTCATGCAATTTTTGTTTCAATTTTAATTAAAAAAAAATAAAAAAAAACACAAGTAGAATAACGACGATGATTATGGTAAAATAAAAACAGCTAAAAACTTTTTTTCTAAACAAAGTAAAAAAAAAAAATTAAACATTTTCTATAAAAAGCTACTTTTCCCCAAAAAAATGGGGGGCATTTTTTGTCTTAAAATAGAAAACCTTTCCTCCATTTTCTTCTCAAAAACTTTTTCTTTCCTAAAAGCACAACTTTGTCTTTGAAAATCAAAACATGTCTTTTATCATATTATTTTTTTCAACAATGAACCATTTATTATTTTGTTTTTGTTTTTTCCGTGTCAAAAATGTTTGATTTAGTAGAATCCCAGTCTAACATGGACCTACCTCAGCCAGATAAGCCCTCAGGCTGGCCCCCAGGCTGTCGGTGGTGCTGAGCCCAGGCGGCGTGAGCAACGGTCGGGTGCGCGCCGGCTGCCCAGTGGGCGTGACCGGGCGACTCCGGGACCTCCTGAACGTCACCTCCTTATGAGTGTTGAAACCCGAACGCATGCTGTCGGGCGTCCCGGGCGTGTGCGTCCTGCTGCCGGGATTGCTGTAGGCGCGACCGCCCGGCCGCAGGGACGCCGACCCGGGGCTGACGAGTGGGAGGCCCGCGGCGCACGTCTTGCCCGAGAGGCCGCCGCCCGGCGAGCGCGGCCTGCAGAGGAGGCTGGTGAGCGGCAGCGTGTCGGGGAGGCTCCGGTGGCCCAGCGGACTGCGGCGGAGGCTGCCGTGGGGATTGTTTCGAACGGTCATCTTTCCCACTTCTGCCAGCTTGGCCAAATCCTTCTCAACCTCTGCAAGAAAACAAGTGAAGACATCCCAGCTCTAAATATCCACATCGCAACGCAGGTGACCTCGGCGGCCCCAATCCAAAGATGAAACGGCTCCACACGTGGCGAACGTGTTAGCGGCTAATAAAGACTTAAAAGCGCTCAATTAGCTCGTTCAGACGCCCGACAGGAGCCCGACGTCAGACGTGTGCAAATGAAAAGCACGTGACGGGATCGAGGGACGGAAAAGAATGCTTTCAGCATCTTCTTGTGTCCAAATTACGAAGCCCTCGTTGCGTGGCTATTGTGTTAGCAATATGCTTCAAATAAGCGTGGTATGCAAGTGGAGGAATAATAAACGCTTTATAACAGTGTCAAGACGTGTCGTTGTGTTGGGGGGGGGGGGCGCACATGCCGACATTCCGTCTGGATTGCCATGCAGGCTTTCATGGGATTGATAAACACATTCCCCTGCATCAACAGGCGCCCTGATGGCTCTTTGGTCTCCTTTTCACGCAGTCCTTCGCCGACATACATAATAAAAACTCAATGAAGTAAAAGTTAATAAATAAATAAATAAACAAAATGCGCATTGTTCATTTCGGGTGCCAGATTGTTCTGCTCAGTCAGTCCCCTCGGTTAACATATTGCTAAAAAAATTAAACGAGATGGACGTCAGTCACCTTTGGTGCCAGATTGTGAAAAATCACGACATATATATATATATATATATTTTTTTTTTGATCACTTGGCAGATTGTTATGAATGATTAGCGATGGACTTCAAACTGCATTGTTCAAAATCAATAAAAATGTCCCCAAACCAAAAAGCATCACACACGGATTCCGAACACGAATGCTAATGCTAAATGCTAACACAAACGCAGACGTACCAGCGAGCTGCTTGCCCATGCTCTCCAGCTCCTTGGAGAAGAGGGGGTCCCCCAGCAGCAGGCCACCGGTCCGCCCGGCTTTGAGATCAGCCTCCCAGACAGGCTGACGCTGTAGTGGGTGCGGGAGGGGGGGACAAGAAAAAAAAGAAAGTGATTTTTTTTTTTCAATTTAGTCAGCAAGGCTTCAATTAAGCTCCTTTCATATCATTTTCAGCCGTTACTGGAAATATCGGAGCGTATCTGCTCAGGGTGAGAGAAAAGCAAGGCTGGTATTATTTTACGGGCTGTATAAAAACCACAGAAGATGAAAGTGTGCAGTGCGTATGGAAGATTGCGGGGAAGCACTACATTTCTTGAAGGCTTTCAGTAGACAGAATAAAATCAACAGTCATCACACGCTAAACCAGGAATCATATGAAACACATGTAAGTGTAGTCGAGACGAATTGGAAATCAATCCATGGCCGATTGAATTCAAAATGAGCTCGAGCAAAGTTCTGAGCTCCTGTTTCCATGTGAGCGCTTTAACATTGTTGCTCGTCTCTCCGTGTGTGGCGTTTTGCGGTCGAATGTCATGCGACACGAGTGACGAGGGGATTCCCCCCCTTCGCCCCACCGCCACGCAGCGACACCGTACCCCGCCGCACGGATGCTGTCGTCATCTGAAACGAGCCAACAGCAGCGGTTCCATTCCGACGCTTTCAATCCGAGCCAACGCGTCCGTCAGGCAGTCGCAAGTAATACGCCGATTTATACGTTTTCAACGGATGACGTCATCCGTAGAGGAGCTGCGGCTTTGTGGGCTTCCGCGGCGAACTTTCAAATGACATTTTAAAATAAATAAATAAATAATAACAACAAGGGGGCGGGGGGAGGGGGGTTGTATGGCCAGATCGCCGTGGAAACGGAACATAAAGCGTCACAACAGCGTTTGCCTTGCATCACCCGCAAGGCCTCTCGCATCACGCTCATTTTCCTGCTCGCGCCGAACAAATGAGCAGTTTCCCCCTGGCAAGCTTCGTTTATGGCGCCGTCAGTCAGGCAACAAGTTTGATCCAAGCCGGCAAACTGGAGCGAACCGGATCGTTTGGGAGATTTTCTTGTATTTGCAGGGCATTTATCGCCTTTGAGTAAAGGGGGAGCGGGGCCAGACGAATAGTAACCACCATTAACAGCTTTTACAACCTAAATTGAGGACATGTGCGGCAGAACATGTCATCATGTCAAAGAAATGTTCAAAAATAACATGGAAAAATGTCGCATAGTTTTCAAATGATAGCCACAGTTGCATAAAAGGAATAGTAAAAAAAAAATTTTTTAAAAATGGCCAATTTAATTAAAATGCAGGAAATAAAGTAGACCCTGCCGTGCCTTATAAGGAAATCAATAAAAGATCCAAATTAATTTCGCAATAGTTTGGAATGAATCATTTACGTCATCATCAATACGAGCAAATGAAAACGCACTTTAATCAACAGAATTGAAAATAATAAAATAAGACTTTAAAAGTATTTTCTTCGTTTTATGTTCTAGCCCGCAACACATCAATTATTATTTTTATTTTATAATCAAAACACTACACTTTCAAAAACATTATTTCCATGCAATCATACCCCCAAAAGAATAGAAAAATAAATAATAACAATAATAATAAATACATTGAAAAAGTACTAAAAAAATTCATAATAATTAAAAGTAAATGCAATTTTATAACAATGTGTTTATTTACTAGAAATTAAAACGAAATAGTCAAAAATATTAATAATATTTTCATTTTAATATTTTATATAATTAATAATAATGTAAAGATTATTATTAAATTAATTTTCTCCTTTTTTAAAAAAAATATTATGCCACCTATGCCCCCTGCATCTAAAAATGAAAAACAAAGTATAAATAAAACAATTTAAAAAATTAATAAAATAACTGTCAAACATAATATAAAATAACGAAATACAACAAAATAAAATAACTATTTAAACAAAAGAAGGAAATGAAAATATGCCGCATTCACATTGGCCTTGTTAACGTAGTGGTCCACAGAGCTGACTCCTTCCCGAACGTTACGTCACGTGGGCCGCCTCACTTTGCATCGTTAACCCCCCTCCAAAAGCATTCCTCTCACTCTCGCTCTTTTGTTTTTATAATTGCCTCCATCGAAGACGTTTTTTACGGCGTTTTGAAATCGAAAAAAAAAAAAAAAAAAACGTGGCCAGCCGAGACGCGACTGGGTGTGCGCGGCAGATGCAGAGCGGCTCCGCGCTAACTGCGAACAGACCCAATCAAAGCGGCGACGGCGTCCGAAAATGAAAGAAAAGCTTTTAATAGTATGTCACACGTCCGTGGCGACCTGTAGGGCGGCGCCACTACACTATCTAGCTCCTTTTTTTTGTGCGACAGCCGCTAATTTGGAGCATGTGCGACGCACAAAAGCAAAGGTTTCCTCTCACCGACTCCGGTCAATCTGACTTAATTGCTTGAACGTGGTGTTAAGTGGGATTTTTTTGGAGTACAAATGAGATGAGAGTGACCTGACCCCACACCAGCTCCAAAATGGTCACATGTGTGAATCACTACACTATCAGTGGAAAACCTAAGACTCGACATTGTGATCTAACCGATGGATCAAGATGGCCGCCCTCCAATTATCATCCGCTCCGGGCGTTCACGTGACACTTACAGAACTCGACACTTGAGACGGCGCTTCGCATTCCTGCAAGCATCCCGCCGTCGCCGCCGCCGCCGCCGCCGCCAAAGCGTCCACCCCGGGCAACGTGGCTGCGAGAAAGACGAGACGCCGTGAAGCAGACGTGGAGACAGACGGAAGGTTTCTTGGCACTCACATGAGATGTCAGGCACGGCTTGTTCGGATGCGTGAGGACGCAAAGCTTCCCGGGACCGGCTGGCGGCCAGACTGTCGCCCTGAAACCTGGACAAGGACACACGCAATACGTCGCAAATTATACAACTCGCTAACATGCAAAAACATGATTGGGCACCGGTTCTCGTTACGATAAGTTGCGATTCACATGTGTATACACACACGCACACGCACACGCACACTATTAATATTATAATTTTATGACTCTATGAATCAATGTCAAACAAAACGTACGACCAGTATAAACTATGCGCTTAAAACCATCCCGTTACATTAACGGCTAGCTCATGGTCCCGCGATAATATTCACCCTGGTGCGGGACTTGTGAAAACATCCCCAACTGATAAGAACGGCGAGAAGAAACAAGCACAGAGCGCAGCACAGCCCAAACAATGCACGGCGTGCGGGCGCATGACGACATGGCGTCGTCGTAGCGACAGATAGCGCGTTATCGCAGACTGGCATCGAGGCGGCAAGACGTCGTGCCCGCAGGCGTACCGCATATGATGCCGGAGATCATATGATTTGAAAAAATTCTGAACGCTCTCGTTTGCCGTCTAAGTGGCTGTGTGAAACGCTACACTGCAAACATAGACTTGGATTGACAGTCAAGCCTGAGGTGGCTGTGAAGTCAGCTGCTGTATGTGAACCACTACACTACGGATCGCAAAAACACGAGAGCCTACCTGGCACATCGAGAGCAGATGTTGAGCGTAACTTTGGCCTGAGGTTCCGGATGGTAGGAGCTGCGTCCTTGACTGAACTTACAGCCGGACGGAGCCAATCCGCTCACGCCTTCCATGCGTAGATCATCGAGGTCTTCTGCAAAGGGAACAAAATTCGTTTAGACAATGTGAACCACTAGACTATCAATGGGTTAAGTTTACACCCTGGATTGATGCCAAAACGATTGCTCGTTCAATGCTGTGACGATTGTGAAACAGGGTGTGGGGTGAGAACTGATTCCAGGCCAGCTACACAAACACACAACCTCACCCACTGCAAGCGCACGCCCACACTTTGATGTGAGTGGTGGCGGAGACACATTTGTTTGGTTTTGTAATAAAAAGCAGTATTCCAGAATTACGTTTCTTAATGATGTCTTTCCAATGGTGGACCCCCACCACACACACACACACACACACATACGCACACCCACGCACGCACACACACGCACGTACACAAGCCCGTACCCGCACACATAGTGTGTGATGGGAATCAGATGTCGCCGCACACACATCACAGCTCTGTGGATTATGGAAAGTTTTAAAGAAGTTGGTGTAAACCTTTTAACTCCCTCTAACCACACTTTTTACTTGATTATTGATTTTTTTCATAAGCAAAGATTAGGGCGCCACAGCAGAGTTTGACGTCACGACGTATTCGTCAAGTGACACCAGCCACCATCAATGTTTGAACTTTGTAACGAAGAAGTAACCACAGCAAGAGCCAGCTGGCTGCAACAAGGGCGCCCTCTAGTGGACCAAAACAATCACGCACTTTTATGCAGTGCACCTTATGCACGAGCCATCTAATGGCAACTGGTCATTTTTTAAATTTAACGTTTGATTTAAAAAAAAATAAATAAATAGATTTATAAAATACAGAGATTTGTGACATTATATATATATATATATATATATATATATATTTTTTTTTTAATTCTAATATGTTTTACTTGTCGTTTTCACTAGTTTGCTGAATCTCGGCGAAGTTTTTTTGTCATTTCATTGTTCATGAAAAAAATCACGTGAAAAAACATGAATATTAAAGTATTTTTAAATAATAAAAACGAAATAAATATATTAGGAGAAAAAGATAAACGTAATTGATCAATAAATAAAATAAAAAATACAAAGGTATTCGACAAAAATCAAATAAAAATAATATAAAATACAATTTATTTTTTAATTTATTTCGTGTCGCCTTTACCCTCCCCTAAGTAACTGTAATGACACGTATGGACCACTAGAGGGCAACCAAATCCTTCTAAAGCCAGTTGCACACATTGTATGGCCACAATCTGCACTAGCCTAGGACAGCCATAAAAAAAAAAAGATGATCCACAAACACAAAAGCGAGAGCGTGTGAGAGAGTGAGTAGGCAGTACTCAGCCGCCCAGGAGAGCCGATCAATCAGCCCTTCGGGGATCAATAAGTACGGGCCCACCAGTACAGACGGCCATCAGTCATCTGTGGCACACATTCTGTCTTTCGAAATGAGCGCCACAAATGCTCCAGTGGCCTTCCACTCCCACTCGGTCTGCGGTCCGTAAAGTGGCATTCAAAAACAATCGTACATGACAAGGAAAAAAAAAAAAGATCCGCCCCTTCACACTGGCTGCCCAGTCCAATATGGCTTCAAAGTCTAGACGTGTAATAACATTAACGTAACATCTGGCAGCCTACCCAGAAGCTCCATGGCGACGTCGTCCTCGTCGTCATCCATCTCGTCTTCGCAGACGGACGGCGTGGGACTCCGGAGCGGGTCCAAGGACTCCTGCGACAACATGGCGGCCAGCAGCTTCCTGTGATGCTGCTGCTGTGCCTTCAGGCCTTTGCTACCTTTGGCCTCCATCTTGAGACTGACAATAGAAGAATTATTTTTTTCATTTATTTAATTTGTTTATTTTTTTGCCCTCATCATGCAGCAACCTACTGATGTTAGCAGTGTGTGTGCCACGCGTGATTTATGGTTTCATAGCCGCGTCCTTCCTCTAATTAGTCACATCCCAGCGCAATTGCTATCACACGCGCACGCCGACGTAGCAAAAGATCTACGAACGACAGCCTTGAGAGAGGTCGAGGAATGACGCGGTTTAGGGCGGCAAACGCTCCGATAACAAGCTCCGCCCGTGTACGATAGCCTCGGGCGATACGCGGTTAGTTCTCATTCCAAATGAGCTTGGCGCTGCAAAGTCTTTGAAATGGGATTATCACACTGGTTCAGATGGAGGAGGGGCGGGGCGGGACGGGGACGGGGTCGCATGCAGCAGTCGTCTGGTTTAAAAAGTCCGCTTGAGGGACTTCAATTTTTGTTTGTAGGAATTTCTGGTGATGTTTTACATTCAAAACAGACAAAGCATTTGGGAAAATTTGGGAAGAAATAATGGTCATTTGTTTGTCAAGTAGTAGTTTGGAGAACCATTAAGAGTCAAAAACAGCATGAATGATTTGTTGAGTAAGTTATTTTGTGGGGAAATGATGTGATTTTTTTTTTTTTTTTGGAGGAGGATTTTGTTCTGGGGATGTTTGTGGACGTCGAAGACCAACCTGACAAGGGGAAGTCCGTCGCCGCTCCAGCAGACATTGTTTGTGACGCGCGGGACTGGCGGCCGCAGCATCTCGGCGGCCAGCGGGTCGGCGTCCTCCTCGGCCCGCCCCGTCCACTCGCCCACCACGCGGGGGCGCATCACCGAGTTGAAGCCTCCCAAATTCTGGACGGAAATAACAAAGTTGAATTGAAAGAATTGGAGTTTAACGTTTGTGTGAGGCTTCATTGTGATGTTTCTTTCTGGCTTGAATTGATTTCATTGTATTTATAATTTTCCAAAGTTTCCAGACTATTTTTGTGTTTTGTTTGACAGATGATATACATAATAATACTCACAGGATTGTATTCTTTATCCTCTATGAACAATAACACATTTACGTCTTTGTTTGTGTCAGCATGATCGTTCGGTGTTATACTGCCACCCGGTGGCCAAGACCGGAACACCAGAAGAAGCAGCACAATGAAATGGACTGCGGCATAAAATGCTGAATATTCCCTCCAAATGACAAGTCAGCGTTACCTGATCGATGTCATCAGAGGTGGCGATACCTGCGAAAAGAGAAAAAAAAAATGTAAAAGGCAACAAAGACATCAAGAGTCCACACGGTCTCGTCGGATCGTCTGCTTGATCCAGGATGGGATTTCCCACCGGGGATCTCACGGCGATGCTGACGGCAAAGAAAGGTCGCCCGCTGCTTTTACAACTTGTACGTGTCAAGATGAATGAGGCGAGGTGAGCGGTCTCACTGTGAGAAAGGCTCTCCAGGGCCCGGCCCAGCTTCTTGCTCTCCAGCAGGATGTGGTTGAGCTCATCCAAGTCACGGCTGTCCCGCCAGTCCCACGATGGACACTGAGGCACTGACAAAAACACCACACACTGACAATCGGGATATACAAAAAAAAAAAAAAGGACCGTTACAGACATGCAATGTCAAGTTGTGTGTGCGTGTAAATTGACGTCCACACCTACGCTAAAAAAAAATGAGCAAAGTACGGTGCCCGAAAGGGACCAAATGTCCTCAACAAAAAGTCCTTGCCTTCGTGCGTCCAATTCACTGATACAGCGAGGCCAATCGCATTCAAGAGCGTTCGTCTTCACGGTTGTGTCGCTTGCGTGCTAATGTCGAATCCGCCTTCCATTTTTCATGAGCTGCGCGCACCTCTGAAATGCATTTTTAATGTCTTCGGACTCCCAAATGGAGCGGCAACAGGCACGCATCAGCGCCAACAAACGTGCACGTCTCTTCAAGCTTCCCGTATTTTGCTTTTTTTTTTTTTAGTGACTTTGCACTTCGTAGCCTCATTTCTTGACCGCAGCCTGAAATAGACTTGCGGCGCCGCGTTCAATTATTGAAATGGTCGACATGCTCCACATTTGACCCAGCCTTGACGTCTCAAGTGTTTTTTCGACGCACTGCAGCACGCTCTTAACACAAAAGCTGGATCCATTATCAATTAATTTGTTTATTGTGACAAATATTTTTTATTTCTGTCTTTTCATATTGTTTGCGCATCAAAAAGTCATCGTAGTCACAGTGCAGCTGCCTGAAAACATTAAATGAGCGATAAAGAACGTGTGCATGCGCGTGTGCGTGTGAGGCAACACACTGTGACGAATTTCAATTCAAGATAATCACGTCAAATTAAAAGGAGGGATTCAACTGCGTGGGGCGTGTGACGGGGAAACAAGCCGTACAATTAGTACGGCCGTGCCGGATCATCAGAGGATGGATGGAAGCGATAGCAACTGACAACTTACACGATTTGGATTCCGGCGAGGGAGGCGACAGGCTGGACACGGCCAAGTCGCTTTTGGACTTTTTGGGTTTCCTGGGGTGAATTTGCCACGGCTTGTCGTTGTGGCGCAGCTCCCGGCGAGTGTTTTTGCTTTCTTTTGAACACACACACACAAAAAAAAGAAAAAAACAACATCAATCACGCAGTTAGAGAGGTGGAAAGTAACTAAGTATTATTACTTTATTACTACTACTTGGCAAAGCTTGCTCGGACTTAATTTAAAAAAAAAAATACAAATAAAATCTGACATTCCAACAATTAAAAAAAAAGAAATTGGAATTTGATTGCGCTCGGTTATATTTCAGACAACGTGTGTGTGTTCGTGCGTGTGTGTCGTTGACCCACCCGGTGAACTCTGGGCCCACAGCGCTGCCGATCCAGACAGGGCTCGGTGCATCTTTCCCGGGCTGTCCTGTTTGCTCTGGAGGTGGTCAATGAGGAAAGGGATGGGACGGTCGGGCGTCTCGCTAATCAGTTTAGTCATCAACTCCTGAATGGGCGCAGCAGACCAAAGCAGAAATTTAACATCCTGGATATGCGAAAAAACAGATCAATAAATGTGACTATGGCAACAAAGATACAGCGCTGGCATGCTAACAGTTGGTATGATAGCTTATACTGTAGCGATATATGCTAACAAGTATGCTAAGGAAGACAAATGAGAAGTAGCTGAATGAGAAATGCTAACATGCTAACAATTATGTTTAATATTGATAAAAAACCTAATAAAAGATGTAGAAAATAATGTAAAATTAGGCAGAAAATTAGGTTTATATTCCACCAAGTAATCAAGTATAAACTCAAATGAGACTGGATAAAAATGCTAACATGCTAGCAAATGATACAGCAATTACACTTCACGCCAAATAGTGTGAAGGGACACCCAAACCAATTTTTGTACCTCACCAAGAAGTCAGGCTCTAAAATTCTAACATGCTGATGAAAATTAAGGCTCCTAAATACCTACTAATCAGGACAATCGAATGCTAACATGCTAATATGCTAATTGGCGCGCTAAATGGTAAACGGCTATCCTTTGAAGGTGTGTTCAAGTGTCAAGTACAAAGTTTGTAAAATACAGAGTGCAGAGTTCCAACATGTGCAAAGCCAAATCCACGAGTAGGTGGAATGTCCTTCCTACTGACTGACTTGAAAATCTGGAGGCAGCTCACGTCCGTACTGTATTAGGAGAAAAAAAAAAAGCAACCGGTCGCGTGCCAGCGTATATTGATTGCCCGTTCCATTTGGCGTTCCGACTGAGCTCATGTACGCTAATGCAGCGGCTGCGATGACATCATCGCAGCAGACAATAAGCACGGTCACTCGGTACGCCGACAACACGAGCAGATCTCGATCAATGGAAGACAAAATTCGTTTCTCCACCCGAGTGGCCGTCGGGCTCGAACGAGACAGTTTCAGAGCGCACGGGCAGATTATAGTGCGACGGTAATTGAATGTCTGTCCCTCGGCCAAGAGACGGACCCCGGTGTCATTGGAAGCTCCCGCGGGGGTCGAAGATTCTCAATGGCAGCGCTTTTTTTTGTCTTTGGTAGTGTAGTGATTCACGTAGTTGACTCATGAAGCGAGCGTGGGTGCAATTCCCGTTGAAATTTCCATTCCATTCCGCTGGTAATCTAGCGATTCACATAAAAGGACTGTTCCAGACGGCGTGGACTCAAGAACGTTCCGATTCCACGTGTGAATTGTAAAGATCCGAAAATTGATGGCTCAATTTACGGCCGCCATCCCTCGAGTGAGCGAAACATACAATTCATCCACACGCTCGTCACGACCGCACAGTCTAGCGTAATAAAACACAGACATGCTCTCATCATGGATCGTCCTTGTGTGAAACCATTTCTCTCGCCGTTATGATAACGACTGTCAGATGTGGCGGGCGAGGCGCTATTTACTTTGCTTGTTTGCCATTGACGCAACAATTCATGCTGCTTGGGGTAAAAATGACGCGAGCGGGTGATGGATGCTTGTCATTTGCGCCGGGGGTTGAAAAAAGAAAATACGTCATTAGAGGAAGAAAGATGAAATGAGTCATCCGGATGAATGCGTGCGTTAAAAACGACAACACATCATGCAGTAAAAGCGTCTTACAGCAATTTTGAGACCTTGGAAAAAGTCTAAGGGTGGAGTCGACCTGCCGCACGTAAATAAAACGATATGTTTCTAGTTCGTCAGTTGAATTGAAACAATATAAGCAAACGTTTTTTTGAACTCGCACAGTAGTCCGGTTCAGTATGACAAAATACAACGAGTACAACGAGAATGTAGGTCAAGGTTTGCGCATGAGTCAGTGTACGATGTCACACGTATGCTAACGCATTAGCATGCAGCTCGCATCCTCCTCCGGGCTGCCGTCCTTCCACAAATCACATCGTCGCCGCCGTCTCCCAAAAAGTGTCACCACACAGGACTCGCTCCATCTCTCTCTGTGTGTGACATATCCTCTAAATTCTCCCATGATGCACTTGGCCTCGGGATGTGTGTAATTACTCTTTCAAGCTACTGTCAGAGCAACACCTGGAATAAAATTTGAAAAAAAAGGGGGAAAATTCCGCTCAAAAAAACAAGAGGAAAACATTTTCCTCCAGCAAAGTGACATATATAAGACATTATGAAAAAAATATGAAAAAAATAAAATAAACATAAATAAATAAAAAAACATTATATATATATATATATATATATATATATATATATATATATATATATATATATATATATATATATATATATATATATATAATAATCATATATTCGAAGAGCGACTAATATTTTGCCATTCTGCGAAACTGAGAGGAGATGCTCATTAATCCTTGGAGCATGACTCCTACACAAAATCGAAAACATGCTCTTAACACGACTGTTTCTTTTTCAGGGCATTACCGCGGAAAGATTTACAGCGTCATTTCACGCTAAGTTGAACCTTTTTCTGTGTCTTTAGCGAAAAGACTCCTCATCGAGTCACACTCTACTGGTCGATTGTGCTTTATGACCAAGGATCTCTCCGGGGTTTTCCCGCACGGGCTTCCTGCATTTAAACCGAAGATCATCTCTTTAGCGTCAAGAAGGTTGAAAGATGCGGCGATGTGCGCCTCGCACTGCGTTAGGGAACTGTAGAGTTGAGCTGGAGTGAACTAACAGTGGCTCATTTTTCTGGCTTAGCGGTAAGTAGAGGAATAAAAATGATGCCAATTAGCAGTAAAACGCGTATCAGCCAATATGTTTGACTTGATCGTAATAGAGAAAACTCCACTCTGCCGTTATGGATGTTGTGACTCGATGTGTAAATGGGCCTGCTTAGCGGTTTCTCATGGTCCTATGCCTGGCGTGTGCTAGTTTTCTTAGGCGCCTCTAATTAGTGATATCCTGCCCAAGCTGGATAAATGCTACATCATGTCAGAAATTTTGAAGAATCTACACGGAAAAAAGGGAAAAATACAAATGAGAAGAAATTCAAATCTACGACCATGGTGTTCCTCAAGGTTCAATGCCAGAACCACTTTAATTCACAATCATCTTAACAAGACAGGAAAAATCTATAGAAATTCCAGATTTATTTATTTTACTTTTTTTTTAATTGAAGTGCCATGACTGAATAAACTTTTGAAAATGATGTTTTTGACAATTTGTAATTCTTTACAAAACACAGAACACTAAGTTAGAAATAGAATAGCTGACGTCATCCCGTTCTTGAGACTGAATCAACACACTGGGACTGTGTGTGTAATGAGTCTTGAATGGATCAGGGGTGACTACGTGCGTCAGTGTGTGTGCGTGTGTGTGATGCTGAAAATACACACCTCTCTCACATCTGCTTAGCATGCGCTTCCTGTGCGTGTGTGTCTGCGTGTGTGTGCGTGTGTGGTGTCGTGCTGCTACCAGCTGAATGCGCCAAAGTGTCACGTCAGCACTTTGTGATTACGTTAGCATAAACACATACACACACACATGCACCCCTACACACACACACCCCTGCATGCGTGTGTGTGTGACCGTGATGGAGCCGTTTGCCTTGTCTTGCATTTAAGCAATAAAAAGCTCACTGTGGTCACACGGGTTCAACGAAACTAAACAGCGCCAGTATGTGGTTGCAAATTCGGCCTGTGAGCAAATGGCCGCAGGTTCGATACCTTTACCACTCATCCCTACTCACTGCTGATCTGCACTACAGCAAGACACGAATTATAGCAAAAACATGGGCAGTATATATTCAAATTTGTCATCTAGTAGAACGTGCATGAATAAACGCAAAAGGAACAAACTTAGTTCAAATAACATAATGAAGTAAACTATGCATTTATAAAAGCAGCTGATAATATTTGAATGAATAAATAAATCATGATATTCACGAAAACAAGAGACAAGAATTTATATAATTTAAAAATTCAATAAACAATAACTATTAAACTAAAAAAATTAAAATGTAAATAAAGAATTTAATCAAATAGACCAAAAATAAATATATATATATATATATATATATATATATATATATATATATATATATATATATATGCATTAAAAAAAATACAATCATGTGCTCACTTTCATTCCCATTCAAAACAATACCAAAAAAAAAATATTTAAAAAAACATTCAAAAATTGTGATTTAAAAATCAAAAAATGACAAAAAGAAATATTTTCAATTTTAAATCACACGACCATAAACAAAAAATATGCATGCATTTAATATGCTTTAAAAATAAAAAATTGAGGCAGATGAGCTTACTGCATGAGAAAATATAGATAAAAAAATGACAATATAAATATAGCGTGTGATAATTAATATTAGTTGGTGGATAGTTTGATGCTTGATGAAAGCAGTCAGTGAGCCCACGAGCAAGGCACCACTTTAGATGCGTCTGAATTGGAGGAACACAAGTACGCCTGAACAAGTTCAAGTTCTAGTACACTCACCTCAAATAAGGGTCCAATTTTGTTCCTCTCCAGATAGGACTGAATCCTGGACTGTTGCGGAGACGCCATGGAAAAAGTGCCGAGGGGGGAGGGAGAGTGCCGGGGGGGGGGGGGGGGGGGTCTCCCGTCCCTCTCCGAAGAGCTTTTAGCGGGATGAGTTCATCCGCTGCTGAGCCGCCGCCGCCGTCATTCGTCCTTCAGGCGTGGAAGACGAGACCGAGCGCCGGCAGCTGGCTGCCACCTGCCCGCCGAACGCTCCAAGCAGCCCGGCTCACGCTGGACCTCGCTCGGCCGGGGATCATCTCCAGCTCCGGGCACCGGCTGGCTCGCTTTCGCTTCCGGCGGTTGCGAGCAGCCCAGCAAGCGGCAGAGATTTCCAAGTCTTCCCGCCCCCCCACTCGCGTGGACTGCCCCCCCCCCCATCCCATTGCGCCCCCTCCCACCCAAGTCTCTCTCTCTCCCCGCGCATGCGCACCGCCGCTCATTAATAAGACATCGCGCTTAATTTGCTAATTAATATTCATCAATTGAACTCGCCGCACAGGATGTAAGCGACACGTAAAACTAGGCATCAATCAATACGAAATATTGATCATGAAGTGGCCCACGGGGGTCACTTCATTAGGTACACCCGCAGCATCCATTACAGAAAATGAGGTTCGGTTGACGGAAAATCAAAACATGTCAAACCTCGGATCAGATATACAAAATCATTATTTATAGGAGGGCCTGAACAACAACGATTTTTTTGTTTAGGCTGATGCCAATTCAATAGTTGGTGGAGTGAAATGCCAATAACCAATTAATAATAAATACATAAATAAATAACTAATGAATTAAATAATTTCTTTTTTGGTCTCTCTGTTTACTGGAAGTATATTTAACTGTTTAACAATGTTTTGCCCTTTGTTTAATTACAAAAACATAAAGAAAATTCAGCCGACTTGCATAAAAAACAAAAAATACATTTTTTTTAAAACAAGAAAAATCCCATTATACAATATTGCACTTTGTACAAACGCAACATTGAAAAAAAATGTAACGAATTCCAAATTTTTTTTTTTTTTGCAACTTCTTGCTTCAACTCACCGGACATAGTGCTGCACCTTGTGGTTCTGCACATCTTAGCCACCTGGGGGCAGTCCAACTCAACTTCCAACTCCGACTCTCTTTGCATTTTGTCATTATCATGCAACAACAACAACAACAAAAAAACATTTCATTCTCCAATATGAAATTTAATATATATATATATATATTTTACACAGCGTATACATGATTTTAGGGTATCCATAATAATACATTGAGTAAAAAAACAAATCTAGCTTATTGGTGTTTTTTTATTTTGCATAGTCGTGAGTTACCATTAGTGGTAATATGCAATTTATATGCTTGGAACCTGAGTAAAAAAAAAAAAAAATCTTCTTACCGATATACTATTGGAAATAATCATGATCATAAAAAACATATTTACAATAAAAATAGAGAGTGATTTATATAGGGAGATAAACAAAACACAGGTTACAAACAACATTAAAAAAATACTAATGTGCTTTTTAAAAATTCTATTTACACGACACTGGACATATTTATATGCGTATGTATAAAAACAAGCCTTCCTATTCCCTGCTTGCAATGCATTATGGGTCACCATCAGGGGGCGGAGGCTGGCACAGCTTGTACAACCTGAGGAGACAAAAACGGAATCATTTTTTATTTTTCTTAATTGAGGCGTTATTTGTTGGCAAATCTTTTGTGGCCTATTTCACCTCGGTACAGACGACGGCGTCCGATCCCGCACCCCGAGATTCTTGGCAGAGTTCTGAACTCTGGCACCCTGAAAAGAGAAGAGTCATGTTTGATTTTTGATTTTTTGCATGACGTTAGCAGTTTGGCGCTGTTGCTTTGATTTGACTTTTTACTTCCCGTTTCTGATTCCACAGGGCACATTTTTTAAGTGCTTTTTTGCGAACAAAGGATCACGTTGACTCTCTCTCTTTTCTTTTTAAGGTAGGTCATAAAATGGAGTTGTAAGGAGTTTTCAAGATGTATGGTGTTTATGCGCTGTTATTATTTTTATTACGGGCCATTCAGGATAATCAGGAGGCGAACGCTCCTGTAGTCATCTGCTAGCGTGCACACGTTGCAGCTTTATTTTGAAAGCTGTGCTGACAAAAAAAAAAAAACGAAAAAAAAAACACAATGAAATTACAAGCGAGAGAGAAGGCGCGTGAGCGGTCATGGCGACATTCTACTGATAGCAGGATAGCATCAGCAATTATTCCATTCCCATCACAGCCGGCGGACCAAGATGGCCGCTAATGCCCCTAAAAGGACAGCGGGAGATAATGCAACAAAAAGCAAAGTGTCTTTAGACTCCATCGGGAGGTGACTCGATCGTTGCTCGTTGTCGTTATCTTGTTGAGACCGGCAATGATACGATGACTCGTTGGCGACGTCTTGAGGCAGAATGCGGTATTACGGCCTAGCGATCTACCACCCACCCTACCTATTTACCTGTCCAAACAATCGACAAATTAATCTCCCTGATTACCCGCTTGAAATGAATGATGAAATTGTAGTTGCGCTGCCAACTAGTGGCCAGGCGTGCACATTGCAAACAATTGTTGCTTCCATGGGAAAACAATTCTTGTAAAACTAAATGTTTGATCCACTTAATTCTCATCACTAAATTATGAACGAGCAAAATCAATACGCCGCATAGATATGAATATTTGTCAAAGCGGCCTTTAGCACCACCTTTAAAAACGTGACACGCGGCGACCCGTCTCCCTCGCCTGCGCCGTGACCTTTTCATTTTCAACGCCCATGTCGGCAAAGCGCATTTGTTATGTTTTGACAACGTCGGGCGGCGAGCGTGGCCAAACATTTGTCACGGTATGCTCACCGCCAAAACGCAGTGTCAATATTGGAGGAGTGTAATGGCGTTACCTGTTTCCTCATGACATCCGTGGCCTGCATGATGCAGCGAGGCGGCAGCCCGTGGTTGCGGGCTAAGAGGATGGCCTGCTCCAGCGTCACGCTCAGAGTGCAGCTGTGGCAAAAAAAAAAAAAAAAATATTTATGATTAACATTTGGTAAAGAACACTATTTACAAAACTAGGAAGTTTTGTGCGGCTGACAATTGGAAACTGGAGACCAAACATGCACTAGGACTTGACGTTTGGCCAACACGTCGCATATTTAAAACAACCATGCGGCTTACCTTTTCCGTCTGCTAGCCTAATGCTAACGCTAAAAAGCTTTTTAATCACACTTTAAGCAATGCACTGAACTCAGTACACCAATGTGTGTACAGACAATATTCTAAAACTCAGTCATAAATTATTTATCCTCTGCAAAGAATGACTTATAATGCAAAATCATTTATGAAGTAATTAAGGACTCAGATTTTTGTGACATTTAATTGCATTAAATTGAAAGTGAAAATTGATATTAGTGCCGTACTGATGAGCTGAGATATCTCAATGAAGTCTCGGTCCATATTATACTGCCCCAAGTGGCCAGAGCGGACATAACAGAAAGAGAAGCACAAGGGCCACGATTGAAGCATTGTGACAATTAAAAAAATAATAATCATGGGATTACTGTACAATTTTATAGATGGCAAAAATCATGGAATATTAGTTTATGTGATCTCTGTGGGGATGTGTGGTCTTAAAAAGTTTGGAAAAGTCTTTCTTAGATATATAAAAAAAAAAGAAAAGAAAAATGAGAGAAAGTCTCATTTCAGAAGCATAACGTAAAAAAGTCTGCAGCAGGCAACCCCGGAATATTTTAGCCACCTTTTCCACATTAATAACAATGAGAGATTTAAAAAAAAAACTGAAAATAAAAGTGGATCTTTAAATATCTCCCGAGCTGCAGTAGGATGAAGGAACAGCGTGAGGCATTTTGTCTCTCTCTCGCTCTCACTTTATAGGAGGCGCCAGGAGGTGATTTATGTTTGCCTGTTTCACGCTGTTCCAATCCACTTGACACCCCTGCAGAGCGCAAAGGCAGCCAGCAGAAGAAATAAAACAATAAAAACAACTAAAGGATGCTAATAGAGGCCGTGAGAAAAAAAAAATTGTGGACACTGTGGCTAAGGTGTTTATTGAGTCATTCCTAGATACTTGTTATGGCTTTTATCCGATTGGAGACTGTGGGCGACATGGAAACGGGATGCTGCGGCTAAGTGGAAACTACAGAGTGCGGCTGGTGCGTGACTACATTAGACATTTTAAGAGGTTTATTCACTTGTACTCGAGAGGAGACGCCATGCAGCAAAGAAAAATGGCCTCTGACAACCATGTTGACACTATGGAGCATAGCTAGAATGTGTTATTTTTGTCTTTTATTCAAAAGATAACTAAAGGCAGCTTATATTCAAAAGAAGACTAAAGACAGAAGAGAAAATAGTCATTTATCCGAGAGGAGACTGAGGGCATCTAGAAAATGGGCTGTAACTATTCAATTCGCTACAGCAGGCCATTTTCTCTGTCGTGTCTCCAAGCAAATACGCTCTAATAGATGACAAAACTAGGAGTCTTTTGTTGCCCCAAGTCTCCTCTTGGATAAATCAGCAAGTAAAGGGAGCAGCAGTGTTGACCCATTCAAGAAGGAGGAGCCATTTTCGAGATGAAGGAGACCAGTCAATCGCCTCCGTTCTCAGCGTCTGCTAATTTGCACCGAGCTGAGCCGCCGTTCATCAATTGGGCGGGGGGACGGAAATATCCCGATCGTTTGTCACCACAGTCCGCTTTTCATCTTCCTCCTCCTCCACCACTGGCTCCGCCGCCTCGGTGACAGTTTCCATATCTTTTTGTCTCGCTTGCTCGCTCGTACGCACGCGCCCGCTCGCCGCAGGGCTTTCATGTGACTGATGATCAAGTCACGGCTAATAGAAACTTTGTGCCACTTTATTAACCCCACGCGGGTTTGTTTGCGCGCGAGCGCCGGCGTTTTGAATGCGCCGCGACCCAACAGATGAAGAGGAGGACCTTTGACTTGAATATCATGAACATCGCAAACGCGAAATCCAAGATAGTTGGCGTCCAATATCGCCCAGAATGCAGCCTGAAAAGCTTTCTACCTTAAACCTGGAAATATACGATTAAAATTGTGGCGCAAAGCCAATGTTTGTATTACTGACATTTATAGTTGTTCATCTTTGTTTTATCCGTGAGGAGACTCGGGGCAGTGAGAGAACACTATTTCAGCAAAGTGGAGACTATGTGGTATAGTGAGCGGGTGTTCGTTTTGGTCATTTGAGTAATTTATCCTTCAGGAGACTCAGGGCAGCGAGAACAGACTATTGCAGCAAAGCCGAGACTATGGGGTATTGTTCGTGAGAAGACTGAGGGCAGCAAGACAGCAGGCAGCTGCAGTAAAGTGGAGACAATGGAGTAAAGGAACCATTTTTGACATTTATCCTTGAAGAGACTGAGGGCAGCAAGAAACTGAGCCACTGGTTTATATATTAAATTATAGAGAAGAACTAATGAACAGAATGTATTCATTTTGTCATTTCTAGATGTTCGTCCTCTTCACTTATTCCAGGGGAGACTAAGGGCAGCCAAGCAGAGTCTATGACTTATTGCTACCATGTGTTGAGTTGTGGAGTTTTTATTAATTTAGAACACTACAGCTAGCATTTGATCATTTTTGTGATTCTGGCTATTAATCCACGAGGAGACTAAGGGCAGCAGCTAAGCCAGCTGCTGCAGTAAAGTGTAACCTATGAAGTACACCAAGTGTGTGGTTTTTTTTTTTTTAGTCCTTTCCAGCTGTTCATTCTCTTTTACGCCAAAAAAGAAAATCTGCAGCAGTAAAGTAGAGACTGCGGAGCTAAGGCAAACATGCTCATGAGAACCAGTGGGCCCAATTAGGTGGAACATCCTTGCTGCTAATTAAAGAACCGCTGTGGCATCAAACTGAGAGGTAGACGTGAGATAAAAAGGCAGGTCGAGGCAGCCGTCGCAGCGTAAATGCCAAAAGGCGAGTATGGGGAGTCGTGCAACGCACTCACCGGTGCACGCCGTTGTTGCACATGACCACGTGGGCGGCCCCCAGGCGCGAGCACAGCTCCGAGGCCACCGTCAGCAGGCCCACCCCGGAGGCGCCGCAGGCGGTGTACTGGCAGGCGGCCGTGCGGCGGCAGCGGATGAAGCTCTCCAGCAGACGGTAGAGCTCGTCCACCGCGTTCAGGGGACGCATTAGCTGCGAACAACAACACCTGTGAGACCTGACGGTGAAATCAACTCACTTGACAGTAAGCAGCTATTCTTTAAAGTGTGGGGAAAAAAAAGAGGCGTCATGCTGATTAATGCAATTCTCAACTGAACCTCAACCAAAATGAATTTAAAGGAACTTTGCTTATGGAATGCCGCGGCTAGCTTAATTCTAACACATAATTAGTTGCAGTTTTAGACATTTTTAAACAAATATTGGAACACGATACGATACTGCCCCCCGGTGGCCAAGGCAGGCACACCAGGAGCAGCAGCACAGTGAATTGAATTGGAGCATTAAATCATGATGGAACAGCAGTTTCATTCTTTATGGTCGTCAATTATTGTCAGCTCTTCTCACAATATTATAGAGTGCTACTTTCCTTTTTAAAAACACTTTAAAATGTTTTTTTTTTTTTTAGGGTAGGGTGGAATGGACTAATTTCTGCATATTTTGTTAATTTTGCTGTTGTTTTCTTTTCCAAGAGCTTGTTTTTCAAAATTCTAAGGCATTGCACAGTGAGCATTTTGCCAATTTCCTCCTTTTGTCAAAAACATGAACCTGCACCAAGGCAAAATGAGCTCACGTTATCTTTCTATTATATTATTATATTATAAATATTTTTTTATTTTGGGATATTTCACTATGAAAACTGAGGTTTTGAACAATTCTTACCTTATCTATGAGGGCAGCTTTGGGTGCAGAACTGGGCGGCATGTTGGACTGATCCATGTAGAAAGCCCTGTGGGGGGGCAAACAATTCCCATATGGGCTTAATGAAGCGGAGCAACACACTCTCGGATGTCGTCGTCAGCTTTCCCAAAAAAAAAAAAAAAAAAGTAGACCACCTGCTTATTATTATTATTATTATTATGAACTCCATCCTTTTTCAATGTTATGTCCAGCCCCTCCACCGGGGGCAGGAGTGAGCCAGCAGCAACTTTGGGAAGCAAACGCAGCAGTGAGGGACTCCATAAAATGTCCATAATGCACTCGCGCGCTAAAAATAGCAACACTACACTATATTAAAGTGGGTGTAATACAATCAGGCGGGCTTTTTACTTAAAGACGAAAGCCGTAATAATGATGTATGGTGCGCATTCACGTCGGATTTAAAGGAGATGTGACAAGGGGCGACAGAGAGGAGGACTGCGAAGTACCAGGCGTCTATTTAGGGTGTTTTTAGAGAACGTCATGGCTTTCCCATGCCATTATTTGAGGAAATTGTATTAATGCAGGCATCTTAAACATTGAAATGTGTGTGTGAATTCCTATAATAGCTGCAAAAAAAAAAAAAAAAAAAAAAAGGCAGCACCTTAAGGCCAGAGTGCAGCTGTTGGCTCGCAGCCCATAAATCTGTTTCCCAAGCGGCCGGTGGGAGAAGCCGGCCCGGGGCGGGATAACGGCCCGTGTAATTGCTTCAAGACGGCCTCGACGCTCCCACCGAGAATGACCAGAACACGCCTTCCATCGGTGCGCTTAAATCAAGATGACGGGCGCGACAGCTGCACGTTAAATGTACATCGGCCACGTAATATAGGTGCTGTCCTCATCTGGGATGCGGAGTTGGCACGCGAGCTCGGCCAGGTGGACTACGAACTAAAGTGAAGAGAACGACAATGTCGGACAAAGAGAGAAGTGGATCCTTATCAGTTGTGGTAAAAAAAAGTTGTGAGAGGACAAGAGGGCGCACCCGAAGAACGTGACCGTGCAAAATATCGCACGCTCGTAGCGGTCGATAGCAACTGACGCGATTTCAGAAAAATCTGGCCTGCTGAAAGCTGCCGTCGATACGACGGGTCTGCGGACACTCGTCGGGGCTAATTAAAAGATTTCCAGCCAGCCACCTCAAAACAATCGAAATGAAATCAAAACTCACGATGAATTGATTTTGAGCGTTTTTGTCTCTCGCGGTGATTGGCGAGATTAACCAGCGCCATTCAACGCACATAAATTGATTCTTTGGAATGTCAGGGACAACATTTAGCGCAAATTAAAAGCCGTGTCTGGAGAGTAATCCCAGAAAATCCATGTTTTGTCTCGCGCGAGATGCCGCGGTGACTATAAATCCGGCGGATGCTCGACCGCACGGACGAAGTTCCAGCTCTGCAATTAATTACCGCGCGATCGGCAGCATATGTCGGCGATGTCGAAACGCAAGAAAAAAAAATAAATTAAATTTGCACGCTTTAAATTGCAAGCATGGTCCCGGAACAAATTCAACTCTGAAGTCAAGGCATGGCGTACCTTAGCCTCTTGTAGTACTGCTTGACTTTATCCAGCGAGGCGGCGTTGATGTGGGCCTGATACTCCTCCACAGACACGTTGTCTCTGTAGTAGTAACCCTCCATGCTCTCCAGCGCTAGACCGGGATGGACGTCGGCGTTTTACAAATTAAAAGTGCATTTAAAAAAAACAACTCGCGAGCGTACCTTGCGTGAAGAGCACAGGATAGATTTTCACGCCGCCACCGCCTCTCAGCCGGGCTGGTAGCTGAGAGAAGTAAAAACTCTCCAGCTGGAGGAAAACCTTCAGGTGTTGCCTGGTGCCCTCCACGTGGTACCACACGGGCATATCTGGACGCAAGAGGACATCGCAAATGAGAACAATTGTCAAGCTGTCAGCGCGACGGGTGTGAACGTACTGGCCACGCGGGGTTCACCCTGAAAGTGCTGGAAGTAGAATGTGACTTTCTCCAGGTCCACCAGCGCCACCTGAGTGTCCTCCAGCATGGCCTGCTCGTCGGGCTGCAAAAAAAAAAAATTAAAATAAAAAAACTCACTTGTTCTCGCTTTCTTTTGGAGTCAAAGTTTTTGAATATCAGTTGGCTTCTTACCAGGTTAGGCGAGAGAAGCGACTGGAAGTGGAGGAGTAGCCCCGCACTCGCAATCTGCTCCAACCATCGTCTGCTGGCCTCCTGAACCTCCTGCAGGTCCTGGGGGTCCTGCTCCGACTCCAGCTCTTTGCCCGCGCAGTGAAACTGTCCACAAATCCAAAATTCCACAATCAACACTCACGGTGTTAAATAAAACAAATTTACCGTTTTTTTTCTTTTTTCTTTTGGCATTTCTTTCTCTCGCATGAGTTTTTTTCTTTTCTTCTTTGTTGATCGAACAACGTACCCGATTGAGAACAGCCAGCAGGTGCTCGGAAAAGGCGCACACGGCCGCCACTAGCGACTGACAGAAGACCATATCTCGACGTAACTGGATCTCAGAGTCTGGGGGTGGGGGGGGGCAAAAGTAATATTGCAAAAATGAGACCACGAGGTGAAGAAGATTTGCAAACATTATTATGTGGGGCCATCCTAGCGTAAGCGTTTGTGGTCCGTGGGGGTTGTAAATGTAAATAAACATCCTGTTAGGGAGCGTCTGCGTTTTATTGCGCCGTTAGTGCAAAGACTGATGCGGTTTTTAATGCCGCCAGTTGCTTTATGAGGACTTTTTAATTCACGTGGACTTTTTTTTTAAAGCGCCATTAAGTTGAATTGAGTGCGCCAAGTTGTACATTCTGTCTCTGGCGAGTACGTTTGTCTTTGCTTTTTTTTCTGTTTTCCTGCTAGAGTGTGTTAGTGTGCATGGCGAGCAGACAAACCTGTGTACTGCAGCAGGACGAGTAGCAGCCTCGTCTTCACCTCTGCAGGCAAAGATACAAATAAATATCAAGTGTAATTAAATATGAGCAGAAACGCAGGTGCGATACGCTAGCGTACATATTTTGACCCACCTTCCACAAATTTCGCCATGGTTTGCGTGAGTGCCTGAACGCTGCCGGGGAGGTTCCACGGATCCTGCTTGACGTGGAGACGCAACCGCTTGGCATAATCCATCTTGGATTCCATCTCTTGCTGAAATTCTAACGCACAAAACAAAAACTCGCACCACCAGCTCGTTTTGTTAGATTTGCATTTCGGTGTTTTCCTGACCTTGGAAGCCTCTCACAGGCGTGAAGCATTTGGTCTGGTCGAAAGCCCGTGCCACCACGGCGCCTCGTAGCATGCTGCTGATCGAGTCCACCTGAGGAGATAAATGGTTTCTGAACAAAAAAAACTAATAAAAAAAATATAAAATAATAAAAGTTTTTATTATGCCAACACATAACTACAAGTTGGAGCCAGAAAAATTTAGAATCCCCTTAAAGCAGGCGTGGGCAAACTACGGCCCGGGGGCCACATGCGGCCCGTTAAACATCATAGCGGGGCTTTCCCAAGCTGCATATATCTACACAATTCAGAACAATATAGTTCTCATTTTTTGCACCCATTCTCAGCAATCCTCTCCAAACATCTTTTCCGGGTCTTTCCATGTCACCTGGCTGAAAAGGTGCTCCAGGAAGCTGTGAAGCTTCTTCTGCTTTTCGTGAGAAAGCCACACGCTGGACGCCATCTCATCCCCTGGAATGATAAAAACAACGTTTCACGTCCGTCTCATTTATTAAGTACCGTTTAGCAGAACTGTACCTGAGTCCAGCTCATCGCTGTGGACGTAAGAGCTGCAATGGCTGCTGCAGATGCTGGTGAAGGAGGCGATGGAGTTCCGATTACTGTTACAGTCACTGTGATGGGGGGGGGGTGTAAGAAAAATCCAACATGTCATCGCATTCAAATATGGGACAATTAACTATGTTTAGCCCCCTCTAGTGGTCATGTGACGGAATCGCTGAAATAAATCATTTCACAGTGGCGAACAAAAATATGAAATGTGTTTCTTACCTGTACGAATCCCGGTTGCTGATGGTGTCATGGCCCGAGTCTTCCTGCTCGTCCCCCGTCACGTTGAAACACACTTTCTTCCCGTTGCGCTCGCCCTTGTCGCTGTCGCTCTCGGTAGACACAAAACTCTCCGGGCTCTTGGCATCGGACGCCGGCGGGTACGTGATGGACGATAACAGGCTGAGCAGAGGAATAGAAATGAATAGTCATAAACGGCCATTTTACGTAGCAATAAAACGATTTTTTTTTTTTAAAGGGGCGTGGCTACACTATTTTAAAAAATAAAATGAAAAATACATTGTAAATACATAAATAAATAATAAATACATAATATACAAATTCTAGTTAATACACCCCCTCCTTCCTCCTCTGGGTGCTCCTCATTCGGGTCAACTCACACAAAGGCCCTCCACAGCAGAGTGGCATTCCATTGCCATGGAGACCCTCTGGGAGCTCTGCGATTGGCTAAATTAAATGCGAGAGAGGACCACTGAGGTGGAAGGTGGCCATGGTTGGATCAAAAGGGTGCTTTGATGCCGATTCTAAATATACACGTTTACGTTGCGCGTCAGTCACTACAGCCAAGGTCAACTCACTCGTGAATATGTCCGCCGTGCGCCTCCATCTCCTTGACGACGGTGTCCAGCTTGTCCAGGAGCTTCTGGTAAGCGTCCAGGGTGAGCCGGTCGTCCTCCCGGAGCAGGAAGTGCAGGCCGTGGCCCTCCGTGCGGCCCAGGCTGTGTGCCGAGGGGGCCGCCATGGAGGTGATGGTGTGCTGGATGTGGACCATGGGGTTCAGCTTCCCTGGAGGAACACAAATCAGAAAGTAAATTGCTAGCTGGCAAAATAAACGAACATCGCATTTTGCAAATTTTCCATATTTGTTAGTGGAATTGATTTTCTTTTGTTGATTCGAGTCTCACCCTGCTCAGCAGCGTAGCGTCCGCCTTTCTCTGTCGCGTTCTTTCGGTTGTCCAGCTGCACCCCGAAGGAGCTGCCGAGCGAAGTGGTGGTCTTGGGGTAGGACACCTCCATGGTGTTGACGTGACAGTTGGTGGGACAGAAGTCGCTGCTGTGCAGGGGGGACAACTTGGCCTTGGCCTGTTTGAAGGTCGGCCACGCCCTGTTCTTCAGCACGAGGGCAAACTGCAAATATGGCGAATGAAGCATATGCAGCACGTCGGAAATAATTCATGATCATTAATGATTGAAAAAGAACTTTTATGAATAAGGTCTTGTATGAGTCACATGATCAATGGCAGACATGCCAGTATGATGATTATTGTTTGCACACACAGATGAAACACTCCAGACGCCCACATTGCATTGAGACACTTCAGAGAAATTGGAATGAAAACAATGGAATTCATTTCGTTTATGGCGCTGTTGCTTCACTCACGCAAAGTGAACGCACATGCATGGTTTACTGGAAAGCACACATTAAAAAGGATGTAATTATTTTATTTTATTCCTTTTTTTGTAAAAAAAAATAAATAAAAAAATTCAAAAAAATTCAAAAATTAAAATAAAAAAATAAATAAATAAAATAATATATATATATATATATATATATATATATACATATATATATATATATACATATATATATATATAAAATTATAACATGACAAAAAAAATAATTAATAATTTTAAAAAGGCAAAGAAACATTTAATGAGCCGAAACTCAATTTTTATATTTGTAATATAATATTCTTGTAAAATAAAATAATGCTCTGCAGTAATCTAAATTGATTCTATTAATTTCCAAATTCCGTCTGCTGTAATTTATTAGATTTATTTATTTTTTTAACAATCTGACGACATTGTTTTAAGAAACTAAACGCAACTCTTTGGTGCGGTGATACGGATCAGTGATGTGATCCAGATGGAGAATGTGAGGGCCACAAAGTGGAGGGGACTATTCCAGGCCTTCCCTTGCGTCCTTCCCACTTGTGTCATTTCCTTCCCTACTCCCTTTAATGACATTCCTTGCCCCCTCCTCTTTCCCCCCCGTTTCTCTTGAGAAGGAATGTCACATCTTACATAAAAGAGGCCTGCTTGGGACTGTGCTATTTATAAAATGACTGCTAATTAATACAAGATCAGCTTTAATTCGAGTCCTTTTTTTTTTGCAAACAGACATGAGCCATGATCCTGCTAATATTTTTATATTTTTTGTCTCATATATTTGCTTTGTTTTGTAATTTTATTATTATATTTAATCTAATAAATGGAATTTTTTTCTGTAATATAGCTCAACTTTCTTTCCTGACTTTTTTTTACTTGTGCCACAATAGAAAGATACCAGTGAGTAAAATGTGACGATAACCATAGAACCAGAAAAAGGAACTTTTCTTGAACTACTCAACACAATTCGTTTCACATCAGTCACATGCGTAACTGCACTCACCTTTCTGTAGTTGGCGATGCGTCGGTTAATGTGCTCCACCCTCTCGGCGCACATGGCGTCGAAGCGCACCTGCAGCTCTTCAGGGATGACATCGCAGCCGGACGTTAACCTAGCGCACGTCTGCACCAGCGTGTCGTCATTGTGCGCCAGAGCTTCCAGGATCTACACAGGAGGGATGTTAACGAATGTGGGTGTCTTAAAACTTGAGCAAAGCGTGCTCTGAATGTATCCATTTATGTATCCATTATTATGACTTTTTTGAAGGAAGTGTGCGGGGGAGAGGGGTGCGCCTGGTTTGCTTGGATGTTGAAGTGTGCGCATTTCGTCAAAGTGTGGGAAAGGCTTCTTTGAATTTTTAACATTTAAGTTTTTTTTAATTTTTTAAATCTTTTGTAGAATGTTTGTGGAAAAAGGGGGTGCGCCAGCACTGAAAATTTATTGAAGGAGGTGTGTGCCTTATCTATATTTTTTAACAAAGAATGTAACCAAGATTATTATTATTTATTTAATTTTTTTTTTTACTTAAGAAAAGGTGCGCCAACCTAGATCTGATTTAAAGGGGGTGTGTAGCTTGCAAGGTTTTATTACGCCTGCTTTTTTTTGTTTTGTTGTTCTTTCAACGGGTGCGCCATGCTAAATGTACGCAATACCTTGGCAGTGAGGCTGAAAAATCCTTTGGGCTCCAGCATCTTCTCCATGACGTGACACTTGATGCCGGCCGTGCTGTCGTAGTCGTACACCACCCCATACTCCAGGTGCACGTTGTCCACGGTGAGGCTCACGTGGTCCTTCTTGCCGTCGATGATGGCGATGGTGTTAAACTTGTCCATCACCTCTGACACGCAAACAACACAGTCTACATCAGGGATACCCAACATGTGGCCCGCGGGATAATAAATATCAGCGTTAACGACAAAGTCATAACTTGGGTGGCCGAAATAAATTGCTGGCGTGAATAAAGTCGGCAATTTTCACCTACCAGAAGTGATGCGGTTTGTCTTTCAAAATAAAAGCATGAAATAGGAAGTGATATAAGTTTATATAAATCCACGCGCAAGTGCGATCACCTTCAACTTTGCACTCGAAGCCGTCGGCGTTGTCCTCCGGGGCGGCCGTTTGGTTGCTCCTCTGGTCGTCTTCGTGGGCGCTCTCGCTGTTGTTGTACACCCACTTGATTGTATCGTGCTGCATTGGCGAGAGGGAGAGACATATTTATTTATTCATTTATAAACACCGCTTGCGTGTTTGGACGTTACGCTTTTTTTTTTTTACGTATTTTTCACAATTTATTCCAACTTATCCATCCATTTAGGTGTCCCAATACGTCCGACCGTGCGTCTTCATGTGCGTGATTCCCAGCATGAAAAGGCAAACAACTTCCCACGTGCGCAACGAAAAACCTTTGCCATTTGGTTTTCGACATGCAGCAACCAATCTCCTCACAGCGCTCTGTGGTGGTGCGTCTGTCTCGTCTGCCCACACCCAAAACCTCAATGCGGCTTTCTGGCCGACGTTGACATGCTTAGCTCTGTGCCCGCTGCTCTGCGGTCTCGCGGTGCACGACGACAAGCCAAACGCACTCAAACAGGGCGGTCCCCATGTGTCTTGACTTAAGAGCCGCCATATGTGTTGGGCTTCGAAAGTCCTAACGAGAATAAGCGATGAACACGAATGTCGGTTTTAATCGAGTTGAGTACATTTTTGTGACGCTTCGTAATGTCACGTCGCGTCTTGTATTGACAGTGTTGCGTCGCTATGGTAACGTCCGTAGTCAAGTTAGCCGTGAAAGTCACCTGCGAGGGTCGCCTGTACTTCCGGCAGGCCGTCACGTGAGCGATGACGCTGGCGTGGCTCTCCTTGCTCACGTTGATGCCGTTCACCTTGATGATGCACTGGCCCGGGTGCAACCCGGCCATGGCCGCCACCGTGCCTGGTGGAGGAAGAGGAGGAGCAGGAAATGGTCAACAGGTGCTTCGCAACCGTAACACGACAACGCGTCTTTTCACCTCTTCCGACGGCGTGAACCACAGAGGGGCCGAAACCACGGATCTGGAAGCCCAATCCATCCACCGAGTCGGGAATCTTCACAGTCCTGGAATTATAAACGATGGCAATGGCGCGTGTCATGTTCGATATTGTATAACTGGATTTATTGTTTTGTTTTTTCAATAGTTAATTGAAGAGCGGCTATTTTTTTGTTTGTCTCTATTCTCACTCATTCAATGGTATTCTTTGAAGAGGATAAAGAATATATGCCTGGCAGAAGCTATGATATTGTCTGTCTACATGTGTTGCTTCAGGTTGGTGTTCAAATATTCCTTTCAAATGGTTCAAAAAACAAAACTATTGTTGTTTCTACGCTACTAAAATGAGACGTACTCTCTCGGCTTGGTGCTGACCAGGACCCGGAGCGGCCCTTTGCTGTGGAAACACTGCCTGAGGAGAACCTGCACCTCCGAGAACGGCCTGAGGAATACCAGGTCGCCGTTGATGGCAAACAGCTTCTTCCCCACTTCAAGTCCGGCCATCTTGGAAGCAAATGTAGCCACCATGTTGAGTTTTAAACACACAAACAAGCATTATTTGTGCTCTCACCTCAGCAGGTGAGCCCTTCTCCACCGATTTGATGATGGGTAGCCGGTTTCTCTCCTCCAGGGTGAAGCCATAGCCTCCGGCGCTGGGTCTTATCTGACGGCGCAAAAAAGGTGAGTCGCTCAGCATCGCAATAAGGCGGGAAAGCGAGAAAGCAGAAAACGCTCACCAGGAGACACTTGGAGATGACGTTCTCCACGATCTTCAGGTCGTGCTTCACCGGCTTGTGTTTGGTGTTGGAGCCCTCCATCTCCTCGTCGGCGAAGAAGCGAAAGAGCAACGGCTCGTCCTTGAATTCGCTCTTCTCCAGCACTGAAGAAAGCAAAATTCGTTATGCTAACGGCTAACATCGAGACGCAAATGAGCAGAGAAACTGTAGCGCTATAGGCTCAGGGTTAGCATTTTGCTAATAATAATAATACATACAGTAGTGCTAGAGCAGGTGTGGGCAAACTACGGCCCGGGGGCCACATGCGGCCCGTTCAACGTTTTAATCCGGCCCGCCAAATTTAAAAAAAAAAAATAAAAAAAAAAGAAGAAACCTGGTTGATGTTTCATATTCTAAATACTGTGGTTTTTCAAAGATAGATATGGATGTAATGCTTTTGTTCACTTTCATTTCAAATTAAATGTATTTTTTTCTCCGATGAAGTGAGTTTACCAAAACACTCCATCCACACGCCGCTCAAACTCTGAGGAGGTTTTTATTTACCATGATGCATGAATCCATTGTCACACAGCTCAACTCCCAAAATGAGCGCCTCCTCTCTTGTTCTGCAGTCACCCTGTCAAGAAAAGCAACAGATGCTGTAATAAGAATCTTTAGCCACCGCTGTCGGGCAAAGAGGCCGTACCTGCGCTATGAGCCAGTCAATAAGTTTGTTGGCCATCACCACCGATTTGTACGTCCTCAAATGGTAATCCTTGTCCCTGGGAATGGTTGGAGGGAGCAAAGTACTGTAAATATTTGCAACTTTTTTTTTAAATCGAAATGGAATTTAAAACTAATTCATGTATCGTGAAATTATTTGACTACCATATTTCCTGACTATAAGACGCACCCGCATACAAGCCGCAGCATCTCTTTTTGGGAGAAAAAAACTTTACTAATTAAAACAGAACAGACCCAAGAGGGAAAAAAAATTGAGATTTATTTAGCGTATTTTCTGAACGATAGAGCGCCCCTACTGGTGAAAGAAAAATCCACAGAAAAGCTGCACCGTTGTATGAGCCGCACGGTTCAAAATCGAGGAAAAAAGTAGCGGCTTATAGTCCGGAAAATACGGTGGGCCGCTTTTTCCCCATCATAATTTTCTCCTGCTTCCTTTTGTCCTGTACAAACTGAAGGCCGGCATCGGCACTAATGTTTTATAATCATGATAAGAAATAATTTAAAATTGTAACAAATGTAACACACTGGTGGTAAATGAGCCCGCGTTGTGGACAATTGGCGACATGAAAACAACATTCCAGTGTGAGCGAGCGAGGGCCCCAGCAGTGTTTGGTCCCTGGGGTCCCCTCAGCACCCCCCCTCCTCCTCATCCCCCTCCTCCTCCTCATCATCTCCGTGTGGTGTTGCTGTTTCTCAGTGTTGCGCGCTCACTTTGCCAGAGACACAAACAGAGCTGTGACTTTCCCACGAACATGGGGGCCTCCCTCGGGGGGTGGCGGCTGGGGCAAAAGGGCCAAGTTACAACCCCCCGGGAAAATCCAGCACAACTGCGATGACTTTGCAGCATACTGGCGAACACTCATGAGGAGTTGTTTGCTTATTGTGTTATGTAAGGGGATGTGTCTGGGACAAGCGAGCCAACAGCGTACGGGAGGAGGTACCGTGCCCTCCCCCGCTCAATAGGAGAGGCTGTCACTAGTGACAAATGGGGGGCAAACTGCGGTCTGGTGAGCACCCATATGTCCAGCACAAGGAAACAGCAGGCCGAGGCTGGCGACGAAGAGGAGAAGGAGGTCGTTTGGAACTTGCTGCGCAAAGAGAAAGTCGGTCATCATAACTGTTTGTTTGGTCGTCAGCAGGATCGACCCAAAAATCAATACATTTTACAAATTCCCTTGAAGAGTTGGGGAGGAATGGGACAAAGGCCATGGATGAATCTGGTCATTTTGAATTTGTTTTTGTGACCCCCTAGGCTGGATTATTTAAATTCCCTCTTAAGAAGCTTCTCAGAAAAAACTGGGCCAAAATGTTGCTACACAAGTACCGATTTCCATGATGCTTTGGCCAAGAAAAAGTCCATTTAAAAGGAATGTACTTTTCGACATCGATATCCGTCAATGGCAATGAACGAGTTAAAGGCTAACATCAGGATGCTAATAATCTCCATAGCTCCCATGAAAATGAAAAAAGGTTAAAAAAAATGGCGACTAGAACTAGAATAAGATATAAAGATGTAGAATTTAATTCAGACCGACCTGATGACGGGAGTGAAGAGGCTGTGAAGCCGACAGAAGAGGCGAACGCCCTGCGAAAGAGAGAGAGAAAAAAATAAATAAAACTGGTTCATTCTCAACAAACTCTTATTTTCCGTTACCTTGGATATGACATCGTGCATGTCGCTCCGCGGGTGGTAGGTGCCGTCGTCGTAGCGGAAGCGGTACAAGACGGGCTCGGGTTTGAACTGGTGCTTGTCAGTGACTACAAAAATAAATACAGAAAACTTTTATGGAAGGATATTCTGTTGTTTTCCCCCACAGGCGTCCCTCCGAGGAAGCAATAAAGGGCCGCCGAGTGTTTAAGAGTTTTTTTGGAGCGTGAAGAAACGAATCGCAGAGCAGCTTAAACTTCATGAGCGAAACACACAGGAAGCGTGCCAGTAAAACAATGCAGCTCAACGAGATGAAGGCTCATAATAATCCCTGACAGTAAGAATCGCGATGGCCTCCTTCCATTTGACGCCAAGACTGGAATCAAAATGAGCAGCCGGCGTTAGCGTGAATGACATGTTAGCTTCTCGCGCTAGCCACCAATTTGTTAGCTGACATTCACATGCTAGCGTTACCGTCTTAATTTTAGTCTGTTTTGACTTGTTTTTAATGTTCCGCAGGTTCTGTAATTGAGCAACTTTTGGTGGAAAATGGATATCTACTTTGTATTTTTGATCGGTACAAATTGAGCAACTTTTTGCAATCAAAGGAAATACGACCAACCGTGGTGGATGATGCCATTCTCCAGCAGGGCCTGACCGAGGTGGACGCCTTCCTCCAGGTTGCCCGTCTCGCCAATTTCCATAAGCCAGGATACAAACTCACTGGCGAGAGACAAACAAATACTTAGCGGCGTCACATGAAACCTACGAAGGCATCTCCGATGTGAAAATATCTCAAGTGCGACGAGGACGCAACACGAGTGGCAGAACGACAAACAAGCTAATTTGATGGCTTCATTCTGCTGTGATTACATCCTTGACGTTCTTCGTCTGACCACACAAGCCAAACAAACATCGCAGTCTTCCCAAGCGCTCGGCCTTGACGTCTCTGCAACACGCCGCCAGAGGAAAATAAGACTCCACAATCATCTGCGATTGTAAACCATGAAGAAAGAGAAATGCAGAACAGTTCTCACACACAAATGAGATTATTTTCCCTGTAATTCTGACGTGTCCCCACTAGGAGGCGCACTCTAAAACAATGCATTTGTTCATTTTCATTTAAAATTAAAGCATATATTTTCTCTATATACTCTGTTTTTGTTTTTTTTTTCCGATGAAGTGAGGTTACCAAAACATTCCATCCATGTGCTGCTGGTCCGGCCACCTCTGTCAAATTTTAGAACCCGTTTTGGACCACAAATCGAAAAGTTTGCCCACCCCTGCTGTATAGCTAGCAAGATGGCGGCTAAGCTAACATAGCGGTCTACGTTTCCACCCAGGGTTTATTCTTATCAAGATAAAAATCTCGACCTGTGAAGGACAAGTGACTAGCATAATGGTGGCTAACCAATTAGCGGCTAACGTAGCAGTCGACATTTTTACTTTTGCCTTACAGATGATCCACAAAGTAGGAAGTCGGAATGAATAATGAATCAAAATGTCAAGTAGAAACCTAGCAAAGTAAAAGCAGAAGGGCTGAACTATTAATGTAATGTAAAACGTTCAATCTCTACCTTTCACTATTACGGAAGCCTTTGTAATAACATGACATATTTTCCCATGTGTGGTTTGAGGTTATTTAAAACATGACAAATTCCCACTCACGGTCTCATGTGTTCCGCGTCGTTCACGTCAGCAGCGGTGACCGGTAATAACGACGGCGCTGCAATAACACCGCTGTTATTTTTAAAAGCGTGCGGCGGAGGAAAGGACATAGCTGTGGCCGAGTTTACACAGCACGGCGGTTTGGGAATTGAGCAGCGACCAGCGACCGCGTTCTGCTTTGGTCGCTCTCCCCGCAGACACGCCGCGGCAGGAATGCAGGCCGGCGGAAAAACCGGGAGCTAATAAGCAATATACGCTGAGAGCTTTTTGGTGATGATTGACAATCTCTGGAAGATACGAACACGGCGTTGCCAAAAGTTTGGGTCATCTCACCTTCCCAGGAAGCACTTTGGGAAGGTGCTGAGTTTGCGTTTCCGATCCTTGATGAGGTGTCCTTTGCTCATGAGCTGGTAGAGCTTCTCCCCCTTCTCGGATACCATCAGCCACGTGTCCTGCTCCATGCCCAGCGTCAGACCTACGGCACACATGTAGCACGTCGTCAGAAGTATCAGGCACACGCGAATGTTCCGTCATTGGGTTCCGAGCGGGATGCGAAGACGTACTCTTGCGACGTTCGCGCTCCTTCATGATGGCCTCAAGCCACTCGTGCTTCTCCTCGGCCGTCTTGGCCATGCACACGAACCACTTGTTCTTGGCCGTGTTGTGGATCTTCCAACCGTTGTTGACGATGTTGCCGGAGCTGTGGTAGTCGGCTGCGGGGGACGTCCAGTGACCGAATGGCGTTTGTCGTTTTCAAGAAAGGCAAGATGTAAAAATAGTAGTCAGGATGTGTCATTTTTATTGGAAAGGACGCCTATTTTGTGTTTTTGGTCGTTTTGGGGAAACAGAACTTTATTTGGATCTCCCGTTACTACATGTGTGGTCCATTCGAGCAGCCGGAGTGTGTAACCAAACCATGCCAATCATCATTACCATGTGTCTACCGTTATTTTGAAAATACTTCAAGGGCATTTCCTCAACCGCAGGCAGCAAGTGTACACATGGGTGGGGGAGTTTTCAATATAAGGAAAGCCAAGCCGTAATTCACTTGTCGGACATGCAAGGCTGATATCCCGCCCACCCAGGAGCCGCCACCTGCCCTGCCGCGTCCATCACACAGCAAACACGGAGAGTTCAGGAAATAGAGGCCTTCCACTAAAATAAAAGCGATAATCAGAGGCTGCGCGCGGCCAAGAGACACAAGCAATCAGCAGGCAGGCCGCAGGAACACTTAAGGATACGGCAACGCCACTCGAGTACTGAAAAAGTCATCGGAATGTGTCATGTGGAAGGCGCATAACGAGGAGACTAATTCTAAAAAATAAAATAAATCTTTTCTGGTGAGGATTAGGGACTTAGAAGAGCGGCCTGGCATGTGTTTAGCTGCATAAGCTAGCCAAGTAGCAGGTAGAGCTAGTGCGTAGCAAGTTAGCTTAGCGCCTAGTGCAAAAAAAAAAAAAAAAAACACAGACCAAAATAAAATCAGCAGTGTTAAGCCACTTAAAGCCATGAAAAAAAAAACTCCAAAATAATACATATAAAAAAAATCATTTGATAAGCAACAAGCATATCTTAGCTCATCAGTGAACGCGAGATGCTAACGTAGCTGTGTACATCTTCATTCTGTCTTGTCAGCACAAACAAAAGGACCCAAATGAAATACTTAAAAAATAAAATTCCACACCAGAAACAGAAGAACCAAATGAAAGTGGTTCGGTCGCAAAAAAATGTTGTTCAACTCTTTATCGAACAGATACAAGACGTGCATGACTCACCCGTGCCGTCGTCCACATTTTCCACTTCCATCACTTCGGTGTTGATTCTACCTCGGAACAGGTAGCGAGGAGCCTCTGTGGTTGCTTTGCTGTTTTTCAAACGTCTTGGAGGATAACAGAAATGGCAGGTGTCAAAAAATCTTTTTCACATCCTGAAAAAGCTGGCGCACCCCCCATTAGCGGTGTGCTTCCACAAAAAAGGTCAAAATTGTCTTTTGGATTTTTTTTAAAGCAGTCTTTAGCAAATTTTGTGAGCCATGCATCTCCTTCAAAATTCTGGCAGACTTTACGCATTCCCTCTGTTCCTAATTTTTAAACCGCAAAGCCCTTTCCACACCGATGTCATTGTAACATAAAAATCATTTAATTGATGTCCTATTGATGTTAAATTGACATCAGATGCCCACTGGGACATCCTCAAAAACCTGGCGCACCCCCTTTTCCATGCACAAAAAAACTATTTTGGGATATTTTTACAGTGGTTTTCTTCCCAAATAATGTAATCTATGCACCCTCGTCAATAGGTTGTTGGTGCGCCACCTCGCCTGGCAAAACCTCCCAAAATAAATCGCGCACCCCCCTTTCCCCCCATTTTTTTAACTATCCCAATTTTTTTGATGCCTCAAACTTTTCCTCTTCAAAAAAGCCTTTTAGGTATTCAAGAAGCAGTCTTAGTCGAGCCTTTTAAGCCCTGAAAGTCGGCGCACCCCACCATTTTAAGCCGATGAAAACAGCGTTCCCACCATAAAACGTGACTAAAGGCATCAATTACCCAAACAAGACAAAAGAACCCGAACGATTCGAGGCGAGCCACCTGTTTTTCTTCTTGCAGTAGACCAGGAGCTTGTCAAACAGGAAGAAGATCCTCTCCTGTACGTTCCCGGCGGAGATCTTAAGCAGGACGCCGTGCATGAGCATCTCCGTGCATGTGTCGGTAATGTTGGATCCCTGACAACACACACACACACACACACATTACAGAGACGTTTGGATGCAGCACAATATTGAATATTCACACATGGGGAAGAGAGGAGATTACAAAAGCTCGGCCTTTCCGGCCCAATCTCTCGGGGGAGCGAAAAAAAAACACACCCCGCTTCCTCTTCTAATGGTGTCCATAGAATAACATCCTGTGTGTGTGCGTGTGTGTGTGTGTTATATGGTGTAAGGAAAATGTCTTTCCCCTCACCTTGCCTGCTCTTGGGGGAGTTGGTGCGCCATGTTAGATTGCCCTCCCCCCTCCCCCCTCACAGCTAAAAATAACTCAACCAACCACGCAAGTCTTTTTACATTCTATTGCTCTTTCAGGACCTTTTTAACATCCAAGGAGCCCGAACAGATGTTTGAGTCATTTTGTAGCACCAGACGCTTCCTTAAAGTTGTCTCTCTCACTCACACACACGCACACCTCCCAAATTAGCATGCCATAATCCATGTTCTACCATCATGTTTAGTCCTTTATAGGTCAATAAAAACATAATTGGTCATTTAAAACCAAGTGGAAAATTGCTCAGTGACCTTTAAATATATATACATTTTTTTTATTACACAAATTGTTCTCCAACAAATGTATTCGGCAAGTATTTCATGATAAATCGAATTACAAATGACAAAAGCAAAAATTGCCAGTTACAAATACAAAACAAAAAAAGGAAAATAATTTTTTTTTTTTTTTTTTAAAAGTAATTACCAATTGGTTTAAAAAAAAAAACAAGTTACTAAAGTTAAGAGCAATCTGAAGATTTTGTGCTTTGCATCACAAAAAAAAGGCATTTCAACAGGGGGGTGTAGACTTTTTATATCCACTGAAAAAAAAAAAAAAAAGCGCCCCGCAAAGGAGAAGCGTCATTTTTCCTATTTTCGAAAAAAGTGTTTAATGAGCGCCCAGTCAAGCGTTCCAACAGCTGTTTAGTTATTTTGATGTCACCTTCATTCCTTCCATCATAAAAGCAAAGCAGACCTTTAAAGCATCATTTAGTCTCATTTCTCATTTCCTCTACTTTTAACCCGCCAGAAATAACAAGCCGAGATGTGGACGATGACTCGGGAACGACAGAGCAGTCAGTTTTTTTTTACCATTTAGCACTAATTATGATCAAATTTCAAGCTTCGAGAGCCCAAAAAGTGGAAGTGACCGCCGTGACAAAAACTCTGGCAGTGGGACTCTTTATAAGAAACGAAAATTGACAAGTTGACCTCATGCAATTTTTATGCATTTTAGATAATTGATGCAGAAATTGTATTGTTGTTATTTCTGCCACTCTGTGACATTAGCGTTTCATTTTGGATGTTGGCGTGAGTACATTTTTCTTTTCAAATTAAGAGTGACTTAAGAAAATGAAGCAACTTCAGGACTACTGCCCAATAAATATCATTTGTTCCGGAGCTTTCCTGCAAATGTCCCCGAAATGACACACGCCATAAAACCATTAAAAAAAAAAAAAAAAAAAGTTCATGAAGAGCCTACTTAGTGTACAGCAACACTAGCATGCTTAAATACACAAACAACGGAGGCTTTTGTGAAGATGCCGAACATCTCAGGGCACCGATCGGATCTTTTTTTTTTGGTCGTACAATTAGCGGCCCTGTTCGTGGTAGACAGACTGACCCAATTATCAAAAGACCCCCGAAGCGGAACGCGACGGTTGACGTCGTTGAAACGCACCTCCCAGCCCTCGATGTGCGATTGCCACTCTTCCAGGAGCTCCAACTTCTCCATCTGCCGCTTGGCTTCGTTGATGCCGGAGCACACGGCTTTCATCACCTGAAGCGATTCCTGCACCAGCGCGTAGTCCTCGTGCTTCTTGGGTGTGCGCTTAAGCAGCTCCTGAAGGAGTGGAAGGGAAAAAAAAAAAAGACATATATTATAACAATTTGAATTGGATTTTATTTGGAGTGAACGCATAAAATGACATTTTCAACACGTATTCGTCAGCTTCTGATTGCGCATCTCAGTTACAATATGATTTCCACATGACAAGGCCTGGCAGCTGTGACAATTCCAAACAGCCCAGCGTCAAATGACCTTATTTGTCTAACACTTGTGTGTGTGTGTGTGTGTGTGGGTATCCCGGCGGCTGTTTGGACAAAGTCTGAGCGGGTTCACGCGTGAAAACAGGATGAAGGAGACCCGAGGCCTTTGAACGTGGTTTTCCTTTCGCCCGCGTAGGCGGAAATTTGAGGAGTGACGAGCGGGATTGGAGGACAGGTACGAAGCGAAACGTTACAGCTGGGCCGGCCGAGGAAGTGCTTCATACGTAGCCAGCGCCTTGAGACTTGGCTGGATTCAGTCCACTTAGCCTCATCACAAACAAACAATGCATCGCGCTATCGGCATGCTAACGGTTAGCGTCCAGAGTCATGATATAAATACAAGACATAACAAAACACAGACAAGAAGGAGCAGCACAATGAAATGAATTGCAGCATGAAGTCATGATCTTGATTTTTTTTTTTATGTTATTTTGCAGCATTTTAACATCATCGAGTACATTTTTCCATATTAGAAACACCAAGAAATATTTTAAAATATTGCTGAATTTCATTTAAATAACTCATACTTACTAAATTAATTTTGTATATTTTTTTTAATTTTAATATGAAATGCTGATTTTAATTTTGTGAATTTATTTCAGGCAATTCACTTAAATTAAATATTTAAATTTATGTATTTATTTTTAATTGAATAATTTTATTTAATACATTGAAATGAATATATTTTTTAGGAAACATTCTGTCTTATAAAATTATTTCTCTATAATTATTTTTTTTGTTTGTTTTACTTTTTCCTCCATTGAAATTTTGACATAACACTCCGCCAAAACCATCTACGAACCACTGAGGTGGAAATCTAACTGTACCCTTTTAGATCAAGGACCTCAGACCGACTTTTCTGAAAATATAGGTGCAAAATCAACGTACTCGGAGCAGCAGCGGATACTTGCAGATCCTCTGAATGGGCGCCACCAGGTAACCCTCCAGCGGCACTTCAGTGTTCTTCCGGCCGCCCAGCAACATGCAGTTCTACAGAAAACACAGCAAACTTGCTGAGAGGGAATCCAACATTTTTTTTTTTCCATTCCGGCTTTGTGATGCTCCCCTTGTGGAAGTCCTTTGGAGCGCGGCAGGAAGTGGAAGTCCTCCCACGCGCGTCAGCTGTCTCGTTCACGCAAACGCAACACACACATGAATGAGAGTCCAACACGTCATTTGTCAAATTACAGACCTTGATGAGGGCTTTACCGATGTGTAACGATAACGTTAATACGCTCTCATTTGATGACACAAAGACTCACAATATGTTCTTGCTTAAAAAAGGTTCCCCATTAAACCAGTGAAAATCTATTTTGAACTCGCCACATTGAGTCGTACCTCAAATTAAAAGATTTGATGACGCCTTCTACAGAGCTGGAACTGTTACACCAATATATCCTCACATGATGACGCAGTGATGAAAAAAAATAACAGAGCATTTTGGGAAAAAAAAGTATTTGGCTCGCAATTTCACCCTTAACGATGTGACAAGTACATTTTCATCACATTGAGTATTAAATTAAAATCCTGGGAGAGTGCTTTCCCCAATTGGTAACTATGAAGTCAATATTATGGAGGACCCGAAAGTGCCAAAATTAAATAAATAAATACAGCATGAAATGTTTAATTATTAAATAATTATAATATATATATATATATATATATATATATATATATATAATTAAATAATTAATTAAATTAATAAATAATTAAATACAGAAATATTTATCTAGATTTTTTTTACATATAATTATTGGTGATTTAATTAATGAATGACACATTTATTTATTTAATTCCATATTTAATTAATTAATGACAATTTTAATTAATTCATGACAATTTTAATTAAATATTTCAAGGTGTGCTTATTTATTTATTTAATTTTGGCACTTTCAATATAGCCTCACATGGTGATGCAATGCCCCAAAAATTAAAAAAAATAAATAAAATAAAAAGAATCCGTTTTTTGACACTTTTCGAGGCATCCTCTCACCAGCAAGCATGTGCGGACGCTGCGGATCTTGTTGAGTTCCAGCAGCAGCCTCTGCGCCTTCTCGTGATTTCCGCAGTACTCATCGTAAATCTGGAACCGCCGCCGCTGCAAAGCGAACACAATTGCTGCTCGTGTGAGCGTCTGGGCTTTTTTTTTTTTTGTTTTTTTTTTGGGGCCCTCGCTTATTTCAAGTGCTCGTGACTCACAAAGTGCAAGAAGCAGCGTCCGACTTCGTGGTGAGCGTGCGGGTCGGGCTGCAGCAGCTCCTCCACCATGGACAGGAAGTCTTTGTGCACCGCCAGGATGTCCACGATGTTGGAGAATAACACCTGAGAGAGGCGTTGGAGAGAGTGTCTGGAATCAAGTCGGCGGCACGAGGGAAGCGTCTTGAGTCCGAGCAAAAACTCAAGCACGCAGCGTCTTTCATCTTGTAATTTAAAACATCAAGACGGCGAGAACGGAGGAGGCTTTCACGCGACACTGGTGCGAGAAATTCAATCCAAATGTTTTTTGTTTTTTTTTTGCCTTTTGGTTGCTAGCCTGCAAGTGGACAAAGTACGGCCCGCCGAGCACTTTTTCAAAACCTGTAATATTTGTTGCATTCATTTCAAGGGAGGGAGAACGGGATACTCCCAAACAAACCATAAATTGGCGGGAGATGTCGGACAACCTCGAGGATGTAACTGTAAATATCCGCTGGATGCTTGTTTATCGTAGCCGTAAATATTAGTCAAAGAAAATCTTCACCTTGACTGTTTCTTCCGTGATGTTCTTGTCCATTTTGGTGGCGGCGTATTGGTGCAGTCGATGCAGGAACACCTGGAAGAGGACAACGACAGTGAGACTGGTGTTTTCAGACTGAGGTTATTATTATAGTAACTAAATTATTCAAATTAAAAACAAACAAAAAAATGTCGTTAACGTTTGTGGCATTTGTTCCGATTGTTTGTTGCAGGTTGTTATGGTTGTGTGGGCTTAAAAAAAAAAAAAAAAAAAAAAAAAAAATCGCAATCGTTCACTGCCATTGATGGATATAGACACCAAAAAGTACATTCATTTTATTGGTGCTGGGAGTAAATGAGTAAATTGGCGTACTCCCAATGAGTGGTGTTATTTTTGTATTTACTCTCGAGGATTCGCAGCTCTCTCTTTTAAATTCACTTGTGGGGGGAAAACAAGCTGGCTTGTCAGATGATTACAGAGAAACACTTCCGAGGAAAACTGTAACAGCGAGTGCTGGAATTTTTGTTGTTGTTTTTGTTTTTTTGTGAGGGGGCTACTTCAATAATGAGGCTCTTTGTTGTGCTCCAACTGGTTGATTAGCATTCTGCAGCCGGCCTCGTCTCGAAACTCCCCGACACTCGGCTGCATTAGCATGCCATTAGAAAGTCTAATATGTATAAACACGGCGCGAGCGGACCTCGACACGGATTTTCAGTGTCGGGCCCGAGCGGAAGGTCAGCTTCCGGCTAACGACGTACGGAGTGAAATAATCAGGAAGAGGAAAAAGTGGAACTGCTTAGATAAGAAATCACATTTATAGGCAATAAAAATTTAATTACAAAATAAAACAAAAACAACAAAAATACAAAATGCTAAAAGTGAGATTTAAATACAGAAAGGTGACAATATATAGTTAAAAAAATTGTTACATTTTTTGGCGAAAAACAAATGTGTAGAAAATATTGTGAAAAATAGAAAAAATTAAAAAAAAAGACAATGCTATACAAAATAGAGAAAACACAAAAGTATTAGAACAGAAAAATGCAAATCAGACAAAAAATGAAAAATATGACAAAATACAAATATCATAAAAATACAAAATGACAAGCGGCACAAATTTCAGAAAATACCAAAACAGAAGAAAAAAATAAAAAAACACCAGAAAATACAATATAAATAAAAAGAGATGAAAAAATGATCTTTAAAAATCTTGGAAAAATGAATATAGCTTTCAAATAAAAATATTAATGACCCAAAAAATGTCAAATACAAAATTGACCTTGAAACGTACAAGCAATAGAAGAAAACACAAAAACATCCCGGAAAAAATAAATACAAACAGAAAATCACCAACATTTTCAAGAGAACTACTAAGCATGTGAAATGTTATTGCAGTTCACCGCTTCATCCCAGCTTTGAAATGCTCGCCATCATTATTATTATTATTATTATTAATTCTGCTTATTGGTGCACAGTGTATGTTATTCCTGGAACAAAGTCTGAGAGAAGGAAAAAAAACATGCGCCTTTTGAAGAAAAGCAGCAAAGCTTCATGGGTAATTTAGCTAAAAGTGAAGCCCTGGAAGACGTCCAAGATAGGAAGCTGACTCATTGGATTTATGGACCTGGGCCGAAGCCCTTTTTTTGGGGGGACGGCCCATAAATATACACTTCATTTGCCTAATTGCGTTGTGCTTTTACTGGGTCAGCCAAATGCTTTTTTATTTACTAGCGCCGGAGCAAAGCGACGATTGTTCGCAATGTGACGGCGCTAAGTCCGGAGGGGAGCCTTTTTGAACCCCAACATCGGATCCAGGGCTGTCTGGACGCCGGCCAGGCCTGAATCCCGAGTGGACACTGCGTGCATTGGCGACGCTCGTCCGGCCTCGTTGGCCAGCCGCGTCACGTCCGACGTTGGCCGTTAAAAGCTTTCAAATGAGCTTGGACACAGAGAAGCAACTGCGGTGTTATTTTGTCTTCCAAACGCTTTGATTTGGAGTATAAGATGCACAAAAATGTACTGAGCATAAGCAAGCTAAGTATGCACAAGATTGCTTTGACTCAAAACACTCAAGAGGATAAAGATTACAAAGTGGTGCTTTAAGCTACGGGAAATAATAATAACGCTATGTTGTTGCTAGCTTGTGAACTAAAATGCTAAATGTCACGCCACTGAGGTTAGGCCAGGATACGTAGCCTGCTAAGCTAGCACCTGTAGACACCAAAACAATAATATTAAGCAACTCCGTCATGATTAAAAGCTGGCGAGTTCCCCAATTAACATTCGACCTTTCTTTCTAGCGCAGATGAGGATTTTCTGTCACATTTCGACGTTTTTTTTTTGCCTTAAGTATCGATGGATGGTATCAGCAGCTTCTACGAGTACCCGATACCTTAAAATATGCTTGGTATCGGTCCAATACGATACCTGATATTGTTACTAGCTCATCCCTATTATACAAATATTGGATAGGAAATACAGAAGACTAAAAACAATCAATATGCTAAACCACAATCGACGAAAGATATCTCATTGTTCCAAAAAAATAAATAAATAAATAAAAAAAATCAAGAAACTGTCAAGACTTCATCAGATCATCAAAAAACTTGCTAAGTGGAGATATTCACAGAGACGACATTTATGGAGTTTTATTGTATTTTTTTTTTTTTTATTCCTTCAAAAACAGCTCCCCCGGGCTTGTCACATGGTAAACATTGGCTTGTCCGACTTGGGCTCCCTGCCTGCTGCTGTTCAAGCAGGAAGCAGGCAGCACAATGTAAAGATGGGCAGGGCCAGCAAGGAAGGAAGGAAAGGAAAGAAGGAAGGAAGGAAGGAAGTCCTGCTTGAGAAATTCTCTCCAAAACAAAAGCAAAAAAAAATAGACGGAAAGCGCTTGGTTGTTTCTTAAGCCAAGCAGCTGAAGCAGAAACTGCTTCCGTTACAAGAAAATAGGAGAATATTCAAGATGGTAATCAAATATTATAATAATCAATTATGTTTTCGATTAATTGATGAATGCAAACATTATTTAGCCGATTTTTTTGAAGCGTTAATATCGCCCAAGCAAATATTAAACCGATTAATCATTCGTCCCAAACGTATGCAATACAAACAACTATATCGAGCTTGGAGACAAGTGTGTGCGCAAATACATTTGTGTGTGTGCGTGTGCGTGTGCGTGCGTGTGTGTGTGTGTGTGTGTGGTGAAAGGGAAAAGTGCAGGGCGGGTCACAGAGAGTGGACGCCGGCCAGGAGGTTCTGTGGAACTGATTTTGTAAAGCACGCTTCCTGCGGGAGGAATTCCTCCGAGGTTTGGAAATGCTGTGGAACAATGAGGGTGTTGCACCCCCCCCCCCCCCCCCCCCAAAAAAAAAAAAAACACAATCCACCTTGAACATGCATGCTACACCATCAAACTACAGTGGGTCCAGTTGAATGTGTCATTGGACTTGCTCATCGGTATCACTTCATCTCGATTTGGGAATTTGTGTGGGAAAATATCCCAACTTTGTGACGCTAAGCTCCCGAATCACCATCACTCATTTCAATGGGCATCCGACAGCGCACCCCTCCTTTTTATACCGACTCATCTCGGCCCCGTCGGACGCATCCGGCACGGACCTTTCCGGCCAGAACAGACTCGCCTTGTAACGAAGCGGCCAATCCCCCTCAAATGAATTCCCGTGGAGATAAAAGGAGGAGGCGGAGGAATGAGGACACACACGTTCGCAGGCGTGCACATTACACACGCACACACACACACACACACACACACACACACACACTCTGTTCTAAGAAAGGCCAGATTGTGATCCATCCCATCCCCACTCGTCCCTAATATGAGTTCCATTAGAAACATGTGCGCCCGAGATAGCAATACAAAGCAAGACTCAACCTTCATTAATGCAGACTAAAGTGGCTTTTTGCCCCTAAATATTACGATTTAATGCGATTATTTTTTTTTTTCTAGGTGCGCTTTCCAATGTTCTTTTTAGGCTGAGCATACCTCAAAAGAAGCATGAGATTTTAAAGTAAAAACACACTCAAGATAATGCCTTGGATTCATAAACTGTATTGTTTGTACGGCAGAACTATCACACAATTAAAATAATGTACCATACCATTACACAGTTAATATCGCGCACCACTGGGGGTGCGCGTGCCACACGTTTAGGAATCGAAAGTGTGTATAATATGTATAATATATTTTTTTCCCCAAATAAGTGGTGCACCTGGCTCATTGTACTACATTTGCCGAGATTTTCCAAACTTGTTTACACCATGTGCACACCCATGTGTGTTTCCCTTCCACACATGGGTTATTGAAGAGGGGTGCGCGTAGCACGGTTTAACACATTTTCTTTTTTTTGGGTCAGGAAATGCACTAATAGCGCCTTTCCAAACTTGTTTACACCATGCACACCTCCAAGTGTTTTTTTTTTGTTTGTTTGTTTGTTTTTTACATATAGCGATACCAAAGGGGGTGCACTTAGTGTATTTAAGCACATCTTTTTTAATTAGTTCGCTGCATTTCAATCTACACTGACTATGAAGCACCTGCAATGAACAATGTGCAAGGTGAAATCTCCTCAGCCCCATCTTGACCACCAAGGGTGTGAACACTTTTCCTCCTTTCTCAAATCCAACTCACCGAGAGGAACTCCAGCGTGGAAACATAATTCCGTTCTGTCTTGAGAAGCTCGTTGAGGACGCACACCCGCAAACGAAGCTGCTTGTCCAAATCCTTCCCGCTCTCGCTTCTGTGCTCGCTCCTGCTCTCCTCGGTCATGGTGTCAAAAAAAAAAAAAAAAGCAAACTAAAGAAAAATTATACTTTCCCGAGCATGGTTAAAATAAGAGTGGGGCAGTTTTGACTGTTAAGTTTGCTAAGACTTCCAGAGGTGGTCAAACGTCTAAAAAGTGGCGAAAGGTTGTCTAAAACAAAGTGCAAAGTGGAGGAAGGATGCAAGCCGGTTTAAAGTGAGCCCATGTGACTTCCACACAGCTTTTTATGACCAGTCTGCCTCACTTCAAACTCGTTAAGTGGCAGTCAAGCAAGCATGATAAACAAATTAATCCCCGGTAGAGTTTTCAAAGTAAACTCATGTCGTCTCCCGGTTTTAAAACAATCGGAACCAAACCACTTAGTTGCAACTATGAAATACATTAACCATTAATATAAACTAAATATGCCAATATTAGTACATTTTAGCCTATGTTATGGTTAATGTGTTGTTTCATGCTCGTACTTTGATAGTACAATCACTTAACTTCCGGTTTTGGAAAACCTTGACTGATACAGCACTTCCATTTAAACTTTTCACAAACGACACGACTAAAACGGGTAATGTTACTATAATAACTGGAACCATTAACAATTACTGTAGAGTATATTACATTTTTGACACGAGACAATCGCTAAACTTGGGCAAACATTACCCTCTAGTGGCCACAATTGTTACTACAGGTCTCTGCCATGGCTGTGATGGATATTTGCCACCACCAGAGGAGGCCATTGATTTGAATTAAAATAATCGTTTTGGCTATATGGAATATTCAGAATAATCCACAAACATGAGAAAATACAAAAAAAATACAAAAATAATACATAGAATTCGACAACTAATGTAAACTATTAAATATCAAGTGCAAAAATACCCTAATATTAGATAAGTTAAATGAATATTAGAAAAAAATTACAGAAGTGTTACTGAAAGAAATATTTAAAAAATACTTGAAAGTAATGCAAAAAATATAAAATAAAATATACAATAATTGGAAAAAGGATACCAAAATATTTGAAGAAATACTTGACAAGTATTCATCAGCTGGTTTGCCTTCTAGTCTGGTCACAAACTTTTCATGTTTTGACATTCTCACATATCGTTAAAGTGAAAAAAGAAACTAACCAGTGCTCCAGCCTAACAACAACACAATTCCTGTTCAACTATTCTGTGGGTTAATAAAAACAAAAAAACTAAGCCAGTACAAGTGAATGAGGAAAAACACAAACATTCCCATGCTGCTGTAACAGTGAGCGCGAAGAGGAGGAGGGTGCTGTTTTAGGGCTACACTAGCCTGCAATTGGGCGTAAAACAGGTGGCGCTCTTGTTGACACAAGGCAAGCATGTGAAAAATGTGCTGCCATCGCGGAAAAGTTACAAAAGGAACAGCCGGCGGTTTTTATATTTAATCGCCGCGTCAAACAGAGGGGCAGAACATCATGAAATGAAATATGCTCGTTTGATGACATTGTTAAACACTCTGAACATTTTTTTTATTTGCAAACACACCTTTTTGAGACCACGTTACGCACTATTTTTGCCAATATTGTGACTGTAAGTGAAAATTAACTCAAAACGTGATACGGAAACCACGAGTGGCCCCCTCTGGTGGTAGGTGAAAGGATTACAGAAAGAGATGTTGAACCTGTGCTTACTTAATGTGACAGTGCCCTTTTTTATCCACTGTAGTATATTTGTCTAATAAAGCAGCATAAACAACATTTTTTAATTGTTGACATTTTTAACATGAGAGCAAAACAAAAAAAAACTAATTAAAAATAAACAAAAAAGTAGTGAAACATATAAAATAGCAAAAAGTAAAATCATTTCAGTTGAAAAATACGCAATGATGAGATTTTAAAAAAATACTTATTATAAAAAATGGCTTGCCCATCACGACAAAAAAATACACAAATACTGGGGAAGAGGACAAAAGTATTAAAAAATATTTTGATAAATCTGAACAAAACACTGACTTTCATTAGCATGAGAAAACCATTTGGTGAGCATTAAAATAATCAAATAAAACACAAACGACTTCTTTAAATATTATATAATTTACCCGATGTTATCAAAAACATTGGCTATCCGTTTTAAATCAGACTTTCATATTTTTATCATAGTTTATTTCCATTTTTGCGTGTTGGTGAATGCGCATGCGCAACGCGCAGTGTAGCGCTCCAACAGCGCACCACGTGACCCTCCGTCGTCAACCGAGCAGGCTGGTTTAAAAGCAAGCGAGGTGCTAAATGCTCCCCCCCTCCTTTCTTCCTCCACCTCCTCCTCCTCTTCTTCCTCACATTTGGCACCTCCTGCGCATCAGGTGTCAAAAACGGTTCTTCCAGTCTGAGTTGGACCGACTGGACTCCAGTCACCGGACCAACTTCATCCTTGGAACTTTAACGGTTTTTTTGGGGGGGGGGGGGTCCCGCATCCCATATCACATGATGACAGTGGACTTTCGTCTTTTTTTGCTGCACAGTGTGATAATCTTCAGCGGCGTGCTATGCGCACACGCACTCTACAAGAACCGCTACGCTGGGTGAGTAAAGAAGTAAAAATAAAGACCCCCCTCTCACTCAGGAACCCCCCGCCCCCCTCCAACTGCTACTCCTTTTCCATTCATGTGTGGCCATGAGGGATGAGACGCAATTGCAATCAGATGTGTCGCAGTGTGGATTTTCTCATCTGCAGCGAACAAAGAGAGGGTCTATATGTGCTTTTTGATGATTTAAGACCTGCATGCAAGAATGTGGCTTTTGGAACATCGCAACCAGGACTGGTTATTTTTTTTGTTGTTATTGTGTTTTTTTTGACCGAGGAACTTCAATCTGTTCACAACTTCAAGAAAGTGTTTGAAGTCAATGTTTGAAAATTCCTCGCTGGAGTACAAGTGGAAAATAGCAAAGTGTGGGGCATACTGGGAGAAAAAAACACACACGTTAAAAGTGTAATATTGTGCAAGTAAATATTTTGGAGATTGAAGTAATATTCCAAGAATAATCGTGCAATTTTTTTAGGTTATCGTCGTAATATTGCGAGAGGCGTCGTAAGTTTTTTTTTTTTTTATATAACCGTCGTAATATTACGAGAATAAAGACAGACATATTTTTTTAGATTCAAGTCGTAATATTACAAGAGTGAAATTGTATATTTTTGAGAATTTTTTCATAATTCTTTTAAAATGAAGTAATACATTTTCAAGATTAAAGTCATAAGATTTATACAGTACACCATATATGTGTGCGTATGGATGTATTTTTACATGTCAATATTAAAAGTCATAAATATTAAGATGGAAAAAATATCACCCAAAAAAAATCATTGGTATATTTTCAACAATTTTTTAAATATATTCCAGTCATTAAAGGTTATATATATCATCAAAGCTGTTTGTTTTGGTGATTAAAATTAAAAGAAATTAAAATAATACATACAAAATCTTTCAGAGATGAAATTTGCAAAATTTTGAAAAAAAATGGCAAATTTTTGAGACGACTCCAAAAAGTTTAAGGAAAACCAAAGCAGCCGCCTGCACTTAATCCTTTCCGCTGGTTGAAGTGAGTTTCAACGAGGCACTCTGACATCTGCCGCATGGCGGCTGTTCATGTCTTGGATTAATCTTAAATTACACAAATGGCTTGTATGCCGGTTTAGTCAATGGAGCTTTTGATGAAGAGGAGGAGGAGGAGGAGGAAGGGGGGAGGCACCTCGTCTCATTTCCTCCCCCGTATAAGCAAGTGTACTGTACATTGATGCATTTTGGATGCGTGTCAAATAAGAGCAGACTGCTTGACAAATTTGGTGCACTTTTCTTTTTACCTTTCGCATGGACAATAATCAACGTATTGTTACGTCGGTGCAAATGGCGCTCAAGGGGGTACCTAATAAAGTGGCCGGTGAGTGTTTTGTCGCCCCAAGTCATGCCGTCATTGAGGGCGCCTTGCTTCCTGTGGGACATTGTAAAAAAATAAAATAAAATTGTGCAAACACACACACACACACGTAATGAAAATTCTTCTTGCTTGGGTTAACGGAAGATAATTGCGAAGAACTCCACTACATTGAAATGAGCAAACCCACCGATGATGTCCGCAATGCGAGTCCGAGGGCACTTTGACGTCAATTTCAGTCGACAGCAGAGGGCAGCGTCGGACAAATGGCCTCCCCCTGAGATGGATGAAAACTGGTGGTTTAATCTGCTTCATTTCCTTTTTCTCGCCAACGCATACCCAAATTTGAATAAATAGTCGCCTTCCATTTTGTCTTCTAAACAAGCACTACTCTAAAGGGCTGCTTCCAAAGTGCGTGCTACCTGTTGAAACGCGATCCTGTGATGACTTCATTCAATGTCTTCCATTAGACGTCTGCTGTGCGGCAAAAAAATAATTAAAGGCGACGGTAACGTAACACTTGTTTGTTATTCTTGCAGCGATCAAGTCTTCAGGATAAGCCCCAATAATGACGAGGAGGTTTGCACGCTCAGGAAGATGCTAGAAAGCATCAAGGTCGGCTCTTGTCTTGGAATATTAGGACCACAAAAAAAAAAAAAAAAAAAACATACAAATACACTAATGAGTTTGTTTTATTCGTTTCAGGTGGACTTGTGGCAGCCGACCAGCGTTTCTCTGATCAGTCGGAATGCTACGGTGGATGTGCATGTTAAACGCAGAGACACCCGGCGACTGCACGCCGCCTTAAGGAAGGAACGAATCAAATATAGGTGACAAAATGTTCTCTGTGATAACGCGGTGTTATGTCAGATTGCTTTTGATTGGATATTTAGGTTCACAAGAATTGAGTCCAAATGTCGCTCGAAGAAAGTCGGAACGTTGATAGGAAATATTATTAGTTGCAAAAATATTGTCAAATTACAAAATCACGCCGCTGAAGTTGGAGGAGTAAAAAAAAAAAAAATGTTCGTAGAGGAAAAAAAAATCATACATTTCCAGGTAATTTTTCACCAAAAATGTTGGTGCATTTGGAAGCGAAATATTATGAGAACAATATTGTATTTTCAGTGGAAAATAAAAAAAAAAAATGTTGGAAATTCCTAGAAAAGATTTGAACAACACTTTAAATTTGCATGATGTGAAAAAAAATCACACATTCCGAAAATAGTAAATTCCAAGAAAAAAAAATATGTGCAGCATTTTTATTAATTTATGAGAAAATAAATAAAGGTTACGTGGGCCTTCAAAGCATCATTAAACTACCGGCTATATTTTACCGCAAACATTTTTAATATAGCGCTGCACTATTCTTTATAACGTGATGTTGATCTCCTCCTCCCGCAGCGTTTTTATCTCTAATCTGCAGCAGGAAATTGAAAAGCAGGTAAGACGTCCCTCGTCTCGCAAGCGGAGGTCAGACAGTCAATACGACTACGAGATCTACCACTCCCTGGAGGAGGTAATCTTCCTTCTGTGTCCTACCCACACACCTACGCTACTTTATACATATTTTCTACGCCGCTATTCCGTCTGAACGGAATGCGCTATGATTTTTTTGGAGCGTTCAAAATTAGGACGACACTTATTAAAAATTCAATTGAACTGGATTGATTTCAAATTTTTTTTTTTTTTTTTAGATTTTCACCATGGAACGTGAAATTTGGTAGGCACGTCTATCACGTGTGGACCCCCAAAAAATTATATTTAAAAAAAAACAAACAAAAAAAAAACTGGAATTTTTCTCACGTGTACTTTTAGAAAATTCAGCCCCTGGAGCTGCTTTTCCCAAGCAACATGAAATTTGGTAGGCATTTCTATCGTGAGTAGACCCACAAAAAAGTCTCAAGAACCAATGCCCTAAAAGCCACAGGAAGTCTGCTATTTTGTTTGGAGACACCATTTTAGGACTGTTTTGACCATTTCCAGGGTTTCGTTCCAAAGCGATAATTTGATGCTGATCGCGTCCCAAAGAGATGGAGAATAAAGTTTAAAACAGATAATGCTTGTTTATTCCCACCATAAAGATCCAGAAGTGGATGTTCGAGATGAACGCAACTCACTCCGACCTGCTCAACATGTTCTCCATCGGGAAGTCGTACGAAGGACGACCGCTTTACGTCCTTCAGGTAAGAAGCGTCAAGACGATTAAAAAGGAAATGCTAAACTGATAACATTTATCTTCCGTCAGCTAGGAAAGAGAAGTCGCCCGCAGAAAAAAGCCGTCTGGATTGATTGCGGGGTGCACGCCAGGGAGTGGATAGGACCCGCCTTTTGTCAGTGGTTCGTCAAAGAGGTAGTGCTACTTTCCTGTCGAAATGTATACACGAAAAAGTTTCAGCCCCGAATGCTTGCACAAATAATTTCAACAAGACTCGTTTATGGTCCAGAAGCAGACATTTACAAGTTTCATCATGAACTCAAACTCTTAAAAGTCACGCCAGAGCCAAACCAGAGCCACGCTTTTAAAATCTTTTAATGGCTCACTTTGCCTGAAAAGTACATTGCTGGCTTCGGGACGCCTGGTTTTAATAACGGAAGGTTTTGAAAAAAAAAAAAAAGTATGAGTTTCATTATTGAGTGCGGTCAAAGTTTACAATGGCTTGTTTGGAGTCTATGCTTTTAACGTGTCAATGCTTTTTCTCATTATTTATGTTTGGTAAAATGCCCCCCCCCACTCCTCTGAAAAAAAATTGCTGTGTTTATAGCCACAAAAATTGTCAGGAATGTATCCCTGAAAAGAAACAGGAAGTGTGCCATTTTGGTTTGAAGCAGCCATCTTGGGATCATTTTGGCCGTTTTTAGAGTTCTTTTAATTTGCCCCTGAAGCCTTTTTTTTGGCTAGCCACATGGAATTTGGTAAGCTTGTCTATCATTAGAAGACCACCCACAAAAAAAAAAAATAAACTTTCAAGAACCCATAGCAGAATAGACAGAGAAATATTTACATTTTGGTTAGAAGCAGCCATCTTGGAATCATTTGCGGCCATTTTTTGAGTTCTTTTAATTTGCAATATATTTGCTTTCTGAATCTGACCCATTCCATTTTTTTGATGGTTTAGTCACATATTTTTCTCAAAACAGATTTATTCTATGCTTTCATAAATGTGGAAATTAAATTGCATTAAAACCCCAGAAACCTATGATGGAAAAAAACAAACATCATGTAGTACCCTTGGTTGGCCACAAGAGATCAGGGTCTCATTGTCGTTAAACTGTGTCAATGAACATCATCATCCAGCAATTTGAAGATCTTGGCAAGTGGTGGAGAGGTAACGTTAGTTTTTTATATAATTTGCCTAATATCTCCTTTCAGGCCCTTCATTCCTACCGATACGACTCGGCAATGAGACGACTGCTCAACCAGCTCAATTTCTTCATCATGCCTGTCTTCAATGTGGACGGGTATCACTTCAGCTGGACTACGGTAACCTGGACCAACCCACATATGGCGATAAACATCTATAAGTGGCATTTAGATTAATAGTTTTATTCCCTGTGCAAGGATCGCTTCTGGAGGAAGACGAGATCCAAAAATCGCAAGTTCCACTGTCGAGGGGTGGATGCCAACAGGAACTGGAAAGTCAAATGGTGTGGTGAGTGTGATCACAAAACAGGTAAAACAACATTGACAAAATGCTCAGAGAAAAAGCATTTCCATTTAAAAAAAAACTAAAAACATAATGTCATCCATTTCAAAACAGTTTGAAATAATTCTGAAATGTTTTAATTGTTTCAGTTTTGAATAATAGAACCTTTTGCTATATTTTAATTGAATTAATTGCTCAGATTAATCTAATTTTAAATGAATTACAGTTTAAATAAAAATCTATTTTAACTCAAAATATTTACAATAAAATGAAATATAAAATATATTTCAATGATTAAAATATTTGAAAAATTGAAGATAATATAAGGTAGACTTTAATGAACAAAGAATATATTGAATTAATTAAGCTATTTACTAGTAACTTAAAATTCTTTGAAATAAACATAGAAAATAAATAAAATTTATAAATCTATTTAATATCAATAAAAAAATTATTCTAATGTAACTATTTCCATGATGCATCCTTCTCATTTTTTGTCACAAATATCTTTATGGACTAGAATTGATTAAATAAATAGTTTGTTTTTTTAACAATAAATAATAATTGCATTACATTTATTTTATTGAAATGATATATTTCATAACACGATTATCTGAAAATCATTTGAAATAAAGAGCAATGTAATTTTTTTTAAATACATTTATTAGTTTTGTTAAAATAAAATTGTATTAGTGAATAATGTACAAAACAGCATATATGTACTTTATGACAATTTATATTGTGGAACCTCCAAGACTGAACACAACATTCTTGCTAAACATGTTTTTTTTTTTCTTCCGTGGGACAAGCGTAAAAATACAATTTAGTTTAAACTTGAGCGTTCGATATTGCTTCCGCTATATCTTTTGCGGTTATCATGATGTCATCACGGGAAGCAGAACAAACTCGGACTGAAATTCCACGGTTCCAACTGAAGAGGGTCCAGTGTATTTGTTAGGTTCTAGACCAGCCATCTCCTCCTCAAAAAAAAAAACCTCACAAATGCAAAAGTGACCATATTACTGCAAATTAATGACACCATGTTTTTTATAAAGTTGTCGGAGAGAAGCTAAATCGTCTAGGTTGCCTTGCTTGCCTAGCACAATCTCAGCGTCCAGCTGCTCCGGGTTCTCCGGTTCAAATTTTGACGTCAACTTCTCGATGTCGGTGAGCAACGTAGCGAGCAGGTCGTCCTTCTCCTGCAGGGCCTGGCCGGCGTGCCGCTGCACGTGCTCCCACTCGGCTTTAAACTGCTGCCACTCGCCGTTGATGGCGTCCACAATGGTCTTGGTGTTCTCCTCGGCGCTCTTCTTGAGCTCCTCGCATTCTTGCATCCAGTACTTGCGCACGTTGGCCGTTTCCTGCCGGGAGGCCGCCAGAGCATCCTGCAAGCCGCTGGCCTCCGCTTGTTTCTCTTCGAGCTTCTCCGACAAGTCCTTTGGCGTCTGAACCTCGTCCAGAGCTTCTCGGAGCATCTGCCGCTCCTCCCGGTGGTGTTGGCGCTCCAGTTCAATCTCCCGCGTGAGAGCGACTATGGCCGCTGGGAGTTCCTCGTCCACCAGCGCTTTGGTCTCCCGCTGGACCTTCAGCTCCTCCTTCAGATGGAAGACAGACCTTTGCAGCTCGGAGGCCTCCGATTCCAGTTTGACGATCTGTCCCGACAAGGCGGTGTGGTCCGCTCCGAGCAGGCAGTTCTCTTTGGTCAGCTTGGCGATCACGTCGTCCTTCTCCATGACGCTTCGGCTCATGTGCCATTGCTGGCGGTCCATTTCCGCCTTGTAGTAGACGGCGGTGTCGGTGCTGTGCCTCTGGATGCTCTGCAGCTTGGCGTTGAATTGAGCCGCCATCTCCTCGGCGTGCCACTGCGCGCTCTCCCACTGAGCTTGCAGCTGCGCCGCCGCTTCCTGCTCGCGGACGCTCCACCACTGCTGCCACTCGGCGTTGACGGCCGCCACGATGTTCTCAGAGTCGTCCTCGCGGGCCCTCTTGAGCAGGTCGTGCTCCTCCATCCAATACTGCCGCACCTGCACCGTTTCTCGCTGAGCTGCGGCCAGAATGTCTTGAAGGACGCCCATCTCGTGCTCCCTTTCCCGGAGCTTGTGCTCAATCGCCGGGGCGCTGCGGTCACTCCTCGCCTCGTCCAGAGCTTTCTGGAGCCTCTGGCGCTCCCTGTGGTGGCTCTGGCGCTCACTCTCCATCTGCGCTCTCAGGGCAGTGTTTTGAGCGACCAGGCCGCGGTTTGAGCTCTCGCTGTAGAAGAGCGCCCTCTTGAGGCCACTCTGTTTGGAGTAACCTCCTTCTGCCACCATTGCCTGATGCCGTTGGTGGTGCGTCTGAAACAACAGTTAAGACTTTTTGAGCGTGCGCCTTAACTCCAAGCGCTTCAAACCTGTCCACTCACTTCACCGTCAATGGTAGTAAAAGAGTTTATTTTACCTGGGCTGGCAGGAAATGAGTACATTGTCATGCAAATACATGACTTGGCTTGATTATTATGTACGTTTAAGTCAACATTTTTACAGTTTAACTCATTCACGACCAGCCGAGGAAAAAAAAAAAAAGGGGTTTTGACGTCTTAAGCCGTCAATGGCAGTAAATGAGTTATTACATTCGCAAAAGGAGAACTCACCCTCCTTGGATAGTCTGCAACTGGCGTGCTTGCAAACTCCCTGTTGCCCACACTTGGGCTTGGACTCTCCAAGTTATCCATGATATTTGCTAATTCGCCATTACTGTTGAACCGTTTTGTTTTTTTTTCTCCACTAATTCTAATGCAATGTTTGGGGCGAAAAAAAAAAAAAAGAAAAGTGCTAATGTCGATAGTGAAGGAAAAGAGTTCGTGGCGTCAAAGCCCCCCGGTTACAAAGGGGCGATGTAAGGAAAATGTCATTTTGAGGGCTTTGTGATCAAGGTGCTGACACTTGGATGACACGTGTGAACAACATGACCTCATCAATAAGAATGATGGCTAACTGCTAGCACAGCATTAGCATGTGGCTAATTAGCATGAAATGGGGCAGACCAAGGTGGGCGTGATGATTTTAAGTCATTCACGACCAGCCCAGTTCAAAAAAATTTTTTAAAATGGATCTTTGACGTCTATAGCCGTCAATGGCAGTGAATGAGTTAATTGCCATAATGGCATAAACAGCAAAAAATCTCTCCCAAATGTAATGGTAAAATGGAATCAATTTGTTTTGCAGAAGAGGGCGCTTCCTCCCACCCCTGCGACGACACCTATTGCGGCCCCTACCCCGAATCCGAACCCGAGGTCAGGGCTGTCGTCAAGTTCCTGCGCAAGCAAAAGAAGCGCGTCAAGGCCTACATTTCCGTGCATGCCTACGCTCAGATGCTCCTCTACCCGTACTCGTACAAGTACGCCGCCATCCCCAACTTTAACTGCGTGGTAAGACCGCCAAAGTGAGGAATAATCAACTTGGGACGAAACCTGCCAAAAAAAATCTTATTTTTCTCATTGCAGGAGTCAGCAGCTCACAATGCGGTGACGGCACTGTACTCAGCTTATGGAGTCAAGTACAGATATGGTCCTGCTTCTACGACCTTATGTGAGTATATTGTATCTTTTGAGGTACTATCCTCTCTGGGCTTCTCAGAACAGCAGTTATATTTGTCGTTCTTCGCAGAGGATAAAGAATATATGTATGTGACTGCACGTGGTGTTAACACACGTGATGCTAATTATTCACATGTGCCTTAGTCATTTTTTTTTTTTCTGTTTGCATTAAACTAGTCAAGCCTTTTCAAGGCACCGCTGTACACAATTAGAAATAAATGTAAGAAATAAAAGATGTCAAAAATAAGGTGCAGGATTTACCTTTATGTTCGTCTCTTTCCCAAAGACGTTAGCTCGGGCAGTTCCATCGACTGGGCCTACAGGACCGGGATCCCATATGCGTTCGCCTTCGAGCTGCGGGACACGGGCTACTTCGGCTTCCTGCTGCCGGAGACCCTCATCAACCCCACGTGCACCGAGACCACGCGGGCCGTGAAGGCCATCGCGTCGGGCCTGCTCAAGAAATGCCACACAGACGCCGAAGCCTTCCCGTATATATGAATGTGCTCACTGTGTTGTTTTTAGACCATGACAATACACGACATCAGGACCATAAGCTGTCATTGAAGCGCTCGTTATCATCCGGCGGCTCTTTTGAATTAAAATTCGACATTCAAGTGGCATGCTTGGAACTGGTTGTGTTGCGTTGCGATTGCCTTCATTACTGCAACATTGTCTTTGTGTGTCATTAGTAAGGGTAGTCGTACCTTTTCATTTATTACTTAGGTATGAATCATAAATATTGAACTTGTGATGTATTAATTGTGTGTCTTTATGTGTGATCTTGTACTTGAATATATTTGTTTTTATATAGTGATACGTTTTATGTTTACTCACATATTTTTAGAAAACACAACAAAATACAAAAAGTAGACATACAAGGGAGGGTCTGCATTTCATTCATGTTGGGTTGTCAGTATTACTGTAATGAAAAAATAAATTAAATGCAGTAAATTAAATCACAATATTGTATTACAATTTTTTTTAATAAGGGAATTTAGAAACTACAAATGGGAAAGGTTAAATACAAATAAAATTCTTGGATAATACAGTTTAACAACAATTCAGAATTAAGAATAATTACGACACAAACAAGGTGTTAATAAATATATTGTGTTTAAATCTCTTATGATTTTCTATGAACGTGAACGTTTGGGCCTTTTAGGCATTTAAAGAAATATACTTTAGTAATTATAGTAATGACATTTATAGTCAAGCTGCAGTGATTTACATTAATTCTTAAAACACAACAATATTGTCACATAACTCATGTTTATTTTTAAAATGGGGGTTACGGTGTAAACATGAAATAATACATTTTCGAAAGACTGAAAAAAAATTGAATCTCTTGATATAATCTTTTTTGCATTTTGTTTACAAAACTTTACAACTGGAGGAATAAAAACAACACTTATAATAAAATATAGTTTGTGTACTATTATTAATATAATACATTAATATTAATACTAATAGCAATTAAGTGTCTGATCAAGATGGATACAAGTTAGCATGCAAGATACATGACAACACTGAGCTTGTCCTTGGACAAACATTATTAAAGTAAGGTTGAATATATATATTTATTGACATTCAAGACGAAATAATCTACATTTTTAAAAATATTTTTTTGTGTTTGTTCACAGTGAAGCAGTTGAGCAGTTGTGCATATGATTAGCATTAGCAGCATCACGGCTATCTCCCTGCCGACGCGGCGGCTGCTGTCTCACTGTGACGTCATTTCCTCTCCAACATGGCGCAGGAGGCAGGTCGTTGATGGCCATCGGACGGGATTGAAGCCCACCTTTTGTGTGTGTGTGTGTCTCTTTCTTTTCTTTTTTTTTTGTTTAGTTTTCGCTATCGCTTGCGGCTCAACGTTGCGGCGAGGGGAAGCCATCGTTTTGTGGGCTCGAGCCTCCCCCCCACCAACACCACCACCACCACCATCACCTCTCCTCTCCTGAGACACACATACCGCGCCCCGAATTCCGGTGCGTCATGTTTGAGGGCAAAAAGACGAAAAACATGTTCCTCACCAGAGCTTTAGAGAAGATTTTAGCCGACAAGGAGGTGAAGAAAGCCCACCACTCCCAGCTACGCAAAGCCTGCGAAGTGGCACTCGGTAAGTTGGCTTGTTTTTGCGTCCCCCTTCCCCACTCCCCCTCCACGACTTCTCGCATTCGTCCTCATTGATTTAGACACGTCACGCAACACCCTCGGATGTGTGTTTGTTTTTTAATTAATTGGCCCAAAACAAGCAAATAAATCCAAGAAAACGCCATTTTGTCTCGTTGGTGACTTGCATGCAAGAACCCCGGGAAGCTTGTGTGCGTCTATCCGACGTTCAACGCGGAAATGGTGCAAAAGGGGGGCTGTTAGTTTGCGGTGTTTTGGCGTGCTTTTATGCCACACAAGACATGCTGTTGTTGAAGTTGCCACCGTGGCGGTTGTAATGACTTTTCCCGGTCACAAATGATAATTCTGAGCCGTTCAATCGCGTGCCATCAAGGCCACAAAGGAGCGGTGTGTCGGCGTCTCTTCCTGGTACACACTCGGGGACGAGGTCGGTGACAGCGACGCGTTTTGTTTGCTTGATTTCGTGCAACTTTTCAAGGGGTTCAACGTCAGGTTTGTGGTGCCACATTTGCACTATTTTTTGTCTTCAAAGACGAAGGTAGTGTAGGAGAAAGGTGACAGCTGTCAGAGCACCTTTTTAAGCTAGTGCAAAGCGGAAGTATACACCATGACTTCCGGTTAGACACAAAATTAAAAGCGTAACACTCGTCAGTCCATTTGCAGTGATATGTTTAGCTACCTAATTTGAATAACTAAAATATTTTCTAACGTGCCATACGTAACCACACTTGTCCCATCATTCAAAAAAAGCGACTGAACCATTTTAACACGAGCTGAAAGCTCTTATTTTGAAGCGTTTCCTTTGTCGCATCCGGTTTACAGGTAGCCATTCACGCTAGCTGTTAACAGGTGTATCTCCCCATTTTCCAGGCTACTAATCAAAATAATCACCGACAAAAATAGGAGGCATTTGTGTTTTAATCCCAATGAAGATGTGTGCGCGCGGTTATTCCGCATGGGGATTAATTATGAGGCAATCTGCTCGGGACAAACAAAGCTTTTGTCCTGTCAAGGCATGTAATATGATGCCGGGAGTGGACACAATGAGAGCATCTTGTGGAGCAGCCAACCACCTGTGTGACGATATTGGGTGACCTTGAAGGCCTAAACACACAGGTTTGCACTGTGTTTTGGCGATAGGGGTATTATTCCTTCTTGCAACAATGTTTATACATTAAGCCTGTACTGGTGTTCTAGATTTTACCGTAAGGTTTGGAGTTGTACTATTTGGAATGCACAATGAATTAAAAATAAAAAAAGAAGTGATAAACACACCAAGCGATTGACAGGTTGTGGGTCATCTCTTCTGTCTCTAATAGGTTGTTCTTTTTCGGGTATAGTGGTTTCTTAAATACAGCAACTTCAAACTCAGCCTCTTAATTAATATTAACTCAAACAAGTATTGGCTGCAAAATATTGCATTTCTTGAGATGCCATCTACACTGCCGGGAAGAAGTTGTTGTATTTGTGATGCTGCGTTTATTTACTCAATCAAGTGATGCCAAATTATCGGGGCATGACATCTTTTAGAGCGGGAGGGCATTGTTCTATATCGTCGTTACTGGTAACATCTCCTCCACATCTGCTGATTTACACTGTAATGTTCATGTATGCCATATTTAAAGAAAGGATTATCCAGGTTAGATACGTGGAAACTCAAATTAAGCCTGCTACAGTCTGACTAATCTGCCCAATGGCGCCAACACGACTGTTTAGAATGTGACGAGTGAGCAGCAGTACAGAAGTAGTGCATGGCAGGGGAAAAAAATATTTTATGCATATAAAAGGATGACTGCGTGACCCAGAATACGGAGTGACTTACATAATCTACTGCCGCTCTCGGGACTCTGAGACATCTCTGCGCTGTCACTGAGCATCTCTCAATGTGGATTCACCATTTCGCCATTCTCTGAATTGGAGCTGTGTGTATTATTTTTAACAATTCGAAAGAGGTCCCAGGTGTCTTAATAAATTGCCTCGTTATTTATATTAGGAGTGCTGTGGCATACCTGATTTAATCTTGCCTTCCAGCCGTCGTTAGAATGTACTGTAATGCCCCTACAGGTTGGCCCGTGCACGTTCAAGAACAAGTAACAAGATCGTTTATAAACCAGATGTTAATATGTTATAACTGGCTTAGTTAACGGCCGCCTCCACACTCTCATTCGCTGACTCCCACGTCACTCACCAGGCAAGGCCCCACACACACACTCCAAGCTTTAATTTAGATGGTGGTTTATTTTCACATGTCGTTGGTCCGCAGGTGGCATATTCGCTGCAGCGGGCACTGCACAAACCCAACTGTTTATTTACCGACATTCAAAAGTCAATTTTCCATATGTTCGCTTCGGGGTGATCATGTTTTGTTCACATTTTTGAGCGATTTGTTGCGGTGGTATCAATAAAGTGAGTCGGTGGAAGCGAGGCGAAAAGGTTTGGGCAAGACAAAGTGGATCATCGTCATCCCCGCTCCCGCTCTGACCTTTTTCGTGGAATGCCGAAATGTCGCCCGGCAGGCCTTCGCTACGGGAACGCGCTTCTCTACTCGCCAGACTCTTCTTGACAGTGCAAGAGGTGTCTCTAATGTTTGGACCCACTTTGTTTCCCAGCGAGCCAAACTACGCTCATCATGACGGCGTTTATAGGCGGTGGCGACGGTGCCGACAGGACTATTGTACCTCGCTGACCATTAAGCGAACATGCGCTCCCCCGCATAGTTCGAAGCTTTTGTAGCACAAACGCAGCGTGTGGGCCCACGATAAGCAGCCGGGCCGTAAATAAAAAGTGTTTGCCAAGCGATGGCTTCCGTAAGACCTTTGTATCCTCAAGTATAAATCTTCATTCATTTAACTTTAAAAAGAAAAAAAAAATAGTTGATTGTGTATATTTCGAAATGGATTTTTATTGCAGATTTTTTTCTCCTGAAAAATGATTCTAGCTTCATTTTTCACTTAAATATGACATGTCTTTAAAACATATAACGCTCTCAACTGATTTTCTAGGAATAATTAATCACCAAATCAAGGCTTTGTGATTGTTTTTTTTTTTTTTTTTTTTTTCTCCCGTCCCCGCTGCAGACAAAGTGCACACACTTTAGCTCCTTGTAATCCCAACGGTGGCTCGCCATCCTGATAATGAGCTTGCGCTCGCACTCATGTCAGCGTGTGTCAGGGCCCGCGCTCGCTCTCAACACATAAATAATCCTTTTATCCATCCTGAAGATGCCTGACAATGTATTTGTATATAATTGGTGTGTTTTTTTTTTTCTACGGGATGCCTCCGTTCATTATATGGTCGTGTGTGGCGTGATGCCTCCTTCAGTCCTGAGACAGGCTATCAATTAATTATCCCGCATGGAGATGAGGAGGCGCTTTTGTCACCGTTTCCCCTGCTTGTTTGGACGAGCCGCCTTGATTGATTTGGTCAATGTCTTTGTTGGCTGCCGACTGGAATATATCACGTTTAAAGAGGCAATCAGGAAGACGACACCTCGCAAAAATTGCCCGGAATGTAATATGACCGCAATTGAAACATTTTTACTACTACTACTGCTACTTTGTAACTGAGCAAACACTTTTTTGTCTCAAGTCATGTGTCAAACTACGGGAAAAAAAATTACAGCTAATGCTGACCAGTTTAAAATTTGACAAAAATACGCTGGAAAAAAATACCTCAAAAATCATATATCATCATATAGATGATTCTATAAATCAGTACAGTTTATCATATGACCCAATTTCTAAAGTCATGCTCAAGCCACTAAGGCACGTAAACAATCTCTGAGATGAAATGACGTGTGGCCGTATCTCGTTAAATGGAATGCCCCCCACCCCTCCATAATCTGCAGTTGAGTAAATAAACACCCCCCCCGTCCGCTATTTGCCGGCTTGCGGCACTTTGTTAAAAAACGCATTCTCATGTTGGGCCAATTGCGACGCCAGAAGCGTGGTGCCAAGTCGTTCCGCCTTCAAAGTTATGCCATTCGCTCATTTCAATGACAAAGCCGACGGCGGAGTAATCAGGACCTCGGTGGCAGAGGAGAAAAACTGCTCGGGTTTTTAACCGCAGGAGTCAAACGTGTCTTTTGTGCGAGTGTGAGCCAGAGTTGGTGAAATCGCCGAGGACAACGTCCAACTGCAACTCCTCCAAATGTAATCACTGCCGCGTGACCTTTGATTTCGGTCCGGACAATAGAAATGTCAGGGGGGCTTGGTTTAGTGCCTGTGGCTCTCCCTGTGTTTACACGCCGAATCTGTGCAGTGCACGTTGACTTGGCATTGGACAATGCTGAACTTTTTTATTTACTGTATGTTGTCGCCTCCGTCTCATCCTCTTCCTCATGTTGCGTCGGAACCGGCCGTCCCCGCCCTTTACGATGTTTTTCACAGCGAGATAGAGAGAGTCTCAGGAGAGTTGTCTATTTCGATGTTTCTCCCTACCCCCAAACTCCCCCCCAGCCCACCACCACCCTCCAACTATCCGTCCTCCTGCCGGTGGGTGGATCAGCTGCACCCAGGCTGCCTTTTAATTGACAAATCCTTCGGGCTCTCGGGGGAATTTTGCCATGTTTATCGCTTCCTTCAAAAAGTGCTGGAAAAGGAGGAAATCTCCTACTTGGAGCTTAGGAGGGCCGACCTCAAAGTGTTCCAGTTGAGGCGAAAACATAGCTGACGACCATGATAGGCTTATTAGTTTCGCCGTGTTTCCTCAAATTCCACTTTAGTTGATCCACTTAAAGACAAATAGACTCCACCCTTGAGCAGACATCGCCCCTTTTCCTGTCAGAAAAAAAAAACCCAGCTGGTAACCATGATGAAAAGAGACATTATGCAGTTTATAAAAAAAAAATTCCCATGTGTCGTATTAAACTGCAACTTGCAATTTGAGGGGGCGGTCCTGGTTCATGCAAATAAGCCACAGCTCGGACATTCCGCGGGGTCATGAAGAGTCTAAAAGCACGAGTTGTATTTTCACTCCTCGATGCAACACTTCATGACTAATATGTTTTCAATTAGTGTGCAGATTCTTGCATGTTGCACATGCAACGGACACAAGCATGCCAAACCTGGCTAACTTAAGCTGCTTGATCAACGCTAATTCAATAAGAGCACATTCTGCCAGCACGCCGTCCGCACACACGCAGTGAACATGCACGGATGTGACACCACCTCACATGTTTAAAGGATGCAATTGTAAAAACTGGCCAAACAGACATTTCAGATGAGGCAAAGGAAGCGGGTTCGTCAGGGAAACTGTTTAAATTGTTCAAAAAGAAAAAAAAAACGAACTGTATTCTTTACAGACTAGTTGTACGACAGGTTCCACAGTGTCCGTTGCTGTTTTGGGAAGTACCTGCATTCCTTCATGCTTGAAAACCTTAAAAAAAATTGCCTGGGCGGCGGAATGATTAGCCAGCCGTGCAGCTTGCGACCTTCTCATCTGCTTTCAAAGCACCTTGAAGAGACGCATGAATATATTCTGGTTGGGCTGCCTTGTCAAATAATCAACCCACAGATCTCCGCCATATTGGCCTAGTCCGTAGCCCTCATGTGCCACGCCAGGATTTGAACAGTGTAACCATGGCAACAGTGGCTGCCCCCGGTGAAGATGAACCAATCGATAGATAAGTTGTGGACACGCCTGGGAACAAGCGGAAAACAAACGTAGCAACCATGCCAAGGGGATTTTTGCATAAATACATGCTTCTACACACACACACACACACACACGCCCACTCCATTAAATATTCCCTTTTTTTTTTTTTTTTGAGCCACTCATCTTAAATGGAGCCGTCTTTTGAAGACACTCTATTCCCTCGCTCGCTCGCTCTGCCCTGCTTTCGTCAAAGCTCCTCGCTGCTGTCATGTTTGATGCCGGGAGTGGATGGCGAAACCTCACTCTAATGACTTCACATGACAAAGACCAGGGGCCCATGCAAGGGTGGGGGTGGGGGTGAGAGTGGTGGGGGGGCTGGTCCTTTTGGGATTCGACAATAAAACCCACAGCAACTCCAGCTTCATTTTATGCTCATAAGCCATTGCGAGACCGATAAATCCTCTTTTCCCATTGAGATGAATGGTAATTATTCCGGGCCAACAAACCCCCCCCCCCCAAAAAAAAAAACGTTCCTGCCGAAAATAACATCATACAGTAGGAATGACAAAATTCAATTGAATGTAAAAGTGAATTTTGTGCAGCACGATTTCATGCTTCATTGCCTGTTAAGGTTGTGCTCCTCCTTGCGTGGGCGTCCTGGCCACCAGGGGGCAGCACAATAGAGACCTGTGAGTAAGCAGCAGTAATATTAGCCGTTTTTCGCAGAAGATAAAGAATATATCTTTTTGTCTCGCTTCGTCTCCCACTTCCTACCCTGGCTCTGTCTCTGTTTTTGCGTGACCATCATTAATGTCGGCAGACGCACATTACTTGACATTTTCAGGGGTCCGCCATGCTTGTAGAGTGACTCGGATGTGCCCAAAATTAACAGCACAATAACGCTCCACAAATATATGGCGTGGTTATTTACAATCCTGCAACGTTTCCGAAAGTTCACCCCTTGTTTTTGTTCTCTTTTTCAGAGGAAATCAAAGAGGAGTCAGAGAAATTAAGGTGAGTCTCTGCAAAGACGGGAATGCGGCAGCTCGTTTTAACAAGCGCGTATGAAGGCCCGCTGCAGAGTTCAACTAAAGGCCACTAGAACACACTCTGTGCGCGCGCATGTGTGTGTTGTAGAGGTGCGCTTTGTTGTTCCTCACATCTTTTCGAGCAGCTTTAATTGAATATCAGCGATGTGATTTTACCTCCTCTGCAAATTCGATAAAAGGGAAAACAAACTTTTTAAATGTGATCAATTTGGGGAGCTAAATTAAATAGAAAAAAAAATAGCAGCTTCTTTTATGCACATTTAAATTTGTAACTTGTGTCATGTCTTGGTTTGAAAGGTGGAAAGTAGTCAAGACCATCCTGTTTTGGTCTTCCACCCTCTTCCCCTGGCGTCTTGCGGTGGGTGCTTGTGGTACTTAACAGGCTGAGCTCATACAGCTCCGCGGCCAGGACATAAACAATACGAGCCCTCCCTCACTGTGTCTGCACTCATCAGGGTGTGGCGGCCGCTCTGAAGGACGCGCCGAGTGGGTGCGCGCATTGTGGTCTTGGAAGAATCGTCAACAAAAGAGAGAAAAAAAAAAAACTTGCGGTGTCACTCGACTTAAAGGTTCAGCGGCTTATCCGCGGCTCTGAGATGCTTTGTCAGCATGAGCACTGATTACTGACCCCGCCTCCTTAGATGGATTAAGTGCACGATTTGAAGCACTCAGCCAAAGAGCCCAAGTTCAACGTTTTTAGCTTTTAGCATGCTAATAGATGTCCATCCAGGAATGGAAGAAGTTAGTTGTGAGAGGTTGAACAACATGCGTCACTCGCAAGACCACCGAGTCGCTGCTTTCATATTTTCCGGCGAGGATATCGGTAAAATATCAAATAAACAAGATTGCAGTCGCTGGCAGCCGATCATGAGATTACAGGCAGCGAAATTACTTTAGGACACCTTCTAAAACTGCGAGCGTAACTGTCAGTGTCGTTGTATTATTTATTTTTTTTTTACATTCTGGACCTCGTAAATGCCAACCTGGATGCGTCCTGTATGGTACGGAGATCATCTAGACAATTTGATCAGCTGATATAAGACAAAGATAATGACATCGAAACGTTCCTGTCCTCAAAAAATCAGCAACAAAAAATAACGTCCAGTTTTTGCAGATTTTTTTTTTTTCGTTGTAAACAAATATTAAAGCACAAATTATTCTAAGACATTAAAATATATTGATTTTTTTTTTTTCAATTAATCGGCCTATGAATCAGTTATGGGAATTTTACTCTGCCAAATGACTGACTCAGCATTGGTTTTAGAAAAAAAAAAAATCCCTATCGCTCAGGCCTCAGTGTTTCTCCCCTTCTTTGTCTTTTGTTTCCCGCTCTAGTCCGCCCAGTGGAGATGGAAAATCAAGTTCGGGCACTTTACCGCCAATCAAATCAAAGACCAACTTCATCGAAGCTGACAAGTACTTCTTGCCGTTTGAGCTGGCATGTCAGTCCAAATGTCCCCGCATCGTCATCACCTCGCTCGACTGTTTACAGGTCAGTGCTTTGACTTCAATTGGAGGGGGCGTTCTAAGTGCCGCTCTGCTCATCATTCTTGTGCGCGTGGATTTTATTTTATTTTTTCCATGTGTGTGATTCTAGAAGCTGATAGCGTACGGCCACCTGACTGGCAGTGCGCCAGACAGCACGGCCCCGGGCAAGAAGCTGATCGATCGCATCATCGAGACCATCTGCGCCTGCTTCCAGGGCCCGCAGACGGACGAGGGAGTGCAGCTGCAGATCATCAAGGTTGCGGGCGCGAAACGACACAAGCGATACCAAAAAAAAAAAAAGATAAGGACCCGAAAATCTTTCTAATTCCTGGTGTTCTCCCATTTTAGGCGCTGCTGACGGCCGTGACGTCGCAGCACATCGAGATCCACGAAGGCACCGTGCTGCAGGCGGTGCGCACCTGCTACAACATCTACCTGGCCAGCAAGAACCTCATCAACCAGACCACCGCCAAAGCCACGCTGACGCAGATGCTCAACGTCATCTTCGCCCGCATGGAGAACCAAGCAGTACGTCCCGACGCTCTCCACGCCGGCCGGCACCGCGCGCGCACAAACACAACTTCCTGGTTTCATCCACTGTCGGACATTTTAGGTGTTGCCTTGCTCTAATGTCATCTTTTTCTTTTTGAATGACACTTTTCCCCTCCTCCTCCTCCTCCTCACCTTCCTCCCCCCTCCCTCCCTGTGGGACACATAGCTTACAAATCACAAGCTATCTTGGTCTCTGGCCTCCAGAAAGCGTGATCGCCAGGTAAAAACAAAGCGTGCAGGACTGCCGTGAACTTTTTTTTTTTTTTTCCTCTCCACTTGCCTGACCCACAAAGTCTCCAAACTCTGTGCGCCTCTCTTGTGCTTCCTCCTCCCTCCATCTTCCTCCTCCTCCTCCATCCATCCCATTTGCCGTTTTCTTGCCGCACCACATTTGCTCGTCATGTCCCTCCATCGCTTGTGGCAGTTTGAAGTTCACATGGTTATACCACACACACACGCACACCCCCACGCACACGCACCCCCACCCAGACTCAGGGTTGCCTTTAACCCACACTCGGGCCCGGGTGGCATTTAAATAATGAGCTTATTTTGTTTGCGCCGCCTCCGAGGTGTCTGGCCTGGATGCTCGAAGCTAATAGCGTCAGTCAAGATGTTAACTTCACTTGGCAGAATTGGCGGCTGACATTTTGCAAAAGCTTT